>NW_013952415.1:3977587-3988644 GCF_001266775.1 Austrofundulus limnaeus | reverse complement strand
CTTTCTTTCTTTCTTTCTTTCTTTCTTTCTTTCTTTCTTTCTTTCTTTCTTTCTTTCTTTCTTTCTTTCTTTCTTTCTTTCTAAACCAAATAGCTCATGAATAATGAGCAGTGGCTCTTCTGATCGTTTTCTGACATCAAGCTGGCCCCGTCACATTTTTCAGCCTGCCCCCTCCTTTCCCCTCTTCAGGTCTTTCGAGTTTATGACAGGTTAAATATGAAGGATGAACAATAGAGGGCTGAAAGAGAAAGGGTGACATGCACAAAAAAAATCGGCAGGAAGATGCTGCCAAATTTTGAGGAAAATAAGAAAGACAGAGTGAGTATAGGCTATAGAAAAGTATGTGAAATGAAGCAATGTTACCAAAGAAACAGAGAGTAAAGTGCTGTGTTTTAGTCAGCATCAAGAGAAAATTTAAATTATAAAAAAGTTTTTTTTAGTAAAGCTCCAAATTGGCTGCTGCATTGGTATTATGCTAAAATGTATTCATTTGCGTATTATCCTGAGGAAGTGAAGAAAAGAAAGTCTGGAATAAATATGATGGGAATTTGTCCTACACATCATATAATGAGCATGCAAACTATAGGTCAAAAACAGTGTAATGGCTTCATGATTTTTAATTTTATTTTTTCCCAACATCTCAAAAGTCAAAGGAGAAGTCTGCTYTCTATGACTCCTGCAAGGAATCTGAGAACTCTACAAATGTTTTGGGACATTTTGGGGACTTTTTTTCCTCGCCAACTACAAAAGCAGCTCATGGACATACTGTATTGGCCTACAGCTATTATGAACCATGCACAGAGCACAGGGCTAACTGACACAAAACTATTTATTTCTCTTAAAGGCAATTGTCATTTGAAGATGTGTTGATTGAGGTGACTACATATATATTCTTAGAAAAGTTTTTTTTTTCTTGTGTGAAGTTTGTGCTTTCAGTTGGCTCTGATAGACTTGTTAAATTAGTTAACTACATTCACACTTCAGGCATATGTAGTGTGAATGTAGACTTGTTTAACACTGCAGGCATATGCAACCCATGTACAGTGTATTTTTGCTCCGATGCAATGCAAATCTGATTTTTACATGACAGTCTAAACGTGAAATCTGTTTTTTTTTTAAATTAGACTCAGTTCTTTGCAGTATCCAACACACATCTAATGTTTTTCAAAGCGACTGCAGTCTAAACACTCATATGGCATTTCATCCAACTTTAACTTTTTTTGTGATGTGGGAGTGAGCAGATCGATCTAAGTGATAATTATGACACTAACCTCAAGTGAAGATGTTTAAATCCTGGAATTCCACACATCTTCAGCTACTAAAGAGAAGTCCAGTTGCATTGTCATTTTTCCTTAAATTTTCAATGTTCTGGATGACTGGAAATCCACAAAAACATATAATAGTAAAACTGGTCTCAGACTGTATTGATACCAAAGTTACTTGATCGATACTTTGGTTGGTTTGACTTTCGGCACGACACCCCCGTTTCATAAATACCAGAGGCAGGATCAAAAGTAAACTGTGAACTAAACAAGCATGTCAGAGAATTCAATCTGCTCTCCACACATGCTAACATTATTATTATTATTGCGACAGTACATGACTATTAGTAGATAGTTTGTTTGTTTGTTTATTTTTATCATTGAGTTTCTCTAAATCAATAATACAGTCTGGGTATTTCTTTATCATTTCATGATAAATGTATTTATTTGCAATGCAGTGTGAAAACAACATGAATATTTAGGAAAGTATGACCATATGTCCAGTGTTTTATACCTTGATTGAACAGTCTATGGATTGCAACAATCTATATCGTTCTCAATTCACTCTATTTTATACAAACTTTAAACAATGGACGTTAAATCTATTGTTTTTTTAAAAGGTAGCGGCAATGCAACTGTATTTCTTGAAACAGAAGGTCAGCTTTAAAAGGTTTTCAGTAGTGAAAAGGTCGGTGCTTTCAGGTGTGAAACATCACCACAGCAAAGAAGGAAAAGTCAGAAATATAATAATTAAAATAAAAGCTATAATTGTGTTTTGTAATTTTTGTTTGGGTGTACATGTGTGATTGCTCACTTGCATATTTTTGATTAGTAAAAGCCATCAACGCAGGGTCAAAACACAATACTGCTAATCAAACAAACATGCGTATTCCTTTCCACTGGCTTTAGTGTGTTTGCGTTTTGCGCATAAATGCATGCTGTTTCCGAGGGCTGCTCCCCTCCAATACCCTGAGCTGTGGCTAGGGGGTGCACTGTGGACACAGTGTGTGTATGGTTGAGAGAGAAAGGGGGGAGATAGAGTGTGTGTGTCTGTAATGTATTCCTGCCTGTGGCTGGGTTGGTCACATGGGGAGAGCAGCCTGTTTAAAACAGCCTCGGCTCCCTCAGTCAGAGCATTGCAAGTCGCAGAGACAGACACACACGTTCTTTCTTCTGCTCCACGCGCACACTCACTCATGCTCACGCACGCAGAAGGCAACTTTCCTCTATCGGACTGACACACGCGCCGGGAAAAAGAAACACTCCCATTCTACCTTGGAGAAGAGGATACGGAGTGGCAGAGCAGGATAAAGAAAAAAACAAAAAACAAAAAAACAAAAACAAAAAAACTCCCCTGTGAGTAGCTGATTTTTATTGTCCTATTTTGCATTTACTTTTTTTTTTCTTTCACTTTGCTCCTCTTCAGCACTCTCTGACCACAACCTGACAGAGACTATGACAGGGAAAGAGAGTTGGATGGAAGGGAGTGCGGGCAGGATCAAGAGAGACCGATGACCAAAACCAGACAGAAACTGACAGAAGAGAGCAGAGACGTAGTAGTGCAACATCGGACTACGGCTTCATCAGTTTGTCCCTGAGTCCGCGGGATCTAATGATGTTAATTAGCAGCGTGTGCTTGGAATGAGAGGAATGCCATTGCATGGAGCTGGAGTAGGGCTTGCTTCGGACTCTTGTGCTTCCTTGTGCATGTCCTCTTTGTCTTTTGTTTTCCTTTTTTTTTTTTTTTTTTGTCCTTGAATGCCGGCTGCAGTGTGGCAGTCAGTCATAATGATGTTGAGAGGATATGCTGAGACACATGTCGCTCTTGCTGTGCTTAATAAAAACCCATTGATATGCAAATTGATGTGGACCGACCTGTCACTGCACTCTAGTGCCATGAATGATATGTTGTGGAAAAGGAGACAGTCCTTATTTCTCCTATATTACTCTTCTGTATGTCTGTTGTTTTCTGTCCAGTGTTGTCACATGGCTCTTTTGTGTGTTTTTTTCTTTCATCCTCACATCACTTACTGCTGTTTCTGTTGTTGCCACCAATCTTTTTTCTGACATGTAGTCCCATTCCTCAGTACCTCATGCCCAACTTCTCGCTTTCTGTCAGCCCCATGCTGCTCCACGCTGATAAGGTCGGTAGATTCTTCAGTTGAGCAGAAAAGATTGCGGTGTTGTGAGGAGGGCAAGAGGGGAAGGGGRGTAAAAAGGGAGAAGAAAGAGCGAGGAATGACAGAGAAAGTGGAAAGAGGGGAGGGTTAGGGCGGGGGGCATTGAAAAGGCTGACACTGGCTAGGACAATTAGCCCAGGGAGTCCGTCCTGGGGTGCTATTCTGAGTGGAGCTTTGGCCCCTGGGACCTGGGCGCTGGGTCACGGGATGCCTTGACCCTTACAGTCGACAGCCAGGCATGGGAGCCATTATCACAGCCTGATTGATTAGCAGTGAGCGGAAATCCCTTTTCACTTCACTCCTTGGGAGCAAAAGGTGCGAAGGTTTTGTCTTATTGCTGCTGCTGGTTTAGTATCTGTATAAAAGTTGAAAGCATTACTTTTTCTTTTTTAGCARCTGTCATCCATGGAAAACCTGATCTTTATGAACAATTTATACTTTGTTTTCTCTCTCGACTGTGCTGTTTTTGGGATTTCCTGATATTCAGCTGCCTGAGCTCGTGTTTTGACATTAGTTGCTTCATTCCGTTCTTTGAGCTGTCTTTGAGCTGTGCACCTGCAGAGATTTGCTAGTGTTGTGTTWACAGGCTACCTGGAGGTTATGAGGACGAAAATGCAGCCAAAGCAACACAGGGAAATAAGTAATTTAAAGAAGAAAAAAAAAGATGTGAAAGAAAATGGAATGCAAAAAGTGTTCGGGACGCAAATTTTGCGAAACAGATTGGAGTAAAGCATCTCCCCTGCTCAGTTTTAGTGGTTCCCTTTTATTGTGKTCCCGTCTTCGTCACATTTACCCATTTTGATCTTTGCCGCTCCATCCCCTACTAACTCTCGCCCCTTTTGCTCTCCCTCCGCACGACCCCCGCTCCCTCCCCTTCTTCCTCCTCGTCTTCAGACTCGGAGTTTAGTGGGGTGTTTAGCCCAGCTCATGGCTGATCAAAGCYGTGTGTGTCAGACTGGGCTTAGCTCAGGCACTCCTAATGGAGCACCGTTTTCATGCCTAGTTGGTGGTGGAGTGGGAGGGATTGAAAGGTGGGTGGGGGGGAAAGAAAAAGAGGGTGTGCAAATAAAAAGACTGATGGAAAGAGTTTTGGGGAGGCACTTAGACAAACAGACAGACAGCTAGACAAGCTGAGAAAGAGGACAGCTAAGGATGACACATGTTAGAACATAAAATGCTGAAATTATTTTAAAAAAGCAAGTACACAAAAGAGGTAAATAATGGAAAACRGGCTCTGTGACCATCAGGAAGACAGACTGTAAGTGTCCTTTTTTGTTATTTTTTTTTCTAGTGAAAACCGAGAATTGATGCAGTTCAGGTCAACAGCCTCCAAATTTGGTTTTCAACTGGACACAACACCAAACAGGAAGAGAAAGGTGTGTGTATTTGTGTGTATGACACTGAGAAAGAGAAAGAGAGAGCGAGCGAGAGACAGAGTGAAAGCAAGAGAGAGAGAGAGAAATCTGCTTGTGGGTGCATGCTGAGCATCTGTGAGCCCATATGCTTATATGCCAAACACCACGCAGATATGGCTGTAAACTGTATATTGATTGTTTACAGACCACAAAAAGCTGTCTAGACGGTTTGACTTTTATTTTGAAATTGGATGTTTTATTTCTTTATATAGAGATATTTTTTTTGTTTTTGTAAATGGTAAATGGACTGCTTTATTACACTTTCCTTGTCTTATTGACCATACAAAGTGCACAAGTAGCCACATTCACCCACTCAGACACACACACGCACATTTGTATTCCTATCCTTATTAGGACCGCTCATTGACTTCTAGTCATTTCTATAGCCTAACTCTAACCTCTTAACTCTCCCATTACATACCTTAGTTCTAACCCTAATCCACAAATCACAAAGGGAGTTCCACCATAATGGGACCAGTCTTTGGCCTCCATAAGAACCACTGGTCTTGACAAGGTGTGTATACCAGAAACGGTCCTAAAAAAGGTAACAAATACAAGTACACACCGATTCATAGATAAGTGGCAACCTGGAGTTTAGTGAGTTGCCCACAGACTGATCTTGGCATCTCCATCCCACATCTTTAAAAGTATCAAGCTTCCAAAAGGCAGAGGACTGCTTTGACTCCTAAAGCAACCAGATTTTTTTTATTTATGTAGTTATTTWTCTGACCATGTATCCCCATTTTTGTTTTTGGTAAAGAAAAAAAGATAATCAATAATAGATTTTAATGGTAAAAAAAAATCAATAAGAAAGTGCAGTCTGATCGTATTAGCAACCTTGTGGTAAAATGACTGCTTTGGCATTTTGAAGGAAGCTTTGTGGAACTGAGTGATGATTTTTGAGAAATGAAGCAGGTTGGATTAACTGTCTGAGTATCAACAACAACTGTTTTTTTACTTTTCTTTTTTCTTTGTTTTTCTCCGTTTTCTTCCTTTCTATATTTATTTGAACATCCTTCCATTTATTTATTTTTCCCCTGCTCAGCTGATCATCATTCACCAAAACAGATTCCTCACATTTTATTTGCTCCCCATCATCCCACTTTTTTAAATCCATTTTTTTCTGCACATTTGTATCTTTTTAACGTCTAATTATCCAAGCTCATGTTGTAATGTCGATGTTTATGCTTCAAACAGAAGAAAGGTAAGATAAAACTAGGATAATATTTCCYCTAACATACTTACTGCCAGGGTAAACATGCTGTAACAGATGTCCGAGCACAGTTCTGATCAGAGCAGGACAAGAGAGGCTGTGATTCGTTGCTGTTTTGAACAGAAAGCCAACAAATTTGAAGCTAGAGGAGTCGGGGGAGGGAAAGTTAAAGAACTTCTTTGACATTAAGAACTTAACACTTTTTTTTACCACTCAGGTGAAAATAAATATCATTTAGGCTGACCTTGTTCGTTCTATATTTCATTTATTTGATTTTGAGAACATCCCGTTGTCCGTCACAGTCTACCCTAATTTTTATCTTTTTTGTTTGTTTGGTTAGTTGTAATAACATGGAACCACTTAAGTTTTGCTTTTAAAGCAACATTATTAGGATTGAAAAATCATCCCAGCTTGCCTATAAATAGATTTTCTGACATCTGCTTTATGTCACAAATGCACCTTTTTTTCTGTGTTATTGGATTACAAAACACCAATTTTCCTGCCTAAAAAAAGTAGAGTAAGGTGTCAAAACATACACAATTTATGTCAATCTGTTTGGAATTTTTTTTTTTTTCCTTTTTGCCGCTTATCTCTGCTGTGTGCTTTTATCTAGCGGCACCTGAAGAAGTCAGACTAAGCCAAGATATTTTGATGAGCGCATTTGTGTATACAAACACTCAACAGTCATTCTGCATGCCTCTGTGGAAAACAAATGCAAGAGAGAGAGCTTTGTATGCAGCAAACCTCCAAACAGCACGGAAGACACTAAAAAGCCAGCGCGCCTCTCTGGCAACGCTCAGCTCCCACGCTTTCTGTGTCTATCCGCTTTCTCTTTTAGTTAGATATGCCACTTGCTGTGTGCTTTTATCTAACTGCACCTGAAGGTGTAGAAAACATGACAAGATTTGTTAAAATTTGGCCCCAATTAAGCCGCCTTACATGCATTTCCAAGATATGCGTTTTACAACTGTTTCCTCGCTGCACCCTTGGCTGGAAGATGTGGCTCAGAAGGAGAACTCAGTGTGTAATTATTTTTGGTAATCTGTAAGAGCAATTTTTTTCTTCCCTACCTACTTAGTACATTTTTAATGTGGAGTGGACATGTGAATATTAAGCTTTGCTCTAAAGGCATAACTCAACTTGGCCTCAAACTGTGGACCAGAATTTAAAAAGATAAAAAAAAAACTGTGATATGTTTATTAAAGAACGGTCTATGCGGTTTGAGGTTTTGAATTTTTTTTTTCATTTTGTGTCAGTAGACATATTTTGTCCTTTTTTCCCCTTCAATTTGTATCCTCCATGCGTTAGTTCATACTAGGGGTGCACCGATTCCAGTTTTCTGGCCGATCTCCTATCTTTAAAACGTCTGACCTGCTGATTCCGATTTTGGCCAATACCATTTTTTTTAAATAGCTGACACTGATGTTATAAAGTCACAATACAACTTGGGGTTGGGCAATATCGGCAAAAAAATTAATCACGATTAATTGTGGTATTTAGCCAATAACGATTAATTTGACAAGTCCTTGGACGCCCTCACATCCTGGTCACATGACCAATTTAAGACACTCTAGTGGGAAACATTTGCTCTTCATAAAAAAATCTGTTCCAAATTGTGTTAAAACTACAGACTTCCRGCTATACRTCATTTTTTAATTGTGTTGATAGACCAAGTAAAACCAGAGTTATGAYAAATAAATTACACAACTTTTTTTAATGTTTCTCATATTTGAAGCAGACTGACTGGGAAAATCTCCAGTCAGTCTGCCTGGTGGCATTAATTTTATTAATTGTCAAATGTCAAAAAGCAATCGATTAATGTTTTTTTCTGACAATCAATTGCGCATGTTACGATTATGTCCAACCCTAATACAACTTCAATGTTTCAGTGTTATTTTATTGAAATACATCAAACAATACCCTTGAAACAATACAAACTTGTTTCAACTCGACATTAGTTAGAGCTCACAGCAGAACAAAAGAGGACAGTGGCTGATTTTCAGAACTTTTTGAAGGTAGAAAGGCCGATCTTTTCCACAATCTTATCTAAGGATCGACTGATCTCTGATCTCCCAAAAGTAAGGAAATTGGCGGTGCACCCCTAGTTTGTATTGTCTACTTGACATATTACCTACCTTTGGAAAAAACACTTTTTTGTCTTGTGAAGAAAAATGCCACTATCAGCTTAGTGTGTACCTATTTTTTGAAAATCTTCCTGGATCAGGAGGATTCCATACTTTGACTTAATTCAAAGTTTTGGCATTTTAGCTTCCAAAAAACAGATTTTTACCTCTTTTATGATCAAAGTGAAAAAAGAGGGGGAACATGATAGGTAAAATTATAAACAAAAGAAAAAAGAGACAGTACTTACATATCTTCACCATACACACACACAGATATTCAAGTTGATTTTTGGCAAACATTCAGAATAATTGAGCATATGAATAATACGCTACGTGACACAACCTCACACCTAACTTTCCATWTAATAAAATCATATATTCAGTTTTATTTGCATTCTGTCCGACCACTCCATTGAAATTCAGTATAATAAAATTATTTTCTTTGATAGATGTACACAACACATGTGCATACATCTAGAAGATAAGCAGATCAAGCAAAATTGCCTTGAGGCAGTGGTGCAGTACAGTACAGTAAGCAYGCAATTTAGAAGTATATTATGGAGGAAAATCATTAGCCACTCCAGGGGTAGTGGCTTTGTGATGTGTAATCCTTCTTCTAGCCATTTACTAATGTGTCTGCATTGTAAGTTAGCCAACCACTCAGAATGGTGTTAGCGCTCTGACACACTGGCTGGAAATATAAGAACCGGAGAGCGAATGCTGCAAATGTCAATCTAKAGTGATTTCCTGTGAATAAAGAAAGGCTTTGGTTTCTTTTTATGTTGYTTAAGTTTAGGGCATCAGAACAGTTTGATTAGGTTTAGGAAACCTCTGATAGTTTTGTATAAATTGCACTATTGTCACCAAATGTACCTGTTGCACGCACAAATGATGCTAAAGGTTGAAAGAAAATGTGATGGTTGTAGAGTGGAAACAAACTGGTTCACCAGAAAACAATTAAACAAAACACAGGTTTCATTAAAATCATTAAGCAGATATGCTTCTATTCCATTTTTATTTCCCAGGTGCTTTAAAAGAAATTAGCAAAACAGACCATGGTCCATATTTAAACTGGGTTTAAAGTAATTACTTAACCATGGCTGTTTTACTGTATTTTTCACTGTGTTGGTATTATTTTTCAATTCACCAGTGACATTTACTTCTGGTCATTAATAAAGCTAGTCTGTGATTTGTTACCAGCTATGAAGGAAATTTTCAGTCTTTGCAGATCAGAGCCTTTACTGTACAACGTGCACATAAATCATATCAAAATGTCAGCATCAAGGGCAACACAAAGGTAAGGAAATAAATGGCATGTTGCCTGTTTTCTGCGYCCAAACACAAGGTGGCAAATGAAGAGGGAGAATAAATGTCCCTCTGTCACCTTGGGTTTGAGAGGGAATCTGATAACTCATGATGTGTGACAAGGAGAGGTCAGCTGTGGCTAACATCAGACTGTGGTCACTTCTTGAAGGAAATGTGAGGTCAAGGAAAGTGTCAGGGGGAAAAAAGATGTTCGTGTTTAGGCTGAATAGGACACAAGAAGACCAGTTTGTGTAGAGGCTGGCCAAGGCATAGCTAACAACATRAGCTACTTGTTCAAAGGATACAGACTTTGAAAATTAAAAGCAGCACCATGCATTGGGGCTGCAGAGGCTCAGTGGCCAGTGCAGCAGTCTTGAAATCCCGAGACTGTAGGTTTGGGACCAGCTTGTGTCAAATTGGCAATGTGCAAGTTGTGATAACCTCTGCAGATGGAAAATTAAAAGCAGCATGGTAAAAAAAATAAGGACTTGGGGTAATTCTTGCAGACAACACAATGATTGCACACAGGACAAATGAAAGTGCAGCTGAAAAAAACAAAACAAAGAAAAAATAAACTTTTGAACAGTGCAATCTCTTTGTTTATTATTATGGAAGTTTTAAAGTCTAAGGAATAAGTTTAGAAAAACAATTATTTTATTGTTTTCTTTTACGTTTAGCATTTTCCCGGTGAAAGACTAAACACTGTCTTCCTCATTTATTTTAATGTTTAGTTGTTCTTATTCAAATAGAAACCTGGCATCACCAGTCTGGGACTATGGCACAATATTAATAATGCAATACATTAAAATCCATAAATTTTTCATCAATTGAAAACTAAACAAAAAAAAAATCAGCATGGGAGCACCTACTTTATATTAGCAATCATAACTTCATTCTTGGTTTAGGGATATTTCTGACAAAAAATTTTTATCTTTGCAATGTATTATTTATGAGTTGTTGAAAGACTTGGGGCTTCGCCTCTGGCAATGCTGGCTGCATAGTAGTTGTGTGTCTGTTTGTGCAGATATACACAAGTCCGTCCACTGTGTTTGTCCACTCCACTACAATAGTTTCTGTACATGYGTGCAATATTTTATGTCTATATTTGTCCCTTTTCTTTCAAAGGAATTGCCCACAACTGTGTACATGAGCTTTCTTTTTTTTGCAACCTTATATGAGGATCAGTATATATCACAGAGCTGGTGCCTATCAATCTATTAATGGCCCATCCATAAAAACAGCAGGTAAAATAAGTATTGAACACGTCACCATTTTTCTCAGTAAATATATTACTAGAGGTGCTAATGACATGAAATTTTCACCAGATGTTGGTAACAACCCAAGTGATCCATACATACAAAGAAATCAAACCATAAATGTCCAGAAATGAAGTTATTTGTATGTCAGATGTACAATGTCAAGATGCTGTTGTTAAGGCAATTCAAATGCAAGACTGCACAGGCCAGTAAAGTAAAAATGTTTACTGATTAAAGTGCATCCAGTGACACATTCTGAAAGTTTTATTTAAATCTACTTATTTATCCATCCATCCATCCATC
>NW_013952415.1:3975842-3976983 GCF_001266775.1 Austrofundulus limnaeus | reverse complement strand
GCTTTTACCTGATGATGTCTTCTTAAGGCACCCTCAGCGTAGGAGCTGGCTCGCCTCCGATCAGTCAGGGACCTGTGCCATTCCACATTATTACAAATAACTTCATTTCTGGACATTTATGGTTTGATTTCTTTGTATGTATGGATCACTTGGGTTGTTACCAACATCTGGTGAAAATTTCATGTCATTAGCACCTCTAGTAATATATTTACTGAGAAAAATGGTGACGTGTTTAATACTTATTTTACCCGCTGTACTTATCAATGTGGCCTTTTATATTTYCATTACTGTGCAAAAGAAAGGATAATAGTAAAAAAGAATGATACAAAGCATTTAAGAGTGCCCATGATACAGAAAAAGGTTGCTCAAATCCATATGAAAAAGCAAAATAAGTATTTTGTTGATTTAGTTTTTAGAACTACTCCATTTCTTAAAATATTATRCAGAAATAAAATAAAAAATTAAAATCTTATAAACAGAGCCATTGATTCAGTCCAAGGTAAACTAGGGTTTTGAAAGAAGGCATCAAAACTTTAAGCCCCACCTGTGCTCATGTAAGTTTACAAAATTTACTTATGTAAAAARAAGTTACAAACTGACCAGGAGCGGAGATTGTGACAACAACACACAACAAAGCTGTAATACTGCTTCGCATCTCCTCTATTCAMGGTGGCACAGTTTATTCTGTATCTGTCTTCCACTGGCTTTAGTCACCCCTACGCCACTAACAAAATTTACAGAAGTTTACAAAATTTATTATGTAAAGTTACGCAACGACCGGGAGCAGAGTTTGTAAAAACAACACAAAACAACGGTTAGRTGTAACACTGTTACCCACTTCTAACTAAGGCAGCGCAATTTATTATTTATGTGGTTTCATAAAATAATTACAGTCACTTGCGCATCGCTAACAAAATTTACAAAAGTTTGCAAAATTTACATAAAGTTACAGCCTTGATTGGGAGATGAGTTTGTGAACACAACACACAACAACTGAACGTATGACAACACTATAACTTCTATCCAAGCCAGCACAATTTATTTGTTGTGTCTTCATCTTGCTTTATAAAATCATTACAATCACCTGTGCACTGCTTACAAAGTTTATGCAAGTTTACAAAACTCACATACTGAGAAAAAT
>NW_013952415.1:3966403-3974712 GCF_001266775.1 Austrofundulus limnaeus | reverse complement strand
CCTTAACCTTCATTGTATAATGTCTCACCCTTAACACTGATTGGATCTAGATAATATGTATATGAGCTGGGATTAAATGTCAGTGTCCATCTGAAATTGTTCATACTAAAAACAAAACTATATATATATATATATATATATATATATCCCAAACCAAATGTTTGGCACGGTGCCCTAAGAGTATCCTGAGATGTTGCCAGCTGAAAAAGGGCTTCATAAAACCGAAACTCTAGCTAAAGCATTGCTTTGAAAACTGGTTCATGTCCTATTTTTCTTTTTTTTAGTGCCACAAAACTTCTATTTCAGTCATTCACGCATTGAAAGATGTAGTGCTGAACAAAATGTGAATTGTCTTATGTCGCATGTCTGTACAATTAAAGTGATTTATATTGCATGTGTGGAAAATGTATTTCCAATTGGACATTTAATAGCCTACACATTCAGTGCAAAATAATCCCTCGTTTTTACAGCTTGTATTACATAGCCTGATGTCATTGACCTCCCATCTCCTCTGTTTTTTTGTCTTTGAACATAGYACTCCCTGCTTACTACATTGGTTCACTTTCCGTCATATTTAACTGGTGATATATTCATTGTAGTTTCCAGCTGTCAGGAAATAATGCTTTCAGACTATGCAGCTGACAATGTGCTCGACCGTTTTAAAGATGATTTACAGCAAATGACCGCAGTGCAGCTGGAAGACACAACTGCCCCGACCTCCCTTTTCTAATTTAAACCTACTAATTTGACAGTATTTGTCTTTTCTAAGAGTCCACGTCTGCTTATGTGCATGTCTCTCAACCYCAATTAATTTGGTGTACTTAAGCAGCAGATTTGTTTCAGACTGGGCCTGCCTTTGGAGTACACTTTATTAGCGTTGTCTGGACAAACCCTYGCCAACTTCAACACCCCTCACCCTACCTCACACACACATATAGACTCACTTAACTGCTCTTAGCTGACAGTATTTTCTCTGCAGGAGCATACGTGTGTTTTTTCCGCTCCACTGTGGTTGTTTATTAGCAATGTCTACTTTGATAGTTAGTGTGCACGCTTGATTATGGCTGAAAGGGAGTGGGCTGGGCATTTGGCCGCAGAGGAAGTCTGCCTAATGATATTAACAACATCCTTTATTGGGCAGCTACTGCAGGCAGAGKGAGGGAAAGTAGTAAAGGAAGAGGGAGAGGAGTTTGGAGCAGGGGGATAAAAAGAGTAGGAAGTTTGAAGAAAAAAATAAATGAATGCGGAGATAAATTGTAGGGTAAATCAAAGGAGTAGTGACTGGAAAGGAAGGCATTTACTTTGTCTTTGAAGTTTGGTGAAAATGGAATAGAAGCCAGGTGTAAAAATAAACAAAATAAAATTAGGACAGATGAATAATCTGCTCAGTCAGCCATGCCTCTGTATTTACACATGTGAAAATTTTACGTGCTCCTCTGCTTTGCATCAAAGGACCACTCAAAATCTGTGACAAAAATGTTTTGTTGATTATTTTTAATGTATGAGACCCCATACCTTCTCGGTTGTGTTAGCACAAATGCACGCAGGTGTGCACGTTTGTGTGTTTGTGGGTGTGCTATAGTCTCTAAACAGGTGTGCCGCTATATTTTGACTGTCTGAGTTCCTGAGTTGTGCGTGTTGTCTGTGTTAGGACAAGACAGACTCAAATAAACTCATTCTCGTGCACTTTTCTTGGAAGCAGTGTCGGAGTTTTTGCCTGTAGATACAGAAACATAAAACATCCAGCCTGCAGTCACACCTTCACACGTGTGTGGCAGACTGGTGAAAGTACAAAAACACACATAAAAAGCTCCATGAGCATCTTATGTGAACCGGAACAGTTTGTCAAATGTACTTTATTTATGCAAATGCATAAAATCAGTTTTGTTACAATGTTACAGAAACATAGGCTGATTCAACTGCAGTATGCAAACATATAAGATTTGACTTATTCAGAGGTCTTTTACTGGGGAAGTCTGGAGGTAAACTAGAGAGTTTCTTATCAAGGACATTATAAAAAGTAGACATTATTTCACTTGCTTACTTTCACAATACGTTATTATGTCATTGATTCTGATAGCTTCATTTATGTTTTACATACTCTATATGGTGAACGTTGTGTGCTTGTATGTAATCAGTTATATTTTGGATTATAAAATCGTTTGGATTTGTTATCACTTCAAAAAATTAAATTAGCATTCCTTGAAGGAATGCAACTCTTTCCACCCTGCAACTTTACATTTTAAACAAAGATCTGATTTTATTTGTTACTGTAGGTCTCAGAGCATGATATGGGGCAACTTTTAATTGCCTCATACATAACAGCCCCTTCAGGCATTTACCTGTGTTTTGACCCTGAGAAATCCATCAAATTGGGAGGGATTGGGTGACAGGCGGATTGTCAGCCTCTTAACTCTCGTTAAGAGGCTGCAGTGTAGAGGTGCAGGGAAAGGAGGACAAGGAGAGGTGGCAAACTTCTAATTAATATTCAATTTTATTTATTCATTTATTACTATTTCCTACTTCCTACAGGCTCTGAGATGTAAAATTAATATGAAGCTGAGTTTTATTTTTGGAAAAAATCTGTGAGATTGCCCTATGCATTTGTATGCCTGCAAAATGGGTCAAATCCGTGTAATTTACGAACAATCCAATAACTTGACATGTATACTACTACGTCATCCAATTTTAGCTGAGAATACGTAAAAAATGTTTGAGNATTTTATGTATTTATTTATTTATTATTATTTCCTACTTCCTACAGGCTCTGAGATGTAAAATAAATATGAAGCTGCGTTTTATTTTTGGAAAAAATCTGTGAGATTGCCCTATGCATTTGTATGCCTGCAAAATGGGTCAAATCCGTGTAATTTATGAACAATCCAATAACTTGACATGTATACTACTACGTCATCCAATTTTAGCTGAGAATACGTAAAAAATGTTTGAGAAATACCCACTATTTATTTTCCAAGAGCAATTAGCTGGTGTCCATCTTGAATTGTGTTTCATTAAAAGGATGATCAGTTGTAGATGTAAACATAAGAGGCCTATTTTCTGAGAATTTGTTTGAATCTGTCTGGTGGTTCATGAGCTATTTTGCCAAAAGATATACAGATAAAACTAAACAGCCCATCGACATGCATTATTATCTGCCTCTCAGTGATATTTATTTAAAAAAAATAGCTCAAATGTTAAATGGAAATGCTTTTGCATTTTATACTAAAGCAAACAAAAACACATTTTCAGAGATGAATTAGCCTCAGATTGATTTATTAAAGCCAATCAACATTACTGTAGAAGCACAAATAAATAAATAAATAAATAAATAAATAAATAAATAAACTTGATTGAGATTGTGGAATGGTTATCCCAAAGCTCCACAGTTCTCCAGCCAACAAATTGATGTGTAGTGGATAAAAACTTTGGTCCAAACACCAGCTGAACGCACCATCTGTTTCTCTGTAATTCCACTCTTTAGAGGAATACACATTTTAATTTATTTTATTTCCCTTGTCATTTCATAGGCATCATACCATTTTCTGTCATTATGTTCATTTTTTGTGCCGTTTTAAAAGAGCTTGACGTCCTGTAGTTTTGTCATTGTTGCCTCTTATTGTGGTTCCATTTAAAATACCTCGTGCTTTTTTCTTAGCTCCTTGCGAGTGGGGGAAGTGCTTCTTCTGTTTTTTTTTTGTTTTGTTTTGTTTTTGTTTTGTCCTACATTTGTTATATTGCTGTAATTAAAGCAGCTGTTATTGAGAAATCTCATATATATTTCCACCCAATCTGCTTGGAAGAAAGTAATTGTAAGCCGTGCGATATCTCAATTTTCATAAACGTCACCATGCAAATTGCAGAATAATATGTTAAAACCTCAGGTGATTATCRCCAACTGCTGTTTTCATTCTTTCCCTCCTCTGGAGAAACCATATTTGAGAACCAATGGACCCATCATCACAGAGCCTAGGGGCTGAAGTCATGCTATCATCTGCCATTTTTTTCCTCTTTTTCCAGATGYATCCTTTAAATGTTCCATCTGTGACTCTGATTGTTTCTACAGCCACCTGCAGTGGCGCCGGTGCTGACAGGCACAACCAGAACCAGCTTTGCTGACCCTAATTTTAGCAACATTATCTTTGATTTGTGTGTTTGGGTACTGTTGAGAAGGTTCATTTTATTTATTTATTTATTTTGAGTATTTGTCTTTAACTAAGCTACAGTTGTGTCATAAGTCAAGTTTAAAGTTCAGTTAACTTCTTAAAAAAATTAAAAGTTCAGTTTTATCAAACATATTACTTTTAAGAAACACAATGCACTTCTCTGACCAGGACAACAAATCATTTATGCTGTTGTGCACTTGAAAACATGAGTGCTGGAAAAAAATGGATTGTGTGTGTGAATTTGCATTCATGAGGAGGATTTGATTTCACTGCAAAGGCATGTTGAGCAGTCCATCAATTTTCTACCCCATGTTCACTTTTCCCTCCCCATGACAAATTCCTAGATTTCCTCACAACACATTCCTGATGCATTATTGGTCAYGGACATTATGTGGTCTTGCAGGCTCGGACTGTCGGAGTCTGAGGAGTATCAGGTTGCTGCAGTTCTAATGTGAGAACGAGAGGAAGAAGGGGAACAAAATARTGAATTTTTAGGAAAACTTGATATACATTGAGGAGAAAAAATGATTGGTTTTAGGACCAGTTTACAGGATTATAAGTGATTGTTTTAAGACGTGTTCATTGTTTAGGAAACTTAAACATAGTGCTTGTCTCATTGGCAATTTTTTTAAACATGCTTGATWATCCATTACAAAAATACACCTTTTTACTTAGATTATCTAAGTCTTTTATAATCACGTTCTTAATGAAGAAAAATAATCTTGTCTAAATGAAATTCATACCAAAACTCTTGAGTATAAATTGACTTAACAAGTTGCATTTGTCTGATTCATTTGTTTGTCAATGTATGGACATTGTGTTTTTGTCAAGCTTATATGGTTAATGTTCAGCCAGCTCGAGCATTAGTATGAGACAGAGCATGAAAGAGCAAGAGAGAGAGAGAGAGAAATATGAACTGGTATTTCCATGTAAATATATGTTTGACTATGATATAATTCACAGTCCTCTTGGTGGTAGCTCTAATTGACAGAAAGTAAAAAGAAAATACATTTCCATATGGAACTTATCACGAGCAGTYATATTTCTCTATTACTAGAAGCAATTTGTTTTAATTGCCTACTTAGAAGTAATATGGCCTCAAACTGGCATTTTTTTCCATAAAATCTAAATGAAATATGAGAATGCCCATTAACTGCCMCAATTATATTATAATAATCAGAAAATTGAGTTGTCAAGACTGGAAAGCCTCATTTGAAATGATAGCTACACAGCACATATTGTGTGTCTGCGAATGTGCCGAGATTCATGTTGAGACAATCAGGCTGTGTGGATCAGACAGACTCTCAAGACACAAAAAGTTAAATTAAAATGTAACACTTGTTCTTTGGAACAAATCATAAATGACTCGTTTTGTACTGCGTCAACAAACTGGTACTTTTTTAAATGACAAAACAAGCAAAAACAATGGGGTTAAGAAGCTGCGACTAAATCAGTTTGGTCCACGACTGCTTTACGTCACATCTCCCTGCAAAGTTTTCAAAAATAGCTCTGCGGCCTCAGCTTTCATTTTATCCAGCTGAAGGGGTGTTATTTCTGAAGAATAAAAATCACTCTGCCACTACATTGGATTCAGTATCAAAGTAAATGCACAGTGCATACATTCTGCTGAGTCAGAGTCCAAGAATAGCTTTTATTTCCAACCTAATTTCACCAATAAATGGCTGCAATTGAGGCTTTTGGCTGGGGGTTTGGGGGGTGAATCTGCTTGGTTTAGCATGAGTTTGAAAATCTTTAAAATATTACCACATCACACCATTTCTGACAATTATATCCGTTTCCACTGACTCAAATGTGTCGTGAGCATAACAAAGTCATCTAAATAAATAAGTTAKGGTATATTCACAACTGACACATTTGGTCCGCTTYAAAYGGACCAGAGTGCGTTTCTCACGTTRGTCTGGACTTTTTATGTAGGTGTGAACACACTGGTGCAAATCCTGGTGCAGATCAAACAACCAGACTGAGACCCATTTTTGAAGTGGTCTCCGTCCGCTTCCAAAGAAGCTCTGGTGCGGTTCACTTCTGGTGTAAATACAGACCGGCCTCAAACCGAACCAACTACAGGAAGCATGAATGTTTTTGGACTGCACGAACATTAGCCCTCCAGTGTTGCTAATGCTAACACTGCGCTACAAAAAGTGAGCCGTTGTGGGTCAGGTAACACGGAGCATCTTGTCTTCTTTAGGTTGCAGTACGCATTCGACAACATCCCAAAATTATAAATATATCATTGCAAAACTGAAACTGAATGAGCTGTTCTTGCTATTCCTAATAGTCAGTTATTAAAAACACCGTCTTTGTTTACGTGTCTGTTCTGCCCCCGTCATTTCTGTCCAATGGGAGCAATGACCATCGACTATAGTCCACTTACAAAAAGCAAAATGCAAACCACACCAAAGGGAAAAAAATAAAAATAAAGTCTGCTATTTGTTCCGGACCAAAAGACTTTCATGGTGCGAATAAACCCTTAGTTCACCATGACTGCTTGAACATGGGACAAGCCGATCTACACCACAACTTCAGGATCTTCTTCTTTTTTTTATTTTATTTTATTTTTTTGTAACAAGCGAAATGATAAAGTTAGAAGGTAGAAATAACCAGCTGTAAAATTTGTAACAATTGATTAAAAAAGGACTGTTTTTTCACTTTGTTTACCTTGTTCGTTCAAGTTTTACTAGATGCAGTAGGCTGTGCTTGACCTAACTCTAATCAGATCTCTTATGGAAGAAGCTTTTTAATAGCTTTTATTTTCAAAAGACTGCATAAGGAATTCTCATAAGGTTGTGACTTATCCATTAGGAATACAATCCCCACAGAGTAGCACACATACCCAAAAACACACAGCAGCTAAGTTGTTCCTGCCTGCAGCAGTTTAAACAAATTGTACTTAAATTGTATCGTAATATGTTTTGGAGCTCTGCCTAAAGATTATTTTGTGAACTCAAACTGAATTATTTACCCTCTTTGTTTTTAAGAAGAGAATCCAAGTAGTATCCATTTGGTAGTCAAATAAATCCCAATTTAAATGCAAAAGCCAGTACTTTGCTTTCTGCTTACATAAATTAAAATGAACTGAGATAGTTTTGGCTTTTCAGTTCTACTACTGTGCTACAATACATAAAGTTGGTTTTAATAGATTCTGAAGGCATAATGGGCTACAGGGTGACGTTTTTCATGTTTATTGACTTCAAGCTTCCACTCTAATCCTATAATGCTAAAACAAATGTGAGACTTTGACAACTGTTTAAATTATTTAAGGAACAGAGCACACCTGTGGCACATTTAGAAACAGGGCACGTTTAGGTGAAATGCATTATCAGTGGGGGTGTTAGAGACTGGCATCAATCATGGCCAATCAAATAAGCTCCTCTAATTTCCTTTAAAAGCAGCGGAGTCCCTGCACGAGACACTGGCAGATTTATTGTAATGTTCAGGCTGCTGTTTTAAAAATGGAATATAAAACAGCTTGAACTGAATACTTTTGTTTTGAAGCTGCAAACAAAATCTTTTGAAGATGAAAAGAAAATAAATAATCAATGGCAATATTKGTTTTTTTCTTTTTGTTAAAGGTATTAAATATTAGTTATGTAATGTAAAACAGATTTATATGTATTTTTTTATGCTTCCATTCAAATTTAAGTARTATAGTTCAGAAAACTAGACTTTGTTTGAGGATAGTAATAATACTGAACCTATAATTTTCTAATACAAAATGTGATGAAAAGGTACAGAGCCTGCAAGGCGATACAGTATATGGGGATTTTTTTTTTTTTCTTTAGCATTCCCTCGCAATACCTTTTGCGTTCCCCTGCAAATGTTTGCTTTGTATTAACTGAATTAAATCAGTCTTTTATTTTGTAATATCCAGTTACCAAAAAAGGATGTGTCACCATAGGTTTATGAAATATACAATGATATTGAGTTAAAATATCATTGAGTTAAAATATCAGCATATTACATACTATTACTTATTACATACTTCCATGTGTGCCTGTGTGATATATTCATTCTGAAGCTGAATTAAACTCACTGAATTAAACTCATTAAACTCCCGTATAATGGTGAGCATGTGAATTTGTTAATTACCGGCAGGCACAACAGTGATAAAATAAATAAATAACTTTT
>NW_013952415.1:3964241-3966393 GCF_001266775.1 Austrofundulus limnaeus | reverse complement strand
GATGTATTGGGTGTATTCTGGAATTTGTCTCACACAGTTATTTGTAAGACATGCATAGAAACTCTTGATTTAAAATGTTTTATATGTAGGGAAATAACACAGACTTTGCAGCCGTAGAAGTCAAGCCAACAGACATCAAGAGGGATGGAGATATGAGAGGAGTCGGGCCACCAGATGGTCTAATGACCACAGAAAATATTACAGCTGGCAACTGTACACCAACATTAATGACACCAGTCATTAACAAGCTCTGCAGAAAACCTCTCTTTCTCTCTCTTGCATTTGCTCTCTCTCTCTTGCGCTCTCTGTCAAATTTAGCCGCACTATCAAAGTCAAAAAGTCTTCCTAATTATTGTTAAATTGCCAAAAGGCATTGCCCCAAGACACCTTAACCTTCATTGTATAATGTCTCACCCTTAACACTGATTGGATCTAGATAATATGTATATGAGCTGGGATTAAATGTCAGTGTCCATCTGAAATTGTTCATACTAAAAACAAAACTATATATATATATATATATATAAACTTCCAAATTTTTTATGATAAACTTGATTTTTGACAGTGTTTTTAAAATTTTACTTTAAAAAAATCATCAAAATCAGTTCACTGTTACAACATGATGAAGACTATGTTTGTGTGAGGTCCGGAGCAGCTCTGAATTGGGTTTTTATGATTGGATTYGAATGTGTTGTCAATCAGTCCTGAGTGTGTTTGTATTTGTATTTTGAACTGTTCTTATGTTCATTCAAGACATTAGTGGCAGGAYTGAAAATGAACCCTTTTTGTGCATGGTTTAGCTCTCCAGAAAACTAAAAATAAAACATTTTTTTTAGCTCGCAGAAGCAGACAGATGTCATTTGTACTGCTGTCTTTGATGCAAATGATAAGAGTGGACAGAAATTACACCCATAGTTGCTCTCTCWAGATCTCAATAAGAAAAGGAGGAGAGTAGAACAATGTTCATGCAGTTTAAAGAAATTGCCATATTGGTTGATTTAAGTGTTGTAAAAACTTTCATATACGGTTATATTATAGTACAACTCTTTTTATTTATTTTTTTCCTCTTGGAGTTCAAAAAAATAAAATAACTTTTATAAAAGCAGTTAAAACTTTACTTTTGGGTGTAAAAAAGGTATGTGACAAATAAACTGAATACCAATATATTTTAGGAAAAACATGATTTTGACTTTAGAAGATAGCAACTGCTTTATGGACACTTCAAAAGAACTCTTCTCATTAAAAATGTAAGGATCAGGGAAGGCAAGCAATGATCAGCTGCGTGAAACTGAAGCAATCTAATTTTTGCTTCACACTTGCAGTGAGACTGTGATAGAAAAAGAGCAGAAAAATGAGAAAACACTGAATTAATTAGGGTGGAGATGTTTGGTCTTTTCTGGCATACGTGGTGGTATTCTGTCTGCAGAATGGGAAATATTGAACAAAAGCCACATTTTTTTTTAATTAGCTTGGCTGTTTTACTGAACATTCCACTGCTCTACTCATGCAATTGAAAAAAAAAATAAAAAAAAATGTATCAGTGTTGAAATGACAAATACATGTAGGGGTTTCTTTGTATGTGGCACATATGTATTGTTGCATAAGTCATTAAGTGTTGTTTGGAAAGTAGGGCACATACTTGGTATTGCGAGATAAATAAACATGTTTTTGATCAACAGTAGCATAAAAAAGCACAACGACTATTTTAAGGACTGAGATAGAATAAAGCCTTTTGTCTGTACTATACGTATTTGCAATGTCTGTTCAGCGACTTATCTTCCACGACATTAGGCCTCAGTTGTCTGATGCTGCCATTAAAGATGTTTGCAGATGGGTGAGTCCCCACATCACTTACCCATGGTGATGTTCATTAAACTGCACTTGTTCAAATTTAATGTCTACCAARGATGATTCGCTTGTCATTATGTGAACCATTATTGCAGTGACATAATCAAAGACAAATGGATTTGCAACAGAGATCACTTTCTAAAAAACACACAGCAAATGATCCTGTACTTACTYTGAAACATGTAGGTGACAGGAGATGTGTAAGAAAATGATAAACTTTATCGCTGCTCTGTTCTCCATATTTTTATTCTTTACATTTTTAAAGAGATACTGTAGTAATTGTAATTTTGTAAAATAAAGTTTA
>NW_013952415.1:3959251-3964231 GCF_001266775.1 Austrofundulus limnaeus | reverse complement strand
TATATGAAGACTTGTCTAAGTAGCCAATTAAACTGATGTAACTCACCTAAATAAAATGTTGATGCACATGTTTAACCCACAGAAAGAAAGTGGGGCAGCATGGATTACAGGGTGAAAAGTAACAACACAAACTATTCGATTCCACTTGCATGATTTATTTCCCCACCCAGCTATTATGCTCAAATAGTGTAACAGTGATGTGTATGTGCTGTACATATGTAAGACACAGTCAGTGTGCATATTTTCATTTCTTGTAGTAAACTGACAAACTCCTGAAGGTGTGTGAAGTGAATGTGTTATTTCAGGTGTTAAAGTGTAATATTACTTTCAGAATCCCAGAATGAGCCTGAAAAATTGATTTAAGAAAGGCTTTCATGTTTTTTCCCCTTTGGACTACATAYTCACCCAGTCTAATTTTAGACAGTTCTTACAACACGATAAAGACTAGTTGTCTTCATGTAACACTYTTAGTTCAACTTTTGGATGTTTTCMTCACAAAGTCTTGACCTAACTAACTTCCTGTGAGTACTGTAGAAATGTGGATTCTCTTTAACCTCATTCTGTTTGGTTTGTGTTTGTAAGTCCCTTTTGCCTCTGTGTTTTTCACATCATTTGTCTCTCTGTTATCTCTTCTTTGTGGCTCTATATGAAATATTCTGTCCGGGCTCCAACACATAATTAGAAACCACTGAACCGTGGCTCCAACATGGGGGCTTTTCTCATATCAGTTTGGTGAACGGGAAGGTTTAGGATGTAGAACGAATGAGTCCTTGAAAACATTTTGGCTAGAACACAATATCAGGTTTGAAATAGTGATATACAACAATGCACCTAGATTGATAAGAAGAAAAAAATGGTGGATAGATGAGGCAGAATGGATCAATGGAATGTTAGATGGGGAATAAAGGAWGAACGAAGGCATCAACCTGGAGATAGAAGGAGAAAGTTATGGCTCATCTCCATTAGCTCCTGTTTCTAATGACAAGCATATCATTGGTTTATTGTGTGTTCATTAATTAGTAAGGGTGTAATAAGACACTCATCTCACAAGATGGGATGAGAMAATGAAACAAGACAATATTTCTTATACCTATAGTGCATCCACTGCACATGTGGACCTGCTATGTGGTCCTAGTGTCTGACAAATTTGTGAACTGCTGCCACACAAATGCTATAAAAGAGCAGAGGCCTTGTCAGTTCTAATTTCCCCAGACAAAACTCATGAGACAGGAGTTTTGAGGGGGGKTCGCAAGAGGGTGTTTAATTCTACAAGAAACCTGGTGACATTTTAATCTTGCAAGATTGTATAGCATATGGTAATACATAAAGAAGTTCTAAAAACAGATAAACAAATGTCATATTTAAATAGGTTTCATGAATAAAATTAAGTTAGAAAATCAGTTTTTTTGTCAAATAGATGTTTGGGCCTTTCAGCAAGAAGCGTTTTGTGCTTCTGTTAAAATGAGTAAAAACTGAAGCCAACTTCACACAGACTAGCTTCAGATAACATTCAAACTGAAGTCAACTGCATTTGAGGTCCTTCGTTAAAGCAGCCTTTAAATATGCMRGCCACTTAGAGAATTCAGTCTTTATGCGATTGCTAAACTGTTATAAGACGACCCTACATCATCTTAAAAATCCCTTTTCTTTCCTGCAAGAGTCACGACATTTCAATATGTGTTCACCAAATGCTCAACTGTCATTCCTCTCTTTTTTTGTGGAGTCAGTTTTAAGAGCTGTTTAATTACACATTTTGATTGCCTTTTAATGATCATTCATGGTGATGTTAAGGTGTAACCTTTGCCTCACTTTTCTCACCTAATAGTTTTATAAAGTTATTTATGTCTTCCAATGAACACAGAGCAGTAAGGCTAGTCCACATTGCCATATTTAACATTGTCTTTTTTTTTTTGGTTGCACTTAATGTGTTGCACTTACCTGTTACTCATCCCTGACCTCGTGTGAACGTACACCTCCATGTGGCTGGGGTATGACTTTTACCTGACTTTGTCCAAGAATCCCTTTATTACCGTCATGGTGTATCTAACTGGTTATAGTTTGTGCTGATGGCTTATTGCTGTATTAAAACAGGACAAAGGAGCCTTTGGGACAATTCCCATCATTGCCTGTCCTTGGAAGACTTCGGACTTTAACACATTATTGAAACTGCACGACGACCAAGGAAACACTAATCCACTGCATACACACTTAAAGTCACACTTGTGACATATCCACATGCACACACGTGAYGTGTTTTATAAGACCTTCCTTTAGGCTGTTGCAGAAAATGAATKTCCAGTAGCCAGGGCTGTTAATTAGCATTTATGGCTTGAGATGACCGCTGAATCATTAGACTGACTCTCACAGCCTTCAAATTAAAGCAACCAGGGCATAAAAAACTAATCTCTTTCTCTGACTATATGCCAAAGTAATGACGGTGGATCATGATGTTGGTTTGGTTTATAGTCTGAATTTAAACTGCATTGATCCCTTTTGGGGGTATTATTTGTTCCTGATACAGTTTGGGTTTGTAGAATGCGTTCCGAAAGATGTCGGGGTTTTGTCGAAAAAACAAAAATGTCAGTGTGAAATCCCACAGGGTAATGTCATGTGGGATTTCCTAAAGGTGCTCTTGTGTTTCTAGTTGTCTTTCATACTAATGACACAAATGTTTACTCTGAAATACACTGTTTTAAATAAGGAAATTGCACACCAAAACTGCAAAATGCCCATCATTGTAAACGTATTGTTTTTAAATCAACACTTGGATAATTAAACTTCAAGCTGCACTTATGATTTGTGCCCTTGGTAGCTTTAAGGTTCTATTGCAGCTTGGTTGTTCCTTGATTGTTGATGTTAATTCCCTCTGGAGTGTTTTTTGTTTCATATCCTGTCCCTATCTAGTCATGCTTAAATACTTACCTTCCCTCAACCTATGGTATCTCTGGTGCTAATTAAACTGGTCCGTYCTGCTCATCACAGTAGCCCTTGTGTCTTCTGCTGCAGCTAAAAAGACAACAAAGAAGAWTTTAGTGTGAAAACTACAAGTTGGGCCTTGAGTTTGTGATGAATGGCTTGCAAAATAAGTACATCAGCCAATTTTTTTTTCCAAGGATATTACAACATCCTTTTTGAATACTGATACACTCAAAAAATATATTTCTATACATTTTGTTAATTTGTGAATAAATGTTATTCGATTTTTATATAGTTTTAATGTACCTATCTTAAAAATTAGCCCAAAGTGGAAAATTTCATTCTAGTTTAAACTGATTTTCTTCACCACAGCAAACAATTTGCAACCTAAGTCATATGTAAGTTTATACACACATGTACGAACACACCCCCACCCCTACTACTACACACACACACACAGGACCACACATGCTGCAGTACACAAATGGACATCTGAGTCAATTCCAATTGCAGCCCCAGACACCTGTCTGCCAATCTTCCAACCCTGTTTTGCCTGCTTTTCCCTGGCCAATCTGTGTGTGYGCGCACGCGACCCTGAGCTGTATGCGTTAACATGTCAAAGTGTGTGTACGTGTGTGTTAGAAGTCTGACGGCAAAAGATAAGGTGGCAGTCATCTTATCATCCTGAGCCAACCTGCCCCAAACCCTGACAAACCTCGGGTGTCACATCATGCTGGCTTGTCCCCAAGCACTCCTTCATTTCCATGTCAGTTTTACACCAAACTGTCCTCCTTAGGCTCTGAAATCCCTCCCTCTGTCTTCAGCTACTGATTTGCCCACCAGTCCTTTTTTGTTAGGCTTTTAAACATATTTTTAATAGTTATTTTTCTCTGAAAGGCTTTCGTCCTTCTGTTTTTTTTTTATTTTTTGTTTGGTTGGTTTTGTTTTTCCTGTACATCCCGTTTTGACCTTTCTCTGTTGCCACCCACTTGGGTTTTCAACCTATCTGTCTCTTAGACTAGCTTGAGCATTATGTAACTCCTTGAAGTACATATTTACCAACGCACATACCCACACATGCACATATTGTTCATGCTTCCACTTTCTATCAAATTCAGGTCATCTGCCAGAGGCCTGAAAGCGAAATAGTTACCTATACCCAGGACTGAGTGCGTCTGAACAGGGATCTTTGAGATGTTTTTTTTCTGGGATTTAATGGAGCCCTCTTCCAGTTTGATGGCTGCAGCACCAAATGTCCCAATGACCACTGGCCCCACTGAGGCTTTGACACTTTGTAACTTCCCCCTTTTTCTTTTTCAGCCCTTGATATTCCTTGAGTTTCTCATGCTCCTTCTTCTTATGGCATACAATTTATGCTTTGACTGGCTGGGTAATCCTGCTGTGATGTGTTGGACTGTCTCAGGGGCATTTTTGCTCAGCCRGCATTGTGGGTCTGGAATGGGTAGACCCCAGTCTCTATTGCTCTTGTGCTGAGGRCCTGCWTTTGTGCTGCCATGATTAGTCCCTCTGTGCTGTCCTTCAATCCAGTACTTTTCAGCCACTGGTGGGATTTGTTGATATCAGCCAACTTGTCAATCTGCCGGTGGTACATGCCGTGCTGGAGCTTATCTTTCCATGATGGTACTTCTTCTATGTATCTCCTGTTACAATTTCCCCACTATTTTGAGTTATTTTTTACCAACTTTTCTAACAGTCACAGCTCAGTGAGGAGATAGCACCTTAGTGTAGTTACAAGTGAAGCTGTGTAAGACACACAGGTGATTAAATGCAACCCCCTTTGATAACTGAAGCCTCGTGACCTTTTGTGTGAAGAAAAACAGTGGCACTATAAAGGAAGGGGTTTATTTGCACATTTAAATGTTCAAATATAAAACAAACATAAAACGACTTTKTTTAAAAGACAATTTAAGAACTTTGTCAAAGTCATGCAGTTGTTTTGGGGCTATAAATCAAGATATTCAAAGTCAACATTAAGTTAACTGACTGCACAAAAATATTTTTAGCACTTTCTTTGTTTATTTAGTTTAAGTTGGCTCCTAATGT
>NW_013952415.1:3954797-3958606 GCF_001266775.1 Austrofundulus limnaeus | reverse complement strand
ATGTCATGAGTTGTGTGTATTTTCCCCCCATTCTCACCATTACTTTGGTCTTCCTATTTTTATTTAAATTAGTTTTAAATTTATTGTGATGCTCAGATTACATGTCATGAGTTGTGTGTATTTTCCCCCCATTCTCACCATTACTTTGGTCTTCCTATTTTTATTTAAATTAGTTTTAAATTTATTGTGATGCTCAGATTACATGTCATGAGTTGTGTGTATTTTCCCCCCATTCTCACCATTACTTTGGTCTTCCTATTTTTATTTAAATTAGTTTTAAATTTATTGTGATGCTCAGATTACATGTCATGAGTTATTTTTCCCCCATTTATGTAGGTAAACTTTGCGCCACCTGTAAGCTGGTTCTGTTAAGGTTTTGCAGACTTAGGTTCAGCCACTGCCTTAATACTATTTCTGTGTACACAGCTGCTCCATTTTACAGAGCTCTCAAAGTGCCAGGTGTGGAAATAAAAATAAGAGTTGAGGAGAAAAAAAAAAAAACGTTCTCTCAATTTAGCGAACTGCATGCTCTGGTTTGCTAATGCACATCAGTCTGTTGGAGAATAAAGCATGGATCATTATTTAGGTTCAGTGAAGTTGGAACGTTGGACACATTGTCACTTCCAGCATCATTAACTTCCAAACAAACTGGTGATAATTTACAAAGTTCACTCCCCTTCGATGGCAGAAAAAGCCATTTGACACAGGCTTGTTCTAATTAGCACATGCTATTCTCTGAGCTTGAAAAACAATGATCTTAAGTGACAATACATGTTGCTAAGGAACAATCAGCAAAGGACAAATAAAAAAAAAAGAATTTTTTTGTACTTATTGTACATTCTAAAAAAAAATGGGTAGCCCTTTTTAGTAGGCTTAGCTTTTACTATGCGTACAGGTAAAATCTGTGTCTAGCCAAGCTTTTTTTAGCCTTCATCCTCTTAACTTTATCCTCCTGCCTTCTAAAAATAGTCCTTACTCCTGAAGCAGAGCGGAAGGGGAAAATGAGTGGACCGCTGGCTGATTTCATATTGGATTTTTGTACAATGCACAGCTCAGTTGCWGTGAGGACTTCTGTCTGCCCATTGATTTAAATTTGTAGCCGTGCAAGAGTAACCTTATAATTTTCTATCATCATTTGTACTGCTGTCAGGGAGATGATATTCTGTTTAAAATAGCATTTGATATGTTCCATTTTACAAGCACCAGTTATTTATTTCTTTTTCTWTTTCTTTTTCTTGGTTTTGTTTTTATGAACAGACACAAAAAGTCTTGTAGAGTTTTAGTGAAGTTAAAAGTTTGTAGGTGTCGGTCATGGTAAACATGGTACTTAGCACAAAAATAAACAAACTTATTGGCTTCTTGGCAGAAAGTGTTGCTGGAGAGCCTGTTAAATTCCATTTTAAATGGTGCCATGTTTGTAAGGAACATGCATTTTTTGGGATGAGCAGTAGCGTTTGTGGGTTGTGCACATGAAATATTTGCCAATTCTTATTTTACTGTTGCTATTGACACTTGTTTTGAGCTTCAGGTGTCCAGTATAAGATCTATTGTCGAGAAGCTTTGTTACAAAGAAATAATCGACCAAATACAAAYTTCTTGCAAACATTGGTGCAAGAGTCRGGGAGCATGCAAAACTTTGAGGGGCTTTGGATTAGTGCAGAATTAAACCCATGGGCCAATCAGTATTCAGGAAGTGTGATCAGAACGTGCAGATATCCCAGAAAGAGGAACTTCACCACGGCTTYCACATTTCCAGTGTTAGAAGTCAGAACATGAACTTGTGATTAAACAGTCAAAATGAAATGTCTTTATTGTGCAAGTAGWCATAATAATCCTATTCCTCGACACATATAAATGTTCTTTTTAACCTGTCTTACCATAATATCATTTATTGTCCACATTCTCACAGTGAAATAGCACAGTGTTGTGATTGTACATTACTAAAATTTAAGAGCGAAGGAGTTTTGACGTGTTCCTGTGAAACCAGGCGATTTGTTATCWTTGTGTTGAAAAGACACATGCTGAGTGTGTAATTATCTCTGACAGCTGTCTCTCACTCTTCTCACTCCATACAACCAATCTAATAGCTACTGCATATTTAGTGTTTCTTTTTTTCTTCTTTTTTAATAATTGTATTTTCTCCTAATACCTTTTGTTTGGTTTTATTTATTTATTTATTTATTTATTTATTTATTTATTTATTTATTTATTTATTTATTTATTTATTTATTTATTTATTTATTTATTTATTTATTTATTTATTCACAGTCAGGATTCACTCAAATGGGTTTAGCCTAGCCTGCTAAAACAAGTCCTCTGTCTGGAGTTGCAAAGAGGCCTGTGGGATTTGTTTTTGCTGAGATTTGTGGTTTTTGGTTTATTTTTGTTGCATTTTTTTATTTATTCAGCACTGCTATTATTTGTGTTCTCAGCTGGTGTGAAGCCTAATATGTTGGCCTGAGAGTTCAGGAGCTGCTGAACTGGAAAAGTACAGCTGGTGTCAATGTCTGGGAGAGCATTAACACTACACACACACAAACAAAGTGTTTGGGTGTGAATGGAAATTCATAGGAGGGCAAAGAGACAATGGGAGCAAGGCAGACAGATAAAGTAAAATAAATAAATAAATAAATAAATAAATAAATAAATAAATAAATAAATAAGGCAGAAAGAGAAAGAGCTGGAAATAAAATGCTGGGCTGAAAGTGCGTAGTTGTCCGAAAGGTGATGTTTCACATGATAGCACACTGTGCAATGTTGCAGCACAGCAGCATCAGCAAATTCCCCTCTCCTTTATTTAGTTATTTATTTGTTTTCTTCTGTATACTATCCAGATGAGAAGGGTTGCTCAGGGACAAGATTTCAGGAAGCAAATAAAGAGTCTTTTAGACACCGAGACTTATTGAGCGACTGAGAGAAGCCGTTTTAACTTTTGTAAAAAGTAAATAAATACGCTGCAGAAAAGAGTGATCTAAAATTAAGATAAAAATATTTTATAGAGACTGAATCTTCTCTAATTAAGTGAAATAATATGACAAAAAAAAACCCAATTGCGCTTGATCAGTCTCAAAACAAGATCAAAAATATGTTTTGGCTGGATATAAGATTGCAAGTTAGATGGACAGTTTTTGCAATGTGAATAAATAAATGATAAAATAAAATAATATGAGCATATTGTAAGGAGGGCTATTTGCTTCCTTTTTGGCCACTTAATTTAACCAGATGACAGTCAGATGGAGCTTAGAAAACCTTAACGTGCCAATCACTGTAGGTTTTCTGCAAACGTTCTCACTTTACATGAATTTTTAACTTTCTAAATTCACTCTGCATGTTTGTCAGCGATTGAATGGCTATTGAGAAGTACAACTATTTTGTCCCAAGAGAGTGAACAGCAATTCAGTCAAACTTAGCAATTTTATTTACAGGGCTTTAGTAAAACATAAATTTGTCCCTTTTGCAATGAAAAAAAAAAAGGTTGTGTTTTTAGCTTTCATTCAAAGAGTGCTAGGCTTTTACAGTAATTGATATTTAGAAGAAAATAACTATTTCTGTGCTATGTTTTACATAGTTGTAGTTCCTAAAAGTGAGGCTTTTTGAAGCTTTTGCACTGGACACCGGACCACTTCATCTGGAGCATGATGTGGCTTCACTAACAGCCATTTTACAGAGCAGCAGATCTGGCTGATGTGCATGACAAGCTGAATAGCCATGAAGTAAATGCGTCTGTGTGTGTATTTATGTGTGTGTGTGTGTGTGTGTGTGTGTGTGTGTGTGTGTGTGTGTGTGTGTGTGTGTGTGTGTGTGTGTGT
>NW_013952415.1:3951947-3954098 GCF_001266775.1 Austrofundulus limnaeus | reverse complement strand
GTAAATATCAGAGAGATGTTTCTTCACACCTATAAGTACATTAAAAAATGCTAAACTATTACCTATAACATATGATTAAATTTTGATTTATTCCAGTGCATTTTTATGAGTGCATTAAAACCTATGTTGTATTTGACAGGGTGAAGAGGAGGACGGCGTTTACATTTCATCCCCCACTTTATGGTAAGTTCAGTTCTTGTCTTTAACTTTGTTTTAGACGATGCGGGGATACTTCTTCTCTCTTTTCTTTCACTGCTGTTTACTTTTCCTCAAGAATTTCTGTCCCTGAAACATATTATTTTTAAGTTGTAAACAAGCACAGTTCCTTCTCCCTCGTCTTTTTTTTTCTTTTTTTTTTTTTTTTTTGGCTGAGCAAATCAGCGGAGGTGCAGTGTGATTTTATAAATTTGTCTTATAACATGAACCTTTCCACGCACCACTTTGAAGAGTATGGTTTTGGCGGCAATCACTCACGTTCAAGTCAACAGCATGAGCCACGTGTGTGAAGAAGCACAGACATACTGCRAATCTGTTTGGCACATGTGAGGAAAAGAAAGACTGAAGATAATAAGAAAATAGCAGACGCTTTGTGTTTTCGGATTCCTAAAATACTTTATTTACATTCTGCCTTTAATTTCATAAATAAGATTATCAATTAAAAAAGAAACTATGATTTCATGCTCCCAGTAACCACCACATCTACGACCTCTGGCCTTCCAGTATGGTGGTCTCTGCTCTTCTGTCAATACCAGGTCTTTGGCTGTTTCTGGTTGCTGTGGTGACATGTGCACGTCAGCAGAAGGATGTGTGATGTATGTATGTTTGTGTGTGTGTGTGTGTGTGTGTGTGTGTGTGTGTGTGTGTGTGTGTGTGTGTGTGTGTGTGTGTGTGTGTGTGTGTGTGAGAAAAGTAGTGGGCGTTGAAAGAACTCTGTGGAGGAGTATAGAGTTCCTCTGTCCAGAAATGCCAGCGACACACATGTCGACGGTCAGATAGGAAAAAAAAAAAAGTAGGAATGCAGACATTACACACCGTCACCCAGGCACTCATTGGCACGCACACACCCACAAAATGTGCATACGGCACGGACACACACGTAGACGGCTATCTACATTCCATGCAGGCCACTGCGATGCATTCAGGCGGCTCAGAACTATAAGGTTACATACAGGAGAGTCCATTCCTGCCACACTACTTTGAACCGTACATGRTTTTATTCACTCACCTGAAGCTAACATTTATTAACACTTACTTTAAATTACAAAGAAGTGCCTGCAGTAATTTTTGATAGATTTATACAGAAATGACAGGTGGTATTTGCATAAAAAATTATCAAATGCAAATTGTTTTTCACTTGACTGCAACCGAAGAGATGCTGGGGGTTAAGGGCCTCGCTTTTAGGCAGCTTGACTTCAGCTGATGATGGGAGTGGGGTGGGGTGGGGTGGGGTGGGGGTCGGGGTTCGCTCATTTGCTTTCCCATGTCAGATTTCCCTTGTGCGAGTTGAAAGGATTAAAAATGCAAGGCTGCAAAAGCTTTAGGCTACTGCTAAAGAACAGGTGTAATGCGATGCAATTACGGTGCCATTCGCTTTCCACCACTGTCATAATTGAGTTCAACGTTGAGAATTCATTCGCTTCCTTTGGGGACGTTTGCCTCGCGTCTCGGCGCATGTCAAAGTGCACATTCATAACAAACAAAAAGGCACATTGCAAAAACAGAAAACATTAGAAATCATTTATAAAAAATATATATATATTTACTGTGTGTACATTAATAAATAAAAAAAGTCGCCTTATGAGACTGAGAAAGGTCTGCTGKTCTCTTACAGCTAAAGGTTTTAATGGAATTGGCGATTTAAAAAGTCAAACTTCAGTCTTTCTGTTTTTTTCWTTTTTTTTCATCAGATATGAAGGTCTTTTGCTTTTCCTATTTTATTTTGCCTGAAGCAAAATTTTATTGGATTTTTGGAGGATGTATTAAGGAAGGCCCACATATTTATTCATCCATTTTTAAAGTAATTCAGTGTATGGTGAGCAGAATTTGACATTTTAGTTTGCTTTATTTTTTCTTTTCTTTTGTACATGTCAATGTAACTGATTTAATCAAGAAGTTTTGATAGTAATCATTTTAATTTCTTTTATATATATA
>NW_013952415.1:3947441-3950477 GCF_001266775.1 Austrofundulus limnaeus | reverse complement strand
ATATATATATATATAGCTGGAATTGAAGACACACATTTTCAGCATGTTCAAACAAAAAGGTGTTATATGAGTGTGAAAGTCAAGAACATGTTTTTCTATTTTTTTTTCCTTCAAATGCTAGCGAATAGTTAAATGAAATCATACAGGACTCAGTGAAACTTGATACTGTGGTTATATTGGTATTAAATGGTAGAATTGTAAGGACATTTGTCCTATTTTGGGAGAGGGGCGGGTTTTCTGTTTAGGGGTTGTGAAAATGTCAATTTATTGATTGTGTATAAAAATCAACAAAACAAATTATAGTTAAACAGTTAAAACTCTGTATAACAGTTATGTGTTTTTAAATTTTCAATTAGCAAGCACATGTTTGAAATTATATTGTCTTATTTTGATAAAGGGATAAAGATTCAATGCATCTTTGGTAGAGGTGGGATGCTGCATTGACTCCYTCCATTCCACCAGGGGAGCTCTAGCGGTTGTGTACTTTTGTTCTGAAGGGGTTCATGTGAAACAGGAAGTAAAAACTGCATGAACCAGAAGTGACTTTAAAGGAAGCAAACAGCTAAAAAAAATTAAAAAAAATAAATAATGCATTTGCAGTTAAATACATTGCCAAACGTGGCAAGTTGTTAGTGTAGTTTATTTTTGTGTTGTAAAATATCCTTATGTTATTTGTAACATGGGGAGTAGTGAGGGATTGTGGGATGGGGGCTCAGCTTGGCTTGGAAGTAAGAAATGGTTGCTTTGAGGAAAATGAGTGGGGAACCACTGTTCTAGACTTTTAGCCAATTCTGTTTGTGTTTAATGCAACAGAAAAAAATAAAATCCACACTTTTGGTCTAAAAATTTCAGTTATTTAAGCTGGTCCCGCTTCTAAGAATTTCAGCAGTGAAAGTGTTAACACCTTATGCTTCATTTTTTTCCCTAAAGGACAGTTAGAGATCAAAGTGAATAACTGAAAAAAGTGCACATATTTAAGCWGATAATTATTCGCTAAGCATTCAGAGAATGAACTGGTGTACATGTGAGACAGCCCACAGGRGTCTAACCCTCCCTGTAGGTTTGTCTCCTTTTGTTTTTGACCACATCCTACCGTTCACGTGCATCCTTGCAAAGACTTTTATTCTTGTGTGAGTGCTTGATTCTCTKTGAGTGTGTGTGTCTGTTGGTGATGAGGTGTTGGAGGAGAGGGGGCCAGCAGTAATGTGAGAGCGTGTCCCTCTGGGTTGCATGAATCACCTTTAAATATGCATCTAGCCTCTTCACACACTCACACACATTCAGTCAGTGTTTGTGTGTGTGTGTGTTGGTGTACAAACTCATCCACCTTGTTTTTTTAGATCATATTGGCTGTGATTTGTCTGTTAGACTTACTGATTTTTTTTTCAAGTGCATTTTGCTGTAAAATTGACTTTGAAAATGACTGGTTTTCACTTTTTATTTTCAATTTTCAACCTTATACTCTAGTTTTACTTTTTTTTTTTTAAAATTGAGCACTGGTTGTCTTTGGAACAATAAAACACGGCACAGTACTGTTTGTGTTTACTGATACTGTTGAATGCCTTTTGCTCTTTGACAAGGCAACATTTAGATCATGGACCGTTGCCGTTCCTGACCTAAAGGTGCKGACAGGCCAGTGATTATATTAATCGACCATGTTCCAGCTATGCTGAGAAGAGATTCTTCTCAAGCCTTCTTGGGGCTGTTAGAAACCTCGGAGAGTGTTTTAAGCGGCCACTATCAAGATCAGCATGTCTGCTGACAAGCCTGTGGGCTTTAAAAAAATAGAGGAATAGACAGAAGTTAGCTATGTCAACAATACATGTTGACAAGGCACAGCTGAGCATTGTGCCAGTCAGCATGCCATTGTGCGGCTGACAAGACCGTGAATGTTTGATGACAAGCGGCTCGCTATTTCTCGCCCATGTTAGCATGGGTAGGGTCTCCGACATCTGCAGTCTGGTGAAACTTGAGCCTCTCTTTCCAGCAGACACTGTCAGCGTGTGCTCGCTGATAAGGATTATCGGAGATGTGTGCGCTCTACACCCTGGGATTGTCCTGCTTGCTGCTGGAGGTCAATACATGTGCGCGCTAATGTCCACGAGTGTTAGCGAGTCATTGTGCGAGTGTGTATTTGCCAGGCGGTGGGGGGTTAGGCCTGGATTGAAAWGACAATAGAGAGGAATTTAAATGAGAGAAAAAAAGGGGATCAGCGACGTTTGCCAGGAGGATGGAAGAGGCTTTGGCACCATTGTTATTCCTCCTCTTTGTCATTCTGCCTCTCTATCYGTCCATCTATCTGTTACAAATCCTTGGCTCTTTCTGTGTCTTTCACCTGGCTGTCACATTTTTTTATATCACTGTCAGCTATTTTACTTTTTTCCAAACTTATTTTGATCATATATTTATATTTGTCCACAGTTTTACTATTTCTCTCCGTCTGAACACTTACCTTTTTATCACCATCACAACTAATAAACATGAATGCACCCTGATGCAAGCTCATGTATTTGATTCTTATCTTAACTATCAGCCAAATACCCAATTAGATACCAAAATGTACCTTCACAGTGGTCTTCTTATGTGCACTAAAATATGTTTTTGGTGTGTTTTAAAATTGAGATTGTGTGAACTACTTATCTATGGTATACAGTGGTCAGCAGGCTCACAGTTTGGAGAAGCATGGAGGATTTGTGGTGGATGAGCTACGCCAACAGATGCATAAAATTGGAACACCAGAAAAGCATGTTTTGGCCATAAATAAATGCCTAACACCCTAAATACCCAAAAGGTTTTACCCTTTTTTTAGAAACGAGATGAAAAAAAAAATGGAGAATTTGCACCTGCTCAATTTTTCTTCAGATGGTTATTTTAAAGGAGGAGCAACCATAAATCAACTCAGTGAGTGGTTCAAGGGAAGCATTGTGTTGGACTGTACTAGATCTACTACATAGATAGATAGATAGATAGATAGATAGATAGATAGATAGATAGATAGATAGATAGATAGATAGATAGATAGATAGATAGATAGAT
>NW_013952415.1:3928906-3947183 GCF_001266775.1 Austrofundulus limnaeus | reverse complement strand
ACACACACACACACACACTGAAATGGGTGAGACCAGAGCCCTATAGACGAGACAGAAGCAGAAGGTGGTTCTTAAAGAGACAGAGGCCAATTTCAAGGCATTCGGAAGAGGAAGTGATGAGAAGATAAGTTTATTTTCTATTTAAACATAAAAGCAGCATTTTAATAACATCTAAAGGTGATATAGATACTTTATTATGGTATAGTATTTAAATATAGGCCTGAGAAACACATAATATTGGCCCTTTAATGCAGTTTGTAGTTTTTGCACAATAACTGCTTGGTTGAGGCTAAATTTCTGTTCTGCATTTCCGTCTGAGTGTTAGAAGAGCTGACAGGAATATGAGTGCGTTTGTTTCTCACCATCAAACCAAACAAATCAGTCCCACCAGGTGAGATTTTAGGTTTCAGGTGTTCCCACAGCAGATTTAATCATCTCCTGATTTTCCTCTTAAACCAGCAAAATGTCACCAAATAAATTTGTAATAAATCTTTTGACAGTTGAGATGAAAAGTGAACTGTTTCTGTATCTTCACCGTGTGTAACAGCCTTTTTGATCTTTTTATTTTTTTTGTCCTGAAGATCAGTGAGTCACATGATCCCAGCTGTAAGTCATGGGAGTTTTTCCTGGGGGGGTTGTAGTGAAGGCATGAGGGCCGGTCGGACTGGTTTTCGGGCCAGAGTGCACAGGCCGAGACCTCACCCCTGCAGCCCTGCGCACACAGTTCCTGCCACGCATGCATCTCGTCTCGTCTTCCCTCCCCTCCGGGGCTCTAACCAGAGGAGCGAGCATGTCGGGACAGATAGGTCACAGATAAGTCTCTTCTTTCTCAACTCTCTTCAACCTCTGTGATCATTAGCTTTGAACCTGCGCCTCATTCCTTCTACCCCCCTCTCTCTCTCTCTCTCTCTCTCTCTCTCTCTCTCTCTCTCTCCTTTTTGTGGGTCAGTCCTTTAAAACACTCATATGCCCATGCATTCTCAATTTGTGTCCACGTCTCCATTTCTACCCCCCCCCCACCCCCTTTATCTTGTTGCTCTATAGCAGCTCTAATTGAGATCAATTAGGAAACTTCAGAAGGCTGAAACAGGAGCTGTGATGAGGGGTATCCGCTGAGCTGGCAGGGAGGGAGAGAGGAAGGAAAGAAGACTCAGAAAAAGAGAAGTCGAGGAGGAAGGGGTGGTGGGGTCATGTTATAGCAGGAGTGTAGGACCTGGGAGGGGCAGGAGAGATGATTCCAAGTTGGTGTTGAGAGATGAGCTAATGGTGATCGCATGATGGATGCAGCCGCAGCAGCTGAAAGTCATGTCATTTTTCATGCCAGGTATTGATTCCTGACAGTCTCTTGTTAACATCAGGGGCATTGAATTCAGCATGGCTCAAACACCAGCATGGCAAGGGGTTAGAGCTGCAGTCCCATTTAAATTGTGTACTGCTGAAATAAATGATACTTTATACAAAAACATCACAATTTGAATTCTCATCATGTCAGCTGAACAATGAGAAATAGTTGCAAAAACAATTTCTGGGGGAAAAATGCTAAAACATAAACTTAGTTGTGATGGAAAGGGAGTTAGAGGATCATCAATATAATTTAAAACAACAATAAAAAATAAAAAACATTGACTAAGTTATAAGAACTCCATTCTGATAAGTGATTGGATTTTTTTTACAACTAACTTTGATTTTTATTCACCATAATGGATCATCCTCATGCACTTCCTGTTTATATACCGGTAGGCACTGAAACCAACCAGATCTAACCAAAGAAATATTTTATCTATCAATAAACACATTTGTGAACTGTACGACTCAAGTCTTTTCAAGACTAAAAAAAACAAATTGCAAACACAAATTAGTATGCATTCCTCCTTTTTTCAACTTTCTTCGTCCTTGGAAAAGGTTAAAATACATTTAAAAATGTGCAAATTTCCCCAGGGTGGGATCAATAAAGTCTTATCTTTTCTTATCTTATCTTATCTTATCTTATCTTATCTTATCTTATCTTATCTTATCTTATAAAATACATCACATACCATTATTCAAGAAATCACTGAAGACAGATACCAAACTGTAAAAGAGTTGTCTGCTTCCAAACATGGTGATAGTTTCGATGCCTGATAGCATTTTTAAACTTGTGGAAAAATAAAATAAATATAAAAGCATRCAGTAAACAAAATAACAAAAAATAAAACTAGAACATAAAAAAAGTTAATAATCAAACAAAAGCCCCAAGCTCAACTTTTGCTTTTTTCTGACTATACAGACCCAGATCTGACCACTTTCTTCAAGACATTTCTGGGTGAAAAGTTTTTATTATATTTATTTCAGAAAAAAACAAGGCGCTTGCAGTTCGTCAAGTATTCCCACCCAAGGCGAAGCTTATAAAAAGCATTATTTTCCAGAAAATTTCTTTCACAGAAAAGACAGCATGCTGGTTGCCTTCAGCTTTCTGAGGCAACAGCAAAAGAATGTTTCAAACGCCTCGATTCTACAAGATTCATGTCATTTCATGCAGCGCTTGACTCGCAGATAAAAATAGGCTTGTAAATAAACCAACTGGTAATTTGGACGGCTCTTGTCAGAGATACGGCCGTGTGTCTGTAGCCTTGGGTTTGTTAAGTGTTTCTGTTCTTGATACATACACTAGACACTGAGAGCCTCTGGTCTCTTGTTTAGCTGGCTTTGCCTTTGGGGCATAACAGACCCTTTTATCCTGTCACCCTAATGTATGTGTGTATTTGTGTGTGAGGCAGAAAGACAGAGAGCAAGAGCGAGAGAAAGCCAGTAAGGAGAAAGGAGGATCAATACTAAGCCGTCAGGAGGTCTGCCAGTCCCAGAGAGAGAGGGAACAGGACACCCAGCAGAGAGTGGGAAGGGAGACAAAGTGAGGGGAAAAAAAGAGGAAAGAAGTAGGAAAGGAAGAGGCTGAGGGGGAAAAAAGTGCAGATAGATGGATGACGATCAGAAAACTACCGTATTTTTTGGACTATAAGCCACACCGGACTATTAGCCGCACCCGCCATTAAAAAAAAACAAAAACAAAAAAAAAAACACGAACATTAGCGTGTAAGCCGCACTGGACTATAAGCTGCACCCCCAACATAAAAAATAAAAAAACAGTACACCCAAAATTGTCGTCAAAAAAGTGAATTCAACATCAAAACATAAAAAGTAAACCTTTAAGAATTAAAGTTCGGAGGAATATGGTTCATTTAACTGACCTTATTTTGTTACTTTTCTTTAACAGTTTCTGGTCCAACAAAACGTCTCATTTATCGTCCTCCGGCGCACTAAAACCATCGAAGTCCTCCTCTTCAGTGTCGGAGTTAAACAAGCTGAGAAAAGCTGCGTCACACAGCTGTATCTGTTCAGTGTTGCTTTCTGTGTCGCTGTCCTCCCGGGGTAATGCTGGCTCTGAAGCTGTGGTGTCCTCTTCACGTAGCAGTCCAGCCTTTCAGAACCCATTGGTGATGGTGGACTCATTCACTCTGCTCCACACTGTTAGGATCCACTGGCAGACATCAAGAAATGACGCTCTTCGCATTCGGCCAGTTTTTGTGAATGATTTATCCCCGTCAGTCATCCAAGCCTCCCATTCAGCCCTGAGTCCTGCTTTAAATGCATGATTCACAATGATGTCCAGGGCTTGCAAAAACTTCATTGTACCTCCAGGAATAACAGCAGGAATTGAGTTTGTTTTCTTGATGGCTGCTTTCACCGAATCCGTGATGTGGGCTCTCATACTGTCCAATATCGTGTCTGTCGAAGATCCGTCGTATTGTGTCTGCTACTAGCTAAAACAAAATGGCGTTACATCTCCGGCTAATCTGGCAGTATGGTCGCTCGGCTGTCGACCGGTCGASGCGCCGTCACATGGTTGTTCGGCGTTGATTTTCRCACTGATCTTTCAWAGTTCCCCCRAGAAACCCTGAGCCTAGCTGCTGGAAAACCCCTCCCGCTGCATGGGATTYCTTCCCCRGGGGGTGCAATGCGGACAAAAAAAGTATGCGGCTCTTCACTCGACGTTTATCCACAAACTGGTCCCGGATTAAGCTCCAAAGTTTTTATCAGTCAGATTCCACCGTGAAAAATGTCTGTTTTATCCCCTTTTATGAGTTTTTGGCCATTGACTATCTTTAAATCGCTGCTTCCTGGTACAACAGCCGGCTCTGAAAGCGATCACTTTTTTATTATTTTTTTACCTTTCTTTTTTGAAGCGAGTGGTTGAAGCAAATGCAGCATAAGAGCCCCCTGGTGGCTGAAGAAAAAAAATCCACATATAAGCCGCACCGGAGTATAAGCCGCATGGTTCAAAGTTCAGGAAAAAAGTCACGGCTTATAGTCCGAAAAATATGGTAATATGAGAAAAGGGATGCAGAAGAGAAAAAGGATGGATGCGGGGGGTGATAGATTAACTAATGGAAAAACAAAGAGAAAAAGAATAATTGTGAGAGAAGTGGGGATAGCTGTGATATAATGGCAACAGGTGAAATTTAAACAATAACCAAAACAGCACTTAATCATATTTAATTCCCAAACACCCCTTTCTATATTTAAAATATTTGTTTAAAAAATGTTGTCTGTCCATAGCAGGGCTATTCAACTAAATTGCTCCGGGGGCCACAGTTAATGCAGACCAACAGCTCAGGGGCCGAACATCCAGCAATTAAAGTCATTATGTAAATAAACCAAGCATTACAAAGATCTGTTACCTTTGAAACAGTTTATTTTGCTACATTTATTCAGGAATACAACATACAGAATCCTGTGTAATAAAAGTAGTGATAATAAAACAAAATCAAAAACAAAATGAATACAATATGCCTCCTATTTACTGTAACACAAATATTATTTTGACATCTCTGACTTTTTAAATCAATTTTATTGTTATTTTCATAGTTTTATCTTAAACTGCTTATAGTTTTAACTGTCTTAGATGGTCATATAAATGTTTTATTATTAGCAACTGTAGATTTCACATATCTATGTCTAACAAAAAACTTGTAGGAATTAAAGTAGAAAACCGGGGGTTTTGGTGTAAGAGATGAATGAATCAATTGTCGGGCCAAACTTTGGTCACTCGCAGGCCTGATTTGGCCCGCAGGCTGCCAGTTGAATAGACCTGGTCTGTAGCTAATTTGTCTTGATGCTGAAGTTTGGTTCATTGAACAACAAACTTTTACACAGAGAAATCTAACTATTTGTATCAAACTCTCACGGTTTAGTATTTAAATCTGGAAGTGCATTTTCTGATTCACTTTGTGTTTGTCTGCTAATAATAGTTTATGTTCATCACTGTATCTCAGAATACCCTACATAACTCTCCTGAAATTAACTCAGWCTATCCCACTGTCACCACAGAGCACCTTTTTTTACAGAAACAAAGACAAATCACAAAGAGTATTTAGAACATTCATGTTRATGCATAATTCAGTGAACATAAACATCAGATGAGGGGGGAAACAGTGAAACTGTTTCCCACAAGAGCTAAAAGCTTTGACTTGTCACCTATAATGAATATTTAAACTCTGACCTCACCTCGCATATCTCCGTGAATGATTTATTCTTCCTTCATGCCTATTTTTATACCCTTTGTGTTTATTTTTTTCCTCTCAAAGATGACCTCTTTTTATCTGGATCACTCCTTTTCTGACACATTTGTTTCAGTAGTCGCCTKTTTTTAAAACCTAGACAGATATCATTGGGTTTTGGGGCCTCGTAGCAGCAGAGAAAATAGCTGAAAGTAAAGTTGAAAGAAAGAGAAGAAGAAATGGTCTTATCTGTGAATTATCTGTGAATGTCATTGAATGTAATTATCTTTCCATAGTATATTTCACTGGGTGATGATTAAATGCCCTAATGGGCCATGAGAACAGTATTATTTAATGTAAGAGAATAAAATGGGGAATGATACCCTATTATTATTAAATGTGTTCAAGATGAGAWATTTGAACTTTGAGTTTCATTTTACTTGGGCCAATAATGACCMAGGTTTCTTAATCAAAGAAATGACTTCAGGCATAACACAGTTTCTCAAAGTGAAACAAAAAAATGATACAATGAATTGTCTCCTCCTTTGTAAAACTTTCTTCATACTAGTTTGAAGCAGGACCATAAAATGAGCCTTTTATAATTTATTACAATAAATTGTTTAATGATCACATGTTAATTAGTTTGCCACGGTTGTGCAAAAGGTTAAAATGAAAGAGACATTGATCTCATTTGAGTTGTTGTGGATTTTTGCTGATACACCTTGATAATCTTTATCTCACCTAAAACATTACTGACTGTATGTATTATCTATTTCTTTAAAGGTTGGTATAATGTTCATTTGAAGAGAAAGGTTCCTTAACTTTTTAATTATTAAACAGTGTATCCCTCCTAAAAACAACTGGTTAACAAATGTGAAATGAAAAAAGGAACCTGTCATGTATTCACCTTCAAATAGAAAAAAAAATAGAGTTTCCAAAATATTTATCTGGGATTAGTGATGTAGTTWAACATATTGAGTCTCAAACTTCAACTATTTTTAATAGCCTAAAAAACAAGAAAAAAATTGCCCCAAAGCTTAGAGTTGTTTTGTTGTGTTGCTATTAAATGTAGAGATAAGTGTTATAGTATATTAGACATATTCAATGCTGAAGACCAACAGCTTCATTTATAACGGAATATGCCTTTGCAACCTGCATCACTGTCTGCCTGTCTCAAGGTTAGGGCTCACAGGGGAGGACAGGCATCAGGTTACACTAATGCATCATGGCTGCTGGAGGACGCACACACCTCGTCACACACTGTCTCACCCCATCTCTCTTTCTCTCACACACACCCTTGTGAGCCGATACCCTTGTGCAGGACAAAAACATGTTTAAGACCTTCTGTTGTAGTGATTTTGCTACCTTTAAAAACAAAAGAAGAGAGAGAGAGGAAAAAAAAAAGCAATGCCTTCTGTTTTTGAGAAAACAAAATGTCTCCACAAATAAACTGTGGTAAAATTGTAGAAGTTTTTCAGTGAAAATGCACTTTTATTTCAAACTGAACAAACAAGATGTCCAACCCTGGACTATGACCAAATTGATTGGTAGCACTAAAATTATATTGTGGATGCTTTTGTGTTTTTTTAAAAGCATGCCGCTCTTTTAAGCTTTTGACTTTGSGTTTGAAACCAATTAAATGTGTCCATCCATGCAAATAATATTAGCATTTGACAAAACCAGAGAATAATAGTTCAGTTGGCATTATTTCAGGTCAGCATAATATTCACATTCTACACATCATTATAATCAGATGGGACTGGAGGATGCATTCCGACAATGTTTTATGATTTATGTATTTTTTCCCCAGTGTTAGTCATAACGTGCAGATACCATATACTGTATATATACTCAGTAGGTCATTTAGCACTCCTCAAACATGCACTTGCTGTGCTGCTAACGCCCACGCTCTAAAGCGCAAAAGCATGAATAACCTCCTTCATTAATCATATCTTAAATAGTTATCATTCAGGCATCTTGTTGGTTTGTGAAGACCAAGTTATTGTGGATTTGGCAATTTAAATATTTATAGTTGTGGATATACAATGGGGACCGTCACACACATAATTTGCATAAATTATCTGCCACTCTCTCAAAAGATCCTACAAACAGTCTAAATTCTACGGAGAGTCAGTGTTAATACCGTAACAGAAAAAGATCTTCCTGGAGTAAATTTGGATACATCCAACATCAGGAATCACAGGAACGTTCATTTGAAAGGTTGGCTATAGGGTTACGGTCTTCCACAGACTCTGAAAGTGAGTGGAATTGTGGAAAAGGTTGGTGTTTGTGTGTGTGTGAGAGAGAGCCACTGCTTCTGAGTCGTTCAGAGAAACTTAATGGTAATTTTTAGGGATTTGTGTTAGCATAATATTATCACCGTATTTGTGACTGACTGCAGTAGAACGGTGTATGGGGCTAGCATGAATGCTGGGAGTAAAGCTAGCAGTAGGCTACAACAAAAACAATAGCTGTTTATCAACAGAAAGCACAGTGTTGTTGTTTTTTTTACCTCCGATAAAATGTTTGGAGAAGATGTCATTGGTTGGACTTTTCTGGTCAAATTCAACTGGTCCCATCGCTGGAATCCAGCAGTTACTTAGCATTTAAGCTTGGTTGTATTGTGACGGACTGTTAAACCATAGCACAAAGGTTTGTGGTCCACCCAGTTGAGTTTGTTACTGTTTTTCCAAATTTATTTAAATTTAAACACAGCTAAAGCTGCTCCATTGAAATCAATGGAAATGGCGTGAGAGTTTGTATGCACACCAGTGTCAAGCGGACATAGTCACATAGTGTTCTGAAAATAGCCTGAGTGATGGTCCCCACTGCAATAATAGCAGTTTTTATGTAAATGGTAAACTTATAGAGCGCTTTATTAACTCCCTCCGGACCCCAAAGCACTTTACACTTACAGACATTCACACACTGATGGTGGTAAGCTACATTGTAGCCACAGCTGCCCTGGGGCACACTGACAGAAGCGAGGCTGCCACGCAATGGAGCCACCGGACCCTCTGACCACGATAAGTAGGCAAGGCGGATGAAGTGTCTTGTCTAAGGACATGACTGAAACAGCTGGATGGGGAATCGAACCGGCGACCTTGTAATTAAGACCATGCAATTGTTTTTGTCAAGCAACAAACAAAACACTCACTTTTAGTAAATAGTTACAGATAATAGTTGTTGTTACAGTTATATTCGACTAAATGAGGAAACAGATTCTCTTCTAAAAGGATCCATATTCATCTAAATTCTGCACTGGAAGACCAACTGACTTCTCATTTTAAGGAAAGACCAAAGTGTCAGAGGGGTCTTTCCTCGCCCCTGCCCACATGCATGTACAAACACAAATAAACCCACTCTCCCACGCAGACACTCTCTCTCTCACACACACACTCTCTCTCTCTTATTCCCATAGTGAGAGGGTCTTATTGTGAGAGCCCAGAGGAAATGCAGACACAGCAGAGGACAGGCCATCCATTGATCTGGGTATAGACGCTCTCCTTCTCAGACTCTCTTTCCTCTTGTTGCTATCCCACACTGTTTCTACTTTTCTTTTTTTTCAATCTCAACCCCTTGCTTTTTTTCCCTCTAATCCACATCCCTCTCACCTTCACGTAGTTCTGTAATCCTCTGATCTACCACCCCCTCTTTCATTATATCACAACTTCCTCTCCTTTAGTCATTTCTATTACCCCCCTCTCTCTCTCTGTGCATCTTTGTATCTGGTAACCACACTCTCTCTGCTCGTGTGGCTGCGTTTCAGGTGCCATATCACTGTGTATTTTCCGTGTCTGCCAAAAATAACCCATTCTTCTTCCTCTGTCTTTGTTGTTCCCTCCACACCGCTTCAGCATCCTGCCCTTCTCATCGAATGACTATTTTTATTTTACCTTCTGATTCTTACTGTCTCCTGTTATTTAGGATATGTTTTTTGACAAGGAATATTATTTGTGAAGTACCAAAAGAAAATATGATGAAGATAAAGAGCAGCAGAAGGTCAAGGCAATGTAGACAGAAACAGAAAAAAGTGTATTAAAGAAAGGCAAGATGAAACCTTAAGCAAGAAAAAAATGCAAGTAAGTGTGTATAGAAAAGATGGGGTGAAAAACAGAAACTATAAGCAAATGTGATGGAAATAGGTAAGCATAAAAAACCTGAGCACACTGACAGAAAGAAGTGACAGGTAGGTCGTATGTCAGAATGAGTTGTAGGTGGGATAAAGCAAACACAGCTKAACAGGGGAAAGTGATGCAGTGAACACTCATCCACTTCACAACCCTCAAGTGACTGGTAATCCTCAAATCTCTCCTCGTCTCGACATTCTTCTCATTCCCTTCACTTCATCCCTTTCTGTGCTTTCAAAATCTACTCCTCGCATCCTTCCATCACCTCTTTCCCCATTTCTTTTTTTCACGTCTGCCACTTCCCCTGCAAACACCCCCCCCCCCACACACACACACACACACTCCTCCTTTCCTCCGTCTGTGCCTCTGTTCAGTTCCTGCTGGACAGGCTTTTTATAAGGGCCATGTGGACCTCCCTAACGACATGTGGACCTGCGTGTGTTTTGTTGAAGGTGCTGACATGTGCATGTGTGTTTGTGTGTCTGTGTGCGCGTAGTCGAAGTGCTGACGCGCCTGGCGTTTGATGGAGGTGCTGACGTGCCTGATCGTGGTGAGGTTCTCATGCTGAAGTTGTGTCGACAGCCTTTTACCTTTTGTAGAGGCCACTAGTGCAGCAATAGGGGGAGGGAAAATAAATAAATAATAAAAAAAAATCAAATGCGTCTTGGACCAAAAGAGGGAAGGAGAGAAAAAGAAGGGGGTTTTGCTGAGGGAGGGAGGCACAGCGGATCAAAATGTTGAAAAGTGAAAGGAATGCATTTTGTCTATCTCCTGTTATCTATGGCTGTGTGCTCGAAAGCAGAGGCACTGAGCTGCACTTCGAGTTGCAGGAGCAGGTTAAAAGAATGGGATGTGGCAGAGATGATGTGGACAAAGGAGGAAATGAAAGAAAAGACAAAGAGGGGAGGACCCCTTGGCATAAACAAAGTGTTTGAAATATCACRTTTCAGCTTTTCAAGGTGGTACAGAGATGTGAGGACATTAAGCTAGATAGAGAAAGAAGAGAAGTGGGGGTATGACAAAGAGATATGAGCTTTCTTTGGGAGATAACAGGCTTTAAAGAGCACTGATTGGGGGCTTCAAGCATTGCCTTAAGGACTTTCCTTAACTGAAAAAGTACCCACCTCCTGTCCAAAGGTAAGAGGACATTTTCTTAAAGTGGCTCATACAATTTATTTTGTATTATTTTATCTATTTTCATTTTTTGCCCAGAATGTAGAAAAAAGTATCTACACAGTTGGGGTATTAAGAATGCTCTCCAACACTTTACTTAATATTTCCTGTTTAGAGGGGGATGATTGCCTGTCAATTACAAAAAAAATAAAAAAAAACACATTGTAAGTGGTTGAAAATATACAACAAAAATATTAAATTATGCTTCTATGATATTCAGTTTTTTGTTTATTTTCTAATGATTCATTGTTTGAGAAATTGTAAACATAAGTAAAAAAAAAGCAATCAAATAAAAAACAATTAGCATATAGATAGTATGAATATAGTGACTTTTTGTTGCCGTCTTTAGCCAGTTATGCTTCTATGATATTCAGTTTTTTGTTTATTTTCTAATGATTCATTGTTTGAGAAATTGTAAACATAAGTAAAAAAAAAGCAATCAAATAAAAAAAAAAAACAATTAGCATATAGTATGAATATAGTGACTTTTTGTTGCCGTCTTTAGCCAGTTAATTTATGCAGCGCAAGTGAGGGATCTTAATTTCCATTGAGATTGCTGATATCTGCACTCAGGTCTCAGTAGTGTAATTTCCTATAGATTCCTCCCATACATGTAATAGTTTCCAACATCAGGCTTTATTATATCATTGCAGCACCCTTTGTAGAAATGATGCCTTGCATTGCATAACTGGCAGCTGCAGCATTACTTGAAAAGGAAAAATGCATAAAATGTATTTGAAGCTGGAAAAAAAGATACATGTTCTGTACCCATGTTCTTGTAGAATACACAAAAAAATAGATATATCTGAGATGTATTTTGCCTTTGTACAATTGTGCATTTCTGTGAAAGCACTCCCCCAGTGGTCTTGGAGCAATCTCTGAAGCGCAGAATGTCTTTGATGTTCTATAAAAATGTTTGCAAGATAAAAGGAAAGAATGCAAGAGACCAGTGATTTATTGTAACACAAGACTCAAAAGCAAAATACAATAGAGTTTGCAAACACTCAACACTGATCAAGGACAAGCTATCTGCACGAAGCGGGTTTGGGTTACAGGAAGGAAAATAAAAAAACATGGCTATATGTCTTGCGTATGTCTATTAAATTTTAATTATTTCATGATTTTATTAAACAAAAAAAATGCAGGGAGGATTTTATGTATACTTTTAGAAATATGTTTCCAAACATTTACTTGATCATTCACCAGGGTGGATATCTAAAATGAGTAATTTCATTCTACCAAGTCAAATCTAGTGTGACATTGTGAAAGGATTATTAACAAAACAAGAACCCATTAAATTGTTGAGGAGATCAACATAATTTACAATAAAACAACAATTTACTGAACTGCCTTTGATAGATTATGTGATCCTATTCAGGATTCCTTTTTTTCCAAACTCTGCTTGAGGTAAAAACAATCAATATTGAATTCTAACATAATAACCCTCAAGTAATTTCCGTGTTAATACATTTAGTGAAGATTCTAACAAATGGGCACATACCACTGAACATTTGTCTAGATTTTAAGCTAATGTCTTTTGTCTCCACTGATGCTTGTCTTGATGCAGATCTAAAAATAAACAGATACAGTAAATAAAATGAAATGGAGCTTAAATCCTAGAACCCTTAAGTCCCCATTGCGTCAGCAGTGCTGGGGCCTAAACGCTGGTGTAGGACCTATTCAACAGCACGGCTAGTTAAGAGTGATTGATGCTTGCAGTCCTCTCAGCTGTTGAGGAGAGATGAGGGAGAGCAAGCGATGCAAATCGGATTGGAAACTGCCTGCTGGCATCTGACTTCAAGAATGGTAATTAAAAACACATTATGACAAAGACAACATCTGGTGGTTCATTTGATGCATCAGCCAAACAGTARTGTAGGTGCTACACTACCCTGGTAGAGGATGCACAACAAAACAAATGTGTACAAAAAAAAAAAAAAAAACGGAACTGTTGTAAATTACAAAAAAACAACACGGTCAGCATTGTGTTGCTTCTTGATGCTTTGTGAACAAACCCTGGCTAATGAGTTTTACTTTCATAATGTTCCCCCCAACAATGAAAATTAGCTTTGGAAGTTGAAATAACCTTTTTTTATGTTATTTCTTTAAAGTAAAATCAACTTTATTTTCAGTAAACACTCAAACTTGGTTTAATTACAGCATATTGAATGTTATTTCAATACAAACGTTTATCATTTACAGGTKGTTTGAATTCAGCTAGTCCTCTTAAGCTGCAGTGAAGGATTTTCTTTTTCTGCAACATCCTTGTAAAGTGTCTGAGCTGTTGTCAACAACACGAAGAACGATGTAATCAGATTCAACAGAATATTCTGCTGGATCTACTTGAGTTATCAAACTCCGTTACGGACTTTAAGTTCAAAYAAATGGATGTCAGTTTTCATTTGAGCCCTTTGCCTTATATGTACAGTATATGTATGTGATTTAAATGAAAGAGATGYGAGATTCAAAAACACTGCAACAATCCTGAACACACAGGTGGCAGATTAAACAAACTATTAAAAATATTGTGTTCCTGTTGATATGAGGTTCACAGTTTTATTCTGGGAGCCAGTTTTGAGTTTATGTATAAAATTTGAGACACATACAGTAGATTTATACTCTTGCTATGAGTATACATTGATATATTTCTTTGAACAATATGCTCAGCTGTCTTTTTAAGTTTGACGCTGTAACACAAATATTGTCATTTGCACCAGTCTGCAAGTGTCAGAACCTTGGGAAAACAAATACATGCAATTTTGATTTTACCATAGAAGCACAGCATAGAACATGTTCAGTTACTTTGGTGTGAGTCGAGAACCAGGAAACAAATACAGACTTAGATTTGAATGTCAAAGTGATAAAGTAATAAAGCCATACACATTACCCACAGCTGGACCAACATACTATTCAGTCATGATTTTTGGTGACGAATCAGGAAGCCACAGCCCAGTATAAAGAAATTCTTCAGGATTTGGCCCCACCGTAAAAACAGGACGTYACATTGGTTGGGYGGCCTCCCAATCATGTGAACAGATCCTTTAACAACACTGGATTCTAATAATAAAAATAGTTTAAGTGTTGTGAGTGATTAAAGATGTGTATTAACCAATCTTACAGTGCATTCTGTTTGAGGTGACCATGAGATAAGGCACTCAAAGCAGATTGCACATCAACTAAATCACAGTTTAGTCCTAAAGTTAGATAATTACACAACATAGTTTATCAAAACATATCCTTGGTAGGAAAAAAAACAGTATGGATAGTGCGTATAAAAATCAGTAATACACAGAATAAATTTATTCAGTACATTGAAAAACTACGAGTCTCTGCCTTCTCTTGTTGATGATAATTGAAGCTACATAATCCCATTTTTTACAGATTCTGCCTTGCTGTATTTTTGTAACCAGTGTTCTTTAAGCCCTGCACACAATCCTGGTGTTACTTGAACTTATTTTTAAATCATAAAATGACTAAATACAAGTAAACCTCTTTAAAAAATGAAATATGTGAACATACAGCAGCAAAATAACACACACACATATGCATACAGCCACAGCCATTATAGCAGTATGTATTTGCACAAATGTAGAATGTGTGTGGAAGATAAAACATACCACTGAGAGCGGAGTCTTCACAGCAAACGCTTCAGTTCATCTCTCTGAGCCGTGGGTTTAGTTAGTGGCTAATTAGCATAGCACAGTGGTGTTATTCCCAGGCTCTGAATTTGTCTGTGTGTGTTCTGTGTGTTGGGGTCTGGTCCAGTAGAGGGGTTAATCCTAGCTTGTTGTTCTACACCAATGCCCACCAGACTCTCTCCTTCTCTGTCTTCCTCCTTTCTTCCACACTTTCTGTCTTTACCATGAGATGCAAAAGCTGCTCTGCCTCACTTTATCCTTTCAATGTCTTTTCTTATTCCTTCCTCACTTTTCTTTCATCTCATATACAAGTCTTTTTTGGTCAAATTATGAATATTAATTTATTTTATTTCCTATTCTTTTTCCACATCCTTTGCTCTCCGCCTCATCTATTTTCTGTCTCTATCAATCTATGTCTCTCTCCCTCCCATTTGTTGAAAGGCCCTGTTATTGGACTAATCCAGTAGTGGCGTGTTCGACGTCTCCCTTGCTTTATTTCTCTGTATCTCACTGCTCATCCTCCATCTTAACATTTCTCCTTTAGCCTCTTCTAATGAAAGTCCTCCACTATCTCTGTAATCCAGTGGCTCCCTCACTCCACCTTTTCTGTTGCCCCTTCTTTTCCTCTTTCTCTCTGTGGTCTAATAAAAGTCTGCAGTGTTGGTCTAATCCTCAGACTGTGTGCTCACAGCCTCTTTGTTGGTCAAATCTGACTAATGCCCTCCGTCTCACTCCACAGCACAGGAACCTCTCACCTCGGCCCTCTCAAACTCATTTCGTCCGACATCAGGGACGACGTGGAAAGTGATACAGAACTACTTAAAATTCTATATGTCTTCCTATGGGTGATACATGTTTTATTTAATGTACTTTTTTGTACACAGGATTGTGTGTGCTGACAAGCGCGACCAAGACATGCCCTTCCATTTACATATGCAGTGGTGGGCACCGGCCCGCTAAAGCGCAAATCCGCTAATTGCGAACCTAAATATTTCATTTGCGCTTTAGCGGTCTTACTGATTTTTTATAATTCATAAGCGGATTTGTGCTTTCTAAAATTAAAATGCAGTACCACCAATAATTAATTATCTACCAGTCATCATTGTCTTGAACAGCGGAAGGTATAGCTGTCAATGAAACACAACATATTTGATCTGTCCAGGACCACCCCTCCCAGATAAACAAACTTATTGTGAAGGTATACATCCTTGCTGACTGTTGCATTCGGTCACGGTTCTGATTTCCCACAATGCTTTGTGTCTGCTTACGTAGCAGGAAGGCAATAGCAAAAACAGTTAATGTTTGTAATCCATACTAAAATTTTGTATGAAAAAAGAAAAACAGAATAAAGTTTAAATGCTGGAGCTCAATACTTGACGTAATTGGTCGAAGCAATCGGCCAATGGGGTTAGAGACTCAGAAATGATTTAAAGATGTTATGCTGATGAAGACTGACATCTGGTGGTCAACTGGACCAACTACATGGAAAACTTTAAAATCCAATCTCTTATTTTGAGGGGAAGATAATTTCCTGTTCTCTGTGCTTTCGTTTCCCATCATAAATCAAATCCGTCATGTACCCAAAATGCATCGCTTCAGTTTTCCAATAAACCATTTTAAAATTACTTTATTGATGCTTCTTTAATGAAAAATCTTCAACAAACAAAAGAAAAAGACAAAGAGGCAGCCGAACTAGCAATCATCAACAACTTTTTCAAAGTATCAGCCGAACTAGCAATCCTCAACAACATTTTTTATTTTTTTACACCAGGAGCTAAAGGTCTGTTTCAGGAAATCATATCCCCAGCAATCGGTGGTTGTATAATTAAGTTGTAAAATAGTTCATACACCACTAGTTGACAGTGTTGTGCATATATTTTACATGAATTGTTGCCAGCTAGTGTCAAATTGAACTTGTGCTTTAAAATTAGYTTCCGCTAGTTTTTCTATGGCATGAGCGCTTTTGAAGTTGCGGACCTAAATATTTTCCTAAGCGCTTTAGAAATTGCGGAGCTAAATTTTAGATTAGCGCTGTCCTCCACTGTAGATATGTGATTTAAAATATTTGTGTTTCTTTAATTCTTACACACATGATTACTCTGGAAAACCAAATGGAAAACTTACAGTGTAATTGCTTCACATATTTGCTACATGGAGTGACCTTTCCTCCTTTATGAAACAGATGAAAGCTCACGAATCCCCTTGTCATGTGAGTAAAACCTAACACCATTATCTTGTTTGATTTAGGTCTTTAGTATCTCCGAGAGGCTTAACTGTAAATCATTGCCTCCTTGAATGAGGTTCATGTGACCTCCACGCAGCGATGTTGTTGTGACATGGATGCTGGGCAGCACACTCACCCTGACACCTACACACAAGTCATCAGTCATAGTCAGAACTGTATTCATCTGGTTTGCAAGCTGACCTCAAGTGACTGCTCAGACGGTGACCTCATTTAATCACAGCCATCCCGGTGCAATGCGAGCGACCTGTAATGATGTTCTGATATGTACCTATCACACACAAACAACCACATCACTCTGTGTCTCTTTGTACTTTTAGTTARCCTGCATTTTACGAAACGACTGTTTTATTTATTTGGTAAAAAGTAACCAAATGCTAACGTGTGTGCTCACCTCTGTGTGTGTCTGAGTGTGTGTTTAAAAGTTAGGTCTTACACAAATGCAGCAGTGTTTGCAATGTTTTCAGTCATTTGATGGCCTGTGTATGGAGACACAATAAGTCACGACAAAGCAAAACCAAACACAAGTGTGTGTTTATCAACAAGGAGACGCTGTGTCGACTTTGTGCACTTTCAGCTGGGAGTCTTGCATCAGTTTGAAGCTGTTTGAGTTCTGCTACAATATACAAAATTTGAGTTTATTATTTTTTATGGTCTATGTCTAAGTGATTTTATAATTGATTCATGCCAACATATGTAAGAATCATGGTGGCTACAAAACCTAAATATCAATAAAGAAATTGTTGTCTTCTGTTGTTAATTACTTATTAAGTTAACTGCACAATGTAGTGAAACCTAATAGGTAAATCTGGTCTTGAATTTATTTTATTTTACATTTTTTATGAGTAATGTGGAATCTGAGTAGTTTTTACTTTAAACAACAGGTTTATAGCAGTAAATGAATGAATAAATAAATACACTAAATAAAAAAAGGATAAGTCCAATTGGGAGTTTGATATTAAAACTCCGGTTGAAAATCCCCTTGTAATTGTGTGGAATACATAATAAAGTAATTTAATGAATAAGATGTGATGCAGACATTTCAGTAAGAAAGTTTTTTTTTATCAAGTTCAATTAATTTAATCATTTTGCCTGACTTTATTTTATTTTATTTTTTCTCGACAATTATCATTCAAAGAACAGCAGCAGCTACTTTATTGTATCAACGTAATACATATGTATATCCACATCACTGATTCACAAACTACATCCTCAAATATCCCTTTTGGTTAATAGTTTCTATTCCAACAGCAAACAGAAACAATCCTGGGATTAAACTCACTGTTTGCTATAGATCCCAGTACAACTGCTCCATAGATCTCAAATGACAGAATTTCACAGCAGTTATTTCACTCCACTTTTCTATCTCTGTACTCATCTCAGCACTCGTAGAAAATGGAGACCATATTTCAAACTGATTCTCTCATGTGGGAAGTTAAACATGTAAAAGCCAGCCAAAGGTGAAATCCATCCCTGCCAAGGGAGATTTTCAGCTTACAGGGTCTCAGGCTCCTCTGACTCATAAAAGGTGTGTAGAGGGAGGGAACATGTGCAAGAGAC
>NW_013952415.1:3926962-3928211 GCF_001266775.1 Austrofundulus limnaeus | reverse complement strand
AGTGTAAGTATAAGACATAGGATATAGAGGGTGAAAAGTGGACTCACTTCTGCACACACCCTCTCAAACTTCCTCTCAAAATCGACAGTAGTTGCCATGCAATCAGCTCTTGTCCTCTACCATGAGTGTAAAAGCCACAGCAGCATCAAGCAGAGACTAACGGAAGAGTAGAGGCAYTAATCCACCGGTTGGTCTGCAGGCCCTGCCTTTCAGGCCAGACTCTGATGACTTACTGTGCAGGAAGTGGTGGATGAATATGAATAGAGGCCAAAGAAAYGGCTATTGTCCCGCTGTGCACCACACACTTGCCTATTTTATGACAGTCGTGTCTTCATTTTCCCATTCTCTGCATGCTTCCCATTATTATAATATGGCAATTTACTCTTTCTACTTTGTCTGTGATGCTAACCCCCCATTCCATGTGTTTCACTCTGTAAAAGCTTCTTTTTTCCCCAAGCCTAACTTGTGCATTCTTTTTCATCATCTTTTTCGCCTGTTAGTACAGACTGTGACTGCTCATCTTTTCCCCTCTCTGCTGGGAAGCTTTGTTAATACTTCTCTTCCTCAAGCCAGTCTCTTAGCCAATCTACCTCCCTGAGTAAAGCTATGAGCTCTATTATAGCTGCCAATTCACGAAAAAAAGACATAAAAAAGAGTTATGAGCATATGGCAGCTTCGATCCACGGGGAAAAGTTTTGCAAGACCCTGTTTGTCTTTYATGAAATGAATCAATTTAGACTCATTCCAGTGCCAAGGTGACAATTGAGGCAGTTCATTGTGGTCACCGATGTTTGTTTATCTGTCTTTTAGTCAGAATATGCAAAAAAGTATCACAACTAATTTGTTCAAATTTGGCGGAGAGGTCAAATATTGTAAATGTCAACCATTTATTTGTTTGTTTTTAAAACATTTGCTCTTTTTTCACCCCTTTTTTTTCAATATGGTAAGCAAGCAAATAAAATTTGGATAAAGCAAATAGAAATTAATTTTTAATTTGTATTTCTTTTATTTTTTAATGTTCAATTGAACGTTTACAGTGGATTATCAGTAATGTAAAGCCAGTTGTCCATTTGTTCAAATGTGTAAATATTGGCATCATTCAGTTTACTTCAGTTACTTTTTGTGTGCAACACAAAACCTGGAGGCTATGTCAGTTTATTGTAAATCTCCTAAAATGAAAGCAAACGATAGTCCCCGCAAAAATCTAAAGTAATATTTTTTATATTATTTTTATGTTTTTGTACAATTT
>NW_013952415.1:3923217-3924377 GCF_001266775.1 Austrofundulus limnaeus | reverse complement strand
CCAGAAGACCTATACATTTTTTTTTTTTTTTTACTTTGGCATGTTCACTTCCTAATTAGATGAACTGGTGTTCTGTATTACCAAATAGCATGCAAATATTTTCTTTTTACAGTGYGTCCTGGGATGGATTAAGTTGGATTCCTCTACAATCCATGTAAAACTCTGTTGATGAGACATAATGCTGTCTGCAATCAATGCTGGATTTCTAGAACGAACCCTGTAATTGGTCTGTAACTTAAGTCCTTGTGCCAGAGCTCTCTTCTCAGATTCTGAAGAGGAGAAGTTGGCAATGCTGCTGATGAAGAATTAAATGCTGGCAACAGTTGGAAAACCCAGAGGCACAATGGAWGCATCTGATTAGATTATTAAAATCAGAAATTGCCTAATGATTAATAACAAACTAAAATAGATGCTCTACTTGATTAGGTATTTAAAAAAATGGAATTGAAGGTATTTGTAAATTATTTCATCTCATTTCATATTTTCAGAGGAAGGTTATGCAAAATGAAACTGCTACATTACTGCTTCATGTTTATGTAACATTGGTTCGGCTTTCTGCTGGGCTGCTTTACCTCACAGATGAACAGTAATATAAGATGCTATTGTGAGTTTTAGTGTAAATAGGAGAATTAGTTTGTCATATTTTTTTTCTCACAAGGTTACTATCTATCAAAAGAACACATCACTTGCTATGGTCATTRACAAAACAAGCAATGTCAAAAAAGAATTGCAAGCTAAAATAATCACTGCTTTTTATGTCATGGTTTCTTTTAGGACACTGATTTTCTATCTTTTATAATAGTTTTTTTTTGTTTTCTGTAAAACTTATGCCTTAGCACATGTTGGCATGAGAAAGCTAATTGACCTTGCAGAGGTGAACATGTGCGTTGAATCTAGCATATTGTGAATTAGCTGAACCCAGTGGCGCACAGTGGATCTCATCCCGTTGTTAATTATTATCAGCCATCTGCTAAAACTCTTCACCATAAGCTATACTGCAGCCTTTTTCTTATTTCCGCAAGCTTTTGTGCTATATTTCCCTTTCTTCTCCTTCTGTTTGACAACTTTCCATACTTTTCAAATATAATTTTTCCCTTGGAGTATTGTATTATGACTTCCGCATCACATGCAAAGCAGGGGCCATATTGTTTTCATACTTT
>NW_013952415.1:3904162-3922658 GCF_001266775.1 Austrofundulus limnaeus | reverse complement strand
CACACACACACACACACACACACCATTCCCCCTGAGACCCCCACCCAAAACAATAAATCTGTTCTGGTGAGTTCTGAAGATGTTTTGCTTCCTATCCGGGAGGCTCTGAATTTGAGAAAGCCTCCTGGATAGGAAGCAAAACATCTTCAACTTCAGAATGCCATCTGGAAAAAAAAAATTCACTTCCATTCTATCTGAGATAAGCAATGAATGAACAGAGCTGACATGTCTATTTTTTTCACCTTTTTATATATTGAATTTATGCTCATCACACTCCTTTTTATTTTTATTTTTGAGTAGTGTCTTTTGCATTATGCATCCGCATTAAAACACCTAAACAGGTGCGTAATTTTCTTCATTTACTCAGGAGATTCAAGGAAATAGCTGAAGCGACGCGCAGCTACAATTTTAGTGAGCTATAACATTTGTTACGCTAACGTTATGGAGCAACTATGCAGTTACATCCATCACAATGAGGTTGTTTTGAGGGGGGGGGGGGATGCAGAGACAGATGCAACTAAATGACCATAAAGAAGAATGGATGGTAGAAGACATAAAAACTAAGAATATCCCATGTAATTTGTTCAGAATTTGCAAAATGACATATGGTGTAGAACTGAGGAGACAGTTGAACAAGGTCAGGGAAAAAAGCCAAACTGTGGGAGGGAAGAAAAAAAGGCTAAAGTAGAGAAAATAGAACTAAAGTGAACAAAATAAGAGTCTGTTTTTTGCTGCACTCACCAGACAGCTGAGAATCCATGAGGCAGGATGGCCACTATCAGATTGTCGACAAAAACAGTAGAATTTTATTTGATTGTCTGCCATTATAGATAAGTGCAGTATTTTCACTAAGACCCCTTTCTTTTGATAACGACTTGTCCCCCTTCCTGAGAGAGGTGAAAAGAGGGTGAGTGATAAAGAGGAGGATAAGAGAGGGCTCWCATTGTTATTAGATCTGTTCATGTGAATCCTAAATTGTTCTCCATCGTGTTTCTCCCAACTTTTWAAAAAAAACATTTTAATTATTTATTGTTTAATATTCCTCATTAAATTAGCTCTTAACTACTCTGTTTTGTAATTTCCCCTACTCTTTCCTTTTGTATCTTTCACCTTTTTTTCCTTCTATCCTCCATTAATCTGTCCTATTTTTAAAGCAGCTGATTAAAAAAAGAGTACTGGTGCCAGTGTAAACTGATGTCATCTGGTGCATTTCTGGTCATGAAGTTGCTGATGTGCTGGTCCTAATTCACATTCAGTGCCAAGCATTAAATTTCATAAAAGGTTAAAGACATCAGAGGAGCATCAGACCCTGACACAAACTGGTCTCTGTGGAAGGTCCAGTCATTTATCTGTTTTATGTACTTGTTTAATCCTCTTCAGGGTTGTGGGGAGTTGGTGCTTTACTCAACAGTTAATGGGCCAGAGGTGGGGTAAACCCTGAACAGGTTGCCACTCCATCTCTGGGGCAACACCGAGACAAACTAGATGGACAACCACACACAAGTACACACACTCACACACAATCACACCTTGAGTGGAATAGGCAATTACCCTAACATGCCTGTTTTTATACTGTGGGAGACAACCAGAGAAAACCCACACAGCTGCAGAGAGAACATGCGCTGAATAACTAATGTTAGCCCTAGTTTAGCAGTAAAACTTTAATTAGCTTCTTGTCCATATTTCCTCAATTTCTGAATTATAAATGTAAAACAAAACAAAATAAAAATAAATAATAATATGCTACTGTTATTTATTCAACGTATAGTGCACAGATGTGTTTAAACAAGCACCTTCATGAGTGACATTAATATTTTTATGAACTTTGACCTTAAGAGTGTTTTTTTTTTTTCCTTTAGCTGAGGGGCTTGAACTGAGAGCGGCTCATTCCGGCAATACGATCAGCATTCTTTACAAAAAGTGAATAGCTTCTGTAAACTCAACAAGTTTGGGTCAAACCTTATATAAATCACATCATTTCACCTCGAGGGTACGAGCTGGTTGTCTGTTGTGTGTGCACACTGTGCAGCCAGGCTAAAACAGACTGAATCTTTGTGGGAATYCTTCTTTGATAAAGCATATCTACACTTCTCAAACAAATGTTTTTATTTATAAAACCTTAAGAAATTTATTAAAATCAGAATTTTATTGTAGTTGATCCTAAGCACAGTGCTTTAAAAATGAGTGTGATTTTGGGCTGGCTTGTTATACTTTTTTTTTTTTTTTTCACTGAGAACCACTTGAGCATTGTGGTGGCCTTTAAAGAGCCAGTTATAATAAACTTCAAAATTTTGTGTTTAACTTTGCATAAACTCTAAACGTCATGTTCTTCGTATCGTTATGACTACTGGCTAATGGCTACTTTTGAACCCTGTGCAGCTCCACCTTTTGATGGGATGCTGTCCATTCATGGGTAAAATAATCGACATGCATTATACGTTTATGGTAATGCTCACTATAAAGCAGTTTGTGGTTATTTTACAACATTGTTACGTATTTAGAGTCTTTGTGGACCACATAAAATGAACACGTGTTGACAGGTCATTTGAGCAATTATATGTTTTTTTTTCACAGAAATTCTGAGAACTCAATTTGAAATGATTTTAGCAGATTTGACCATCTCAGTGCATGACGTGAATGCAAAGTGTAGCCAGTTTATTGCTTATGTACAGATCATTTATAGCTTACAGAGGTCCAACATTTTTTTTTCTATTTTAGAGTCTTTTTCACTGACAAATGACATTTTAAAACCTGTGGTTGGCAGTGCAGTATATTCCTTTGACTTAATTGGACTCATTATTTTGAAATGTGGAACCAAAGTGATGATTGGTTCAGGTCAGAGAAAAAGCCAAGAACTATTAGGCCCTGTCAGAAATGGTTAGGGTGTTAAAAAGTCTTTCTGCTCCCTTCATGTGGTTTTCTTCCTAAATCTCCTTGTCTGTGCTTCCCTTAATATAAATCACTCCTCTCATAAAATTCACTGATAAGCCTGTTTCTTTTTAGTGGATCAGCCGCTACAATGTTCAATGACTGACTGGAGGCTAAAAATGGAATACAATGTGAATTGTGCCTTTTTCCTCTCGGAGAATCAAGCTGCAATTACTGTAAGTTCTGGAAAAGTAAAGTTGAGAAAATGGGGAAAAAAACTTTTTTTTGTTCAAGCTAATTTGTAGTTAATTTAAAAAAAGAAAATTAGAAAATCAGTAATTTGAAAATGTTCTTCAGTACAGACCAAATACTGTATGTTTTTCCTTTAACACAAATAAAACCAATTTAAAGCTGAGCCTCTCTCTCTCTCTCTCTCTCACCCACATAGACAGAGTCTCTCTCTCTCTCTCTCTCTCTCTCTCTCTCACACACACACACACACACATACAGCTTGTTTTTTATATCCTCATGAGGACCTTGCATTTATTACCATTCAGTTTTTTTGCCCATTTCTACAGCCTAACCCTGACACTTTACACTAAACCTACCCCAGTACATACCTGACTCTAAAGCTAGCCTAAACTCAATTCACACCTGAATTCTGGGGCTTTGGTTCCCATGAGGCTTTTTTTTTTCTAGAAAATAATCCCCATGATGTAGCAAAAATGTATCCATGAACACATACATTGCTTAAAATAGCTTAAAATCTAAAACAGGGGTTGTGTATCGCAGGGAACCTTTATAAAAGCTTTACTTCCTGTTCAGGATGGAATTGTGGCACAAACGTCTTGCGTTTGTAAAGGCCCAAATACCAGCAGCAATGCCAAAGTAAAGGAATGACTACATTTTGCAATTTCATCCTTGAGCTGCAGATTTAAGTCTTTCTTCTGTTCTATTGGCTGAAACTATGAGAAAAGAGGAAAATAAACACATAGTGTAGAGGAAGGAGATAGAGTACAGGAAAATTGCAGAAGTCTTCTCACATTTACTCATCTCACATCACCCTCACAGAAAAGCACCAATATTACCACTGATAAGTAAAGCAAGTAGAGTCCGTTTAACCTTGAAATGCGCTGCATTTTTTTGTCTAATCTTCTTTCCTTCTCAAAAAAAAAAATACCTTTCTGAAGGTTGCTGGGGTTCAGAGAATCAATAAATCACTCAGGCTACAAATGTATTATCTTACAAGGGAAGAGGAAAAGAGGGAAGGGAAGAAGAGAGGAGAGAGACTGTGAAATGAGAAATAAAGGCAGAGGGGGGAATGTAGCTGAAATGAAGAATGAAAGGTAAAAAGGAGGAGAGGATTCTACACGATTCCAACTAGGCAGTTATAAAAGTGTTAAAAAAATTAAAAACAAAATTAATAGGGGTGGTCAAAAATGACCCATAGACAATAGGGGTGCAATGGGATCACATGGCAGGAGATCTTGTGAAACTGAATCGTCAGAAATGTCTTCAGGAGTTGACAATTGTCTCTTGACTGCCTGGATAAATTATTACTGAAGATAATTATTCCACTTCATTTGTGTGGCATCACTTTAAACAAATCTGTACAGARCAAAAACCAATAAAATTGTGTCACTCAAGCAGCCTGCCCGTGCAGGCTCTGCAGCTTCGTGCTGAGGGGAAGAGTCTCAGCTGCACATTTATTTAAAACAGAGCAGAGTTAATGCTGAGTTCACACAACAATTTGTCCACTTTGAAATTCAAAAAATACAGTTTGAACCTCTCATTAATCAGTTCAAATTGAAAGGAGGGGGGAAAAAATCCAACTTTGAGGTGGAGCTTGAGGTGAAAAATAATTGGACTGTATCCCACTTACTGAATCCCCCATCCACTCTTCGTGCAAGCTGTGTAATCATCACTGTGTTCATCAGCAACATTTCCCTGTGCTGAAAATAAAATAAATAAATAAATCACAAAGGGAGTTTCATTCCTGTGACATTACACAACCCAAAGTCTCAGACAAATCAATCAAATCAAACCTTCAAATTTATTCATATTAATTTATTTATTTAAAATTGATTGATGTATCTTGTAACTCTAAAGTGAAATATTAGCAGCTATCGGTCCGTACGGTCTTGTTCCTAAAGGTTGGCATCTAAGTGTAGGAATTGGTTAGCTGRTGTAGTGACAGTTAAAAGTGATGAATGCAGAAGTAGCACCACAATAATATGTGGGCACATAAATTGGGCGCAGCTGCTTAGAACTCTGGTTAATATTGACTTTATTTTTAATTTATGACCATCTGTTTGGCTTGTGTTGAGGCAGAAATGATGGTTCTTTTGGTCACCAGTTGGCAAATGTGTGGTCTGTGAACTGTGGTAAATATTAATACTTCAGTAGAGATTAGAGGAGGAAAATTAAACTAGCTTCTGCTTTGATACCATTTCTTATTTGTCTTTATCTGCCTTGTGCTCCATTATGTTTGAAAATCAACAATTTTAAAATGCATCCGTGTAAACCGTAAGTAACATATAAGCACAAGAAATGCAATATTATAAACATATATACAGTATATATAATATTGCATGTCATATTCATGACAGCAATACAAAAACACAATCAACAGTTTAACATTTTTGCACTTACCTTTTACTGAATGAAGTCATCATCACCTGTTTTGTTTATATGATCGCAACACAAATATGCTAATGAATCAAAAATGTGCATCCTTCAAGATGTCTTTAAGAGCATGTTTTTTTTTTCTCTGTCACACACCCACAAACACACACATAAGCCCACTTCCACACAGGCAGGCAAATCAATATAGTCTCATTTCACACCTTCTGCAGCCTGAATTCTCCATTGTAGCGGCAGCAAAACACACAGAGACAACATACGGAAAGTCAGGCATTAGAGACAGGAGTGTGCAAGGTGGGTGTCAGACAAAGTAGTACAAATGGAGAGCKGAATCCCAGCGAAGGTGTTTGAGATAAAAAGAGTAAAATGTGAAGTTGTTGGGTGGCAGTAGCATCATGGCCTCTGGTGAAATGGCTGTGTGTCACTGGGTGTGAAGATCACAGTGTTGGGAGTTTTAAAGAAGCCCACACTAGGTTGCCCATTTTCTTACATTGGCATTGATCTGACTCTCAGTTGCCTCTCAGATATATTTCTTTCTCATTTTCCCACTTGTTCAATTGATTTTATTTTTACTTTAAGCTGACATCTTTAGCTATCGACTCCAAATATTTAGCCTGTAGAACATATGTCCCTATTAGAGACTTTATCTCAAAAACTGAAATACAACAGCTTAGAATAACTTTTATTATCACCCAGTGGGGAAATTCAGACAGACATAGCAGCAGCAGTCACATTTATGGTAAGATTATAAAAACAAAATACAAAAATAATAGGTTGAACATCAAAAAATTATAAGTATAAAGTGAAAACAGAAGTGTCAAAAGCAGCATGAATATAAAAAATCTTGAAGTATTCAGCATTGAACACATATTTATGTGGAGTTGAACGGTTATTTGTAAAAAAATATTGGTAGCAGCAGCTAGCCATAGCACTTCTGGTACAGCCCAGTGTACTCTCTGCAGGAACAAATGTCTGCCAGAGTAACTGTGTAATGTGAAATCGGCGTAAATGTTTTCCAAACAAACAGATGCTTAAATTGCAATTAGATGTTTGAAATGAGATAAGATAAGATAAAACTTTATTGATCCCACAGAGGGGAAATTTGCACATTACTGCAGCTTAATACAGGAGAGGCTGAGAAGAATAATGAAATATAAATAAAAGATARCAAACAAAAACAACCCCACAATATACACATGTGATATATARTAATGTACATWTACCAAYTGTGCATTCATAGAAGTCCTTRTAAGAAATTMTWATAGTATTTTTGCACAAACTATCAATTAGCTCAGATARTTAAACTCTATTGCTCCAAATTGAGGATACTCAAAGTAGTAGCAGGTAAGATATKGACAAYCTTTTCACAGAACTCCACTTACAAAGTGCTAAACTAATCCTTTCAAACTCCTCTCACATTAAGCCCCACAAAGTATAGCTTAGCTAAACAATGCTTATTAAAATAGATTGTTTCTCAGTTTAATTATGTTGTACATGTGGAAACTTCTGCCCATTCAATAAGGAAAATTTGCCCTTCCACAGCTGTTCAGGCTATTCTCTTTGCATGTACTTCCCTCTTGTATCTCACTCCACACTGGCTCCACTCCACAGCCTGCAGACTTTCAAAATCAATATATACGCGTGTGTGMGAGAGTGTGCTCGAGTAATGGAGTGGGCTCTGACAGCAATTGTCAGTCATCTCACATGGCCCACGGAATATAATCTAAAATAAAGCAGCAAAAAGCTGTAAGTGTGCCTCTGTTCATTGAAATGTATGGATAAGGTGGTTTGAAAGCCTCTGATTAACGCCCATCTCTGCATCGCCTTTTTCTGAGTCACCTCCCAACATTAAAAACCATTACAGTTCTCTGCCAGCAAACGGTTGTCATAGCAGTATGGAGTTTAACAAGACTGAAAGAATACTTACATTCAGTCATTTTTCGTTCTTTTATGTTTTATGTTGGTTTAGGATTGCCTCATAGCTCAGCTTTCAAAAACTGGGGTTTGTTGGTGTTTGTCCTGATGCATCTCAGTAATCCAGGTAAAAAATCAAAAAGAAAAAAATTGTATAGGTCTTCTGGACAGGTTCTTCTCTGATGAAACGTTTCGTCTTTCCTCCAAGAGACTTCTTCAGTCTGAGAGTTTCAGGCAAAATTCAGGCTTTTAAGCMCTGCCTCCATGTGACTGATACTCACATCACATGGCTATCGTTGACACCTAATTAACACTTATTGTTAACAGGGGGTGGAGTGATACTGGCAAWAGCAGTGCTGTAGGAGGGGGACAACTGAAAATGGAGGCCTCCACCTCTGTTTAATGATGGACGGTCTTTCTTCACAAAAATGGCTTCTTTCACTCCTCTCTCAAACCAGCGTTCCTCTCTATCAAGAATGAGAACATCCTCATCTCTGAAAGAGTGAAAGAGTGTTAACAATAAGTGTTAATTAGGTGTCAACGATAGCCATGCAATGTGAGTATCAGTCACATGGAAGCAGTGCTTAAAAGCCTGAATTTTGCCTGAAACTCTCAGACTGAAGAAGTCTCTTGGAGGAGAGACAAAACGTTTCATTAGAGAAGAACCCGTCCAGAAGACCTACACATTTTTTTTCTTTTTGTTGGTGTTTATTTCATTGATTGTTATACATTCATCCTTGTTTGCATTTTTTTCTTCTTTAGTTTGTCCGGTATAATGTTGAGGTGCAACTTTGTGAATATGAAAAACCTTGATTTTAGTTAGTTTTACATGCAAAGAGAAATAAGGAAACAAATTAAAGAGGTTCATTGTCTTCAGAAAAAGCTATTGCATGAAAAATGATTTAAATTGCCCACACAATGTTTTTTAGGCATATAGTTAAATTMTATACCACAATGAAGCAACTGTATGTGACCTTCAGTTGTTATGAAAATGTATGCATATGTATAAATCAAAAATCATTTGACTTTGCATCATAGCCATTTCTAAATGCCTTGAAATTGGCTCTGAAATGCAGAAACTCAGCTTGGAGACACAGTTCAGAGGAGGAGCTGCACCTAAGAGGTGGTTCTTAGGCCAACCAGACGTTTTTGCTCTCCTGCATGACTGCCTCAGGACAGTACAGGATTTCACAAACATGCATGAATGAGTCAAGGCAAAACTCTGAGTATGTTTTTGATGAGGGGATGATGTCATGACATGATATAAAGCTCAAAAAAGCTGATTTAGCTCTCAGGCCTTTCTTACCTGGTCAGAAAGCCAATTTAACTATATTTTCCACCAACAGTTACTATTGTTATTTCCTTTGTATGTAGATTTTAGCCTCCATGTAGCTGTTTTGTAATATGTCAAAAATATGTAAAATTTGTAGTTGTCTTTAAATGACAACAATGTTAAAACTCTGTCAAACAAAATATCAATATATGATTGTTATTATGGTTTTGTAAATTTCTGATTTATGTTGTTGATTTTATTCATTCAACAAGTTTAAGAATGTTTTTCTGCCAGAGTGGTTCTTTTTTTGTTTGTTTTATAATATTTTTATTTTTATTTATTTATTTATTTTGCTAGCTGCAGGGGAATAGAATTTACAAATTCCATGTGCAAAAAATTACTTTGAAAGTTAGGGTAAGTTTTTTAAGTGCTGTTACATAACACACTTAAATGATTCCATCTGTGTGTTTTTTGGTGTGTGTGTGTGTCTTTGAGTGCTTGTTTTTTATTTTTTTTTTCATGAGTATTAGAATGAGCCACACTAAATATGTTTTGTCTAGTGTGAGTGTTCTCTCAGGGTCAGTAAATAAATGACCCATAAATTTCTTCAGATRCATTAAAACAAACAAAGAAAATAAACTACAGAGCAGAGTGAGGCAATGTGATCAGTTCATCCTGATATGTCTTCAAGAACCCCAAGTGTATGGCATGATAACTAAAGAAAGTGGCTTAAGGTCAACTAAAAAGCTTTACAGAAATTAAAAAAAAGGTTTTATTCTTTTTTAGCTTGGGTGGTTGTACACATCCATCAGAGGAACTATGCACCACTATTTCTCCTCTTGTTTGTGTTGTCTTAAAAACGTTTCATACTCTTCTCAGATTGTTGTCATGTTTTATTTTTCATCTCATTGTTGTCTAACCTAATCTTTGTCTTCAATTTCCTTTCACAATGCTATCTTTCAGTATGCTAGTTCCCCCTGCCCTACGACACTTGGAAAATTTATATTGTTCTGGGGAGTGYGACTGCGACCTTGATGAGATATTTCCCCATCAGRTCATTTGGATGCAGCTAGGGTGAASACAAGATGTGCAACAAACGGACCGAGCRCAGCCGATTCTTGGCCAAACCTTTGTAACAGATTGCTTCACTAATAAACTATGAAAGGCCAGGAGTAAAGTGGTAGGGGCATGCGAATGTGTATGTGTTTGTGTATGTGTGCTGAAGTGAAGGTGGCATGAAGAGAATGCTAATACTTCTGTCAAAACCTTCATGAGCGAGGTGCTTCCTTGAAACAGTACATACTAGTGAATGTAAACACTTTAGATCTGTACATTAGGATTGTGGTGGGGTGGTTGTATATTTTTGGCATTGACTTCATAGTTTATTTTTATTATAGTAATTTTTCCAACTTTTTTTTAGTAATAACAACCAGGATGAAAATAGCCTCTTATTCAAAATGACCCAGCCACTTACAAAACAGTCACAATGAATAAATGCATTTAATACACTTCATAATCATGTGCTGTGTGGGCAGTGCCTATTGGAACAATATAATAAGAATTCATGTGATTACCCTGAAACTACCTCAGGCTGAAGGAAATTAAAGTATATATTTTAACCTTTTATTTATTCAGGTAATTTTAACTTAGCCTGGATGTTTCACTCAGCAATGCTTTGAGTCACACTCATGCTGCCGTGCATGTTAATGACTCGGAGCCACATTATGAATACAATTCTCTGTTGTTGGCCACGGGGCAGCTCTATAGTAGCAAACAGGGGTTCTGTGCCTGTATCAAAGGCATGCAGTTTGCTATGAGAGAAGAGGTTATTACCGATTTATGTTTTCCACCCACATCGGAGGGCTCGGATTGTCAAACTCGTGTACGGAAGTGCGGCAGCATCATAGAACCAGGGAGCGACAGTGTGCCCGTTGCCTCAAACACAGTACTGCTTTTGCCACCCACCCTCCACACATTATTGCTAAGTCAGTCCTGTCTTGGCAGTTCTGAGGTGTAACAGCAGCTGGTTGACTACAACCTGCCCAGATGATTACATGACACCAGCACACTGAGGCTTGAAAAAGGCGTGTCAGATCCAACTTGAGAGCATTGTGAAATGGGGTTTTGATAAACATCCATTCTTTAGATTGAGATTGTTTCCAAGGACTTTAGAGGTAAAGATGCAAACAAATTATAACAAAAAGTGTGTTTTTAAAGTCCATGTTTACAGCTGACTACTCATTATTGCACTATACAAGAAAGTATTTGTATTCTGAAGTCGTTGCTGTTCCTGCTTACTCATTGGTGTAACACCATCACAGCAATTCTCCTGGGAGGAGATCAGGACTCTCTGCTGTGTCAAAGTGTGATATGCTGTCATCAGCGTTTACCAGAGGATAGAGAGAGACTATCTAGAGGGAATCRTAGAGGAAGAAAAGATGAGCAATGTGGAAGAAATAGGATGTTGCAGAGGGTGTAGCCTATGAGAACGGTRTATAGAGGGAGGCAGAAAAAAAGGTGGAGAGCATGACAGACGAGGGGCCAGCAGGTGAAAAGAGAAAACCCAGAATGAGACGTGAATTGAGTGTGACAGACAGCCCCAGTTTAAATGTTGAATTATAGCTTCACAGGGAGAGACAGAAAGTAAGAGAATGGCTGGCAGACTGAGTGCCTTTAGGGCTTGTGGAGAACAGAGGGAGTTGACCGAGATAATGAATGAGTCTCTTGCTCTGTAAAACACACACAGGTATACGCACACATGCAGACACAAAGTGAGCTCAGATAATGACACCTGTGTTAAGTCAGTGATGACTAAATGCAGTCTAGAACTGTGGTGATCAGCAGTAGATGACTCGTTCTGGGGTGACTAAGCATGCGGTTGTGATGTAATATGACATCCTCATAGCTCAGTATCAATACTCACCATTATATTTCAGGCTGAAAGYCTCATGTGTGACTTATAGATTTAAGCTTTAAGATAGATATTTAAAACAAATAAACAATGTATGCATTTATCAAGGGGTGGCTGTGGTGGAGTGGTTATGGAAGTTGTCCTGGAACCGGTAGGTTGTTTGAGTGAATGKTTGAATGCYTGAAGTGTAAAGCACCTTGGGGYCCATGTGGACTTTACAAGGTGCTAAATAAGTTCAAGCCATTCAAAACAACTGGGTAGGTGACATGATAAAGCTTTAAACAAGTTCCTGAACATACTATAATTATTTTAGTCATGCATGGTAAAGAAATAAACATTAAATTAGTTGTCTCAAAACAAAACTTCAATATATTCTAGTTATGTCTCATGTATTTTGTTATTATTTTTATTTTATTTTATGTATATTTAGAATATTTGTTCTGTATATTTGTTGGTGTTCTTGGGTTTTTTATTATTGATGTATGCATTTTTTTTTTTTTTTTGCCACACAAAGGTGTGTTTAGGGTTTTTTCCTATCTTTGATTTTTTTTTCCCACTAATAACATTTGGCTCTATCGTCATGTTTTCATGTGTGTGTCTTCCACACACCAGTTTGTAAAAAAATCCAGTTTGTACCACCCAGGTGAGGCCACCCAACCAATAGCTGGAGCTAGATCCAGGCCAAATTGTAGGAATCAAGTCTACAAATAGCCTCCTGTGGTCAAATTCAGTGGACAGTGAAACAGATAGTGTCTGTGGAGCGTATGTGAGCCCGACTGTGTGTAAAAGTGTGTAAGAGGGTCTCTAAGTGTGTTTAAGCCCTGTCCAAGCTGGAACTGTTTCCGCTGTTTACTAAGGCGGCTTGGCAAACATATTAGGTAAACACATGCGCACAATCATACACAGTGCTGAAGTGAGACAGGAAAAAAAAGGGACAAAAAAACTCTTCATCTTTCATAGATACATAAATTTATTTAATGTTATTTTTTTCTCACGAGCGATTTTATTTGATTGGAATCAAAACACTTTTTTTTCAACAACTTTAGGGTTTGACTTTATTTTTTATGAAGCAGTGTTGTTTACCAAAGTGTAGTCTGAATCTGCCTGTAATAAACATCATTTTGCATTTCCTTCTATCTCTTATTAGTGGAAATATCCACATGACTTTGGCCTGTGACCAGGTCAGAAAAGCAGGCAATTATTCCCAAAATAACATCGACTGGTTTTATGAAGAGACAAACCCTTCATCACGCTGGCCACRAGGAATGTTTGAATTTGGCTTCAATGCCCAGCTCTTCAGAAACATCTGATTTTGTATTTGCATCCGTGAATAAATCAAATGAGATTCCATGATGGCAAAACTTCCAACCAAAAAAAAAAATGTCAGGCTTAAAGTGCCTGTGATATGCATATTATTCAAATRCAAAAAGTCAAAGAATACATTTTATATTWAATAAAGTTGGAATAATACACACGGTTTAACCCATTTTGTCCCATAACTGACATATTTTCTTTTCAACTTGGYTCAGCCAAAGTGAAACCGGAAGTGACATCAAAAGGGAACTCTTTAACAAAGAAAACTCTCTGGTCTTTGTTTATTGAAACAATATTATTTGAACTCTGACTCTTTTTCATCTCTCTCTGATAGTGACTCAAAATAATCTAAAGAAACATCAGATTCTTCTCTACAGTCTTGATTGTCAGCTGTTGTAGCAATGCCGTGTTCACATGCAGACATTCCCCTTTGACATCACTTCCTGTTACTTCACAGACAAATATCTCAACAACTGTTCATCTCAGCAGCATGAAATTTCTTTTGCAATATTTTATCAATGTCCTCTTTCTAAAAATTCATTCATATGTATTACAAAAATTTGACGTCAGCCACTTTAAAGGCTGGGATATAGTCATGCTTTGGGTACTCGTGCAGGGCGTGTACAGACCCTCCCCAGCGCTGTAGGTGTTTATCCTTGACAATATTACTTGTTGCAGTATTCTCCAAAAGAACCGTGGCAGTACACTTTCTAACTCGTGAAAATGTTGTAAGTAGGGCAAACGCTTGACAAACTSTTTGAATGGTCTGCGGTTTGTGCAGTCTTTATGGAGTTACAAAAATTTGGAGGTGCTACACACCAGAACACTGCGCTGGGCTAATACGCAGGGGCAGGGACGGCTCGATTGCGTCACTATTTGCGCACGCCCCCTCACGCCCGGTGCAACGCATCAACTATAAACCTAGATTTATGCCTTTTTTGTAGCCATTTATCAGTGGTGGTTAAATTTGATGCATTTATTTATTTATTTTTGTTTATTTTAGCAACAAGCCTATTTACTCTACTACGGATTCTTTATATAGGAAGGAGAAAGTGATGCTGGTAGCTGCAGGTCGGTGATATTGAATTTTGGGAAAAAAAAGTGGAGTGGAGACTGCAAGTGTTTGACCCACTGTGGGCAGGGCTGAGCTCTGGTTCTGATTAACTCCCAGTAAAAACACCTCCGTTCAGAACATCACAGCCTGTACATCACACTCTCCTTCACGCACACTCACACTAACACACACATGCTGCGCAGCTCCTGGAGGCTCCCTGTTCACAAAGGGGAGTCTACACCCATCATTCAAAGCCTCGTAGGACTTAAGAATGCTCCCTCGCGCACACGTGCGCACACACTCACACATTTCCACACACACACACACACACACACACACCCTCAGACAGACATGCAGAGACACACAAAGTGCTCTGTTTTCTTAGCTTTGATACACTTATAGAGTTCAGAGGTGAGAGGGCTGGAGGTAACAGTGTGTTTTTCCAGAGCTCTCTAACCACCTAAATCTGCTTCCACACACACAAGGAGGTCCAGATGGCTGGCTGGAGACAAAAATACTTCTCTCATATGTACACTCTCATATTCATTTAAAAATAATAATAATAATAATCTGAACAACATGTGACACGACTAGATCAAAGTTCTATTTGAGGAAATAAGCAAGATGAACTTCACATATTTATTAAGAATGAGCTGTTTGTTTAAACTTGGTTTATGTGTATGACTGGAGCTGCCATGTTTAATTTTTTTTTTTACCTCATACATTTAAATGGATAGAACTCATAACAGTTTAGGAAGAGCTTATGCTACTGACTTATGAGGTGTACGGTTTTCTTGTAGAATCCATAACAGGTTAGGCACGGCCGCTCTGCCATGTGGGACCTCCAGCGGCAGCGGTTCTTTACGATACATGATACACAGAGGCTGACGTGTTCGGGTCCCCTAAATCTCAGCCAGCTGAAAGCAGTCATATGTAATCAATGGCTGAATTTATCACCATGAGCCAAACGCCGCCGACCACATGTACAGGGGGTTCGCATGCCCGCGCTTACGTGCGTTTTGCGTGCTAGGAGTGTGCTACCTCTCGAGGCCCGGCTGACGTTGTCTTTAGCGAGCAATTAGAGCCAGCGCCACTGTGAAAAAGGTCACAGCCATCCAGCTATCAACACTTTGCACTAAATGCCAGCTGTGTGTGTACGAATGTGTGYAGTGCTCCCAAAATGCCAACAGACACACTATCAGGCTCGACCATAACCCCTCCCATCTTGTCCCTCAGTGCTTGTAGTTAATCTGACGCAACCCAGTGTGATTGATGAGGGAATTAGCGTTACAGAGCAAAGCAATGCATTATGGGAATGAGGAAGTTGTATTACTGGATATGGAACTTGACATTAAAGGTTACAGTGGCGCGACTTATGTGTGATTAGTTATGTGTTTGCGAGTAAATGTGTGTTCATTCAGGACAGTTATTGATGGATGAACGTGCCAGAGATGCTCATTTTCTGTTATCACAGCCATCTGGGTCACAGGCAGAGTAAACTCATTAACATTTGAGCTAATTAATGTTAGAAGCCTGTAGATAAACACCTGTCAGAGAGTTACAGCACCGTTAAGGATAAAACAAAATGTTAATGAAAAGGGAAAAAAAAAACAATAAAAATAGCGTTCCAGACTTCTAAAAGTGCAAAAAGAAAACTTCCAACTTCTTTTCACTTTTAGTATATATATATATATATATACACTCACTGGCCACTTTATTAGGTACACCACGCTAGTAACGGGTTGGACCCCCTTTTGCCTTCAGAACTGCCTCAATTCTTCGTGGCATAGATTCAACAAGGTGCTGGAAGCATTCCTCAGAGATTTTGGTCCATATTGACATGATGACATCACACAGTTGCCGCAGATTTGTCGGCTGCACATCCATGATGCGAATCTCCCGTTCCACCACATCTCAAAGATGCTCTATTGGATTGAGATCTGGTGACTGTGGAGGCCATTTGAGTACAGTGAACTCATTGTCATGTTCAAGAAACCAGTCTGAGATGATTCCAGCTTTATGACATGGCGCATTGTCCTGCTGAAAGTAGCCATCAGATGTTGGGTACATTGTGGTCATAAAGGGATGGACATGGTCAGCAACAATACTCAGGTAGGCTGTGGCGTTGCAACGATGCTCAATTGGTACCAAGGGGCCCAAAGAGTGCCAAGAAAAGATTCCCCACACCATGACACCACCACCACCAGCCTGAACCGTTGATACAAGGCAGGATGGATCCATGCTTTCATGTTGTTGACGCCAAATTCTGACCCTACCATCCGAATGTCGCAGCAGAAATCGAGACTCATCAGACCAGGCAACGTTTTTCCAATCTTCTCTTGTCCAATTTCGATGAGCTTGTGCAAATTGTAGCCTCAGTTTCCTGTTCTTRGCTGAAAGGAGTGGCACCCGGTGTGGTCTTCTGCTGATGAAGCCCATCTGCCTCAAAGTTCGACATACTGTGCGTTCAGAGATGCTCTTCTGCCTACCTTGGTTGTAACGGGTGGTTATTTGAGTCACTGTTGCCTTTCTATCAGCTCGAACCAGTCTGCCCATTCTCCTCTGACCTCTGGCATCAACAAGGCATTTCCGCCCACAGGACTGCCGCTCACTGGATGTTTTTTCTTTTTCGGACCATTCTCTGTAAACCCTAGAGATGGTTGTGCGTGAAAATCCCAGTAGATCAGCAGTTTCTGAAATACTCAGACCAGCCCTTCTGGCACCAACAACCATGCCACGTTCAAAGGCACTCAAATCACCTTTCTTCCCCATACTGATGCTCGGTTTGAACTGCAGGAGATTGTCTTGACCATGTCTACATGCCTAAATGCACTGAGTTGCCGCCATGTGATTGGCTGATTAGAAATTAAGTGTTAACGAGCAGTTGGACAGGTGTACCTAATAAAGTGGCCGGTGTGTGTATATATATATATATATATATATATATATATAGGGGGAAGTGTTCCCTCAGATACCTGTGCATGAAGTATAAATTTGAAGTTTGTCATTGCCCCAGGAAAAGACAGTTGCCTTTAAGAGGAGTTTCTACATTTTAAAGCACAAGCAATTGCACTTGTGCTTTACTTTGAAGATTCAAGGTTTCACTTCATATGCTGCTGATAGAAGGATCTCCCTGAAAAGTCATGACAATCTCCACCCACTGTCCTTGCCCCAGACAAGATTTCCTATTTAATCGCCGTCATTGTCTTAGACTTTATTAAGATTCTAAGAACTGTTGCTTTCAATGGAACTGCACCTCTTGAAGACTTTCTGTTTAAGCCCCAAGCAAAGGGTGTTTGGGTTACTGGTGGGTTGTGTTGCTGAGAGTTATTATATACACAAAAAAGTGAGTGAAGGTACRATTTTTATAGCGTTTCAACATGTTCTGTGGTGCCAGACAGCAGGGTTTTGACTAAACAACTGATCTCCACCTGGGCCCCAGCTGGATAAATCACCACAGTCTCAGTGTCATATATTCAGTAATTTTCTGTACGATCCATAAATCTCAGTCCTCTGCACACCCTTTGGAATTACTTAATAAAATAGCTACTTACAACCTTAAGAGTTGCATCATTTGTTTTGATTTTATTTTGTCAGGGAAGCGGGAAACATTCTCACACATGATGGATGTCTTACTTGGAGACAAAACTCCTCTCCTGCAGTTTCCTGCTGAAGACCTCGCAGACAACAATTTGAGACAGCTATTGTTAGCTTCTCCTCCACATTTGATAGCTGTGGATGATGTTCCTTAGGGCTGTTGCTTGCTACTCTTGCTATAAACCAAAGAGCTTATTTATTACCCAGGGGAGCAGTTCTTTTTATTTTCGCAGCAGACACATTTGTAATGAACTCTATTTCTGACAGCTTGCTGACATAAAGAATTTGACTGTTTTGTTTTTGAAGGATAGATCAAGAGCTAATATCATTGTCTGTTTGTCAATTGGTAATTWCAAATGCGTAATATAATTAGTATAGACTTCTTGTTGAACCCATGAATTGTTACTGCAGTTCTAATGGCATTTCTGAGCAGCCAGTGGAGTTTTATTTTGAACACCTTATTTCAAAAAGAAGAACMGAAAAAAAGAATTTGTTGAGACTTAGTTTTTAAAAGGAGAAATGCTTTCAATCTCAACTCCGACGCCTCAGCCTGCCTTGAGTATTTTCCTCGTGGCTTTTTCAATTTAAATGCAAATGTTCCCAAATCGGACCCCACAAAAATGCAGAGGCAAAATCATTTATTAGAAATAAATTATATATTTTAATTAACCACTCAAAAGAATCATGCCTATTCAGACTTTCCCCTCCAATGAGGAACGGATAAATAAATATGGAATAAAGAAGTAGAAGAGGAGGATGAATAGGTGAGTTGAGGAGACATGATGGGAGGAAGAAGGCAGGAGGGGTTGTATTGAGTTAGTGTGATTGCAGCACTAACYGCCTGTTGGCTGTCATTATGGGAGCGATCTGAAGCTGTCAGATTTCAAAAAAACATATTGTTTTCTGATAGACAGACTAAAAG
>NW_013952415.1:3900027-3901835 GCF_001266775.1 Austrofundulus limnaeus | reverse complement strand
ATATATATATATATATAATTTTGCCAGCAAATGTTGGTATTGCTTGTTGTCCAAGAATAGTAACTGAGGCCACACTAGTTTAACTATGGACTTTCCTAGAAAACAAAAAAACAACAACTTAATGCTAATCAATTGCTAAGAACCTGTGCTACACAAATATTTGGGAGACTGAACTGATAATGTCTGTMCTAGCTTCAGTACAGGTTTGGACAATTTGATTGATTTATTTAAACCAAAAAAAAATGTTGTTTGTTCAGTTTAAATTAATCCATGTGGACACGTGGACACCAATAAGCAAAACAATTCTATTTTCATGTTGTTTTATAACGTATTATGAAAGCTGCATTTGTTTATGATGTGCCGTACCTTTAAGAGCTCCTGGCTCGGCCCATTCCAAAGAGGATGGACCCATTAGACTGATGAAGAGAGAGAGGGAGAGGGGGAGAGAGAGAGGGAAAACAAGAAGAGGGAAAAGGAACATAAAACAAAGAAAACTGCATATACGGTGACACAAGTGGGACAAGAAGAGGACAATAATAAGAAAACCTAAACAGAAAAAAAATGACCTCCGAGGAATAGAGTTGTTAAAAGACTGTAATAATGTGAAAGCAGACGGACACTTAGAGATATAGAGAGGACAGGAAGTAGCTATCTCTCCATCGCTCATGGTGTTATAGGCGTCTATGGGTCTGTCAGTCAATCAGGACGACAGGCAGACACATGAACTCTCTCTGGCTCTCACATGCACTCATGACTTTGCTGTGTGTGTGTCTGCAGATGGCAAACCTTGTGACATCGTTGTGCTGTGTGGTTCTGGCTGCGGTGGTTGTAGCATACGCTCAGAGACGCATTCAGCTTGGTGAGTATGCATTTCATCTTTTTTATTACATCATTTTCATTTCTCTGCTGAGGCCTACTTCAAGTCTAGTTCATTTTAGTCTGGTGGTCAGCCTGGTGGACTTTTYGCTATCCTCTAACAGTAGATATGATCTGCAGGTATTTTATTGCACTTTACTTTTMATACCAACTTAGTTGTGCTTCTAGTTATCACTATAGTTTTTAACTCTTTATTGTTGCCCACTACTGAAGGTGATGCAATAAGGATTTTGCCTGTCTGTATGTTCATTGGCCAGTGCTGTTATCAAAATATGTCATGAACCACTGAAGACATTTGATTTGAACTTGCTGTAGAAAACGGTACCCACAGGATCGTCCAGGTTTAATTTCATTTTCCACTTTATCCTACTAAAAAAAGAAATTGAGGTAAATCAGTTTAGTGTAGCTAACTAACCTGTACACATTATAAATATTTATATAAAAAAAATGTAAAAAACACAGGGTAAACTAAGTTGTTATCAGATCAAGTGGTAGTTATGAACATGTAGAGGTGTGGGACAGAGAGATTAATCATTATTTAGGTTGGATTTCTGGAACAAACACGCTGATGTTTTATATGTAACCAGCTGCCAGGAACTTTACAAAAAATAAATGTTGTCTGACAGTAGAAGGTGGTATAATTTTAGAGGCTGATTTACCTTTAAAATGTTCAAAGTACACAGAGCAATGGTAACATTGGGCCTCATGCAAGAACATGTTCGTATTCTTATCCTAAATTTCTCTTACTTTTCTTCGAATGAAGGGTTCGTACGAACATGTCACGTCAGATTCAACAAACTCTTCTATCTTCAGGAAAAGTGTGTAAATGAGCTGCATAAATTCCAACTGTTCTATCCAGCTGCTCGTGCACGCAAGAGGAGATTAGCATAATTACCACCCCAAAAACACCATATAATTCAATTCAATTCAAT
>NW_013952415.1:3892355-3898730 GCF_001266775.1 Austrofundulus limnaeus | reverse complement strand
GAATTTGAGATTTTCATTTGTTGTCATTTGTAATCATCAAAATTAAACAAAATAAACATTTGAAATATATGAGTTTGTATGTAATGTATGAATATAATATACAAGTTTCACTTTTTAAATGGAATTACTGAAATAAATCTACTTTTTCATGATATTCTAATTTTATGACCAGCACCTGTATGTATCCCCTCTGGCCTGGGAACGTCTCGGAGTCCCCTAGGATGAGCTGGAAAGTGTCGCTGGGGAGAGCGGGGTCTCTCTGCTGCTGCCCACGCGACCCGATTCTGGATAAGCGGCAGAAAACGGACGAACGGACAATTTATATTGTTAGTCTAAATTATTACATTTAAAATTATAACTCTAATTCAAGCAGAATAGTCTATTGTCAAGATAATCATGGAGTGTGATTTATTTTCAACTCAAAATATCTTCAAACTAATGAAATATAAAGTTATTAGGGAGGAAAACCCATCTGAATAACAGCAGACTGACTGCTCGTAAAATATATACGACAGGTCTGGACCACTCGTGAATTTTGTTCGTGTCTGAAAAATATTGTAGAATACGAAAACATTGGTGAATGACACAAATTCTCCTAAATCACTCATACGCACAACTTAAGAACAAATCTGTGCATACGAACGGTTCTGGCATGAGGCCCATTGTGCTTACAGGTGGAAATAAATAATCAATTGCATTTGCTACAAATACAAGAAGAACAAAACATTAAAATAAATAAAAGCATAGTCAGTAGTTTAGATAATGTGAATATTAGTGTACAGATGTTTCATGATTTTGAAGACATGCACTCTCCTGTGTTTTTGTTTTTTTCTCTTACGTAGACAACATGTAGGAATTAACAACTTTTTAAAACTTTTTTAACCAAGCCATTGATTGAAAACAAGATGGGGAAGAATGACTTTGCTGAAGTTTCCACATTAAGTAAACCTGTGCTGTCAACTTTTTAAAAAGTTGTGTACCAAATACTAGACTCAGATTGTCACTTGACTCCTAGAGACGAGTGGCGTTGGCTCATTAGCGAATGAGAATGGGCTGTTTTATTCAGCTGACCTAAAGAAAGAGGCATTCAAGGTCAGTGAGTCCACAGTGACGCACATTGTAGTGTCACGAGGGTCTCACACCGACACACACACACACACACACACACACACACACACACACACACACACACACACACACACAAAAAAAAAAAAAAAAAACTAACAAAGTACAACTAGAAACACGTTGACTTGTTTGAAGTTTTATGAGAACACCAGCAAGTGTACATGTATGTGCAGAAGAATAGTAACACAAACAGAATCTGGTCAGATCAGAAAAAAAAGTCACAAATAAGAATGTTTTTGTTGTTGTTGTTTTTATTTTGAAAAGCAAAGGATCGTGAATACTGTCCCATGAGTAGCTGAGCGTCCAACAAAGAAAAAATTTGTTTGTTTTATTTTGTTTAGGTTTTGCTTTGTTTTAACAGAAGCAATTACTAGGTTTAATGTGGTTTACAATTTTTTGCTCGCATTTGTCTTAGTAAGAAAAAGCAATAAATAAATAAATAAATAAATAAATAAATCAGAAAGCTCATTAAAGTCATAACATAAAAATCTAAATTATTTGTTGACATAAAGTAGATATGGATTGTGGACAAATTAATTTTTTTTTGACAAAAAAGTTGAACTTTTGTTGGTTCTGTTTAGTTACATTTTGTCACTAAACTCTGATTTTTGCAASAAATCAGTGATACAGACATATATGRATAAATGCAGAGAAAAAAATCAAGGTAAAAACAAAACAAAAAGAAAGAAAATTGTTCATTGTTTGTTTCCATCTAAATTCTAATAGACATGATTACATAGACCTTCTTTGACAGTCTTGCAAAGTGATTAGTTTCTGTGATAAATTACCAGCTTGTGTGATTGACAGGATTCCCCAGGGCGTGTTTCACTTGTGTAGCACACAACCACACTGAATCACAAACAATGTAACATCCATGTGTGCTAACACTCGCACATTGTCAACTCAAGAGGCAATGAGGTTATAGTCTGGACTCAATTTGTAGTAAATTATRAAACAAAAGAACTTGCACACTGTTAGTCTCTGTAAAGTTGTGTGTGTGGGTTAGGAAATACTCATATGAAATACATCTGAGACTATAAAATTATTGTCAGGAATGCTTTGCAGTGCAACRAATAATTCATTTGTAAACAGAATAAAACAAACACACTAAAGTCTATTTATGCTCTTAAAAAAAGAAAACTAAAACAATTTATCTGTTTTTAAGAGTATAGTTTATTTTCCTAAACAATAAAACAACACATRTTTAATATTAGTTACTAAAATGCAAAACAACCAAAAAGTTCATTTCATGTCATGAAAAAAAAAATGTTGGAAATTCTTCCTACATTTTGCACAGCATTTCTTCTTATTTTTTTTTTCAGCTAAAGGCAGCTTTTGTTAGTTACACATTGAAATAAAAAGAATAAAATGAATGTCATGAAAAGTGTTGGACATAAAACCTGATGATACAATCAAAGGTCCTTCAATAAAGTATCATTTGAGACAACAAGGGGGAAATAAGAGGAACATGTGAAGTGGAAAATAAAAAGTGAAAAAGCCGTACTATTCCAAACAGAGATGAACCAAAGAGGAAGTTAATGCAAATCATCAAATACATATAATCTGTATATACAATTACACAACACTAATATACATGTACTTATAATMTGTTTACTCATTCATTCTTTTTTTACTTATTTCCTGTTATTTCACAAGAAGATTATCTTCTGGTCCCCCAGTTCCTTGAGCTTTGATTATCATCATCCTCATAAATTTTCCTTTTATTTTCATAGTCATATTTTATTATTTTTGTTTATGTGTATGCTGTTATTTCTGCTTGTAAACAAGATCCCATAAGTCTTAGTTTCAGACATGTTGTCTTTTTCCACTGACCCTGACCTCACAACATCCTGGCTGAAGCTGAGGGGAATGAATAAAAAGTCCCTTCTAGGATCAGGAGCATCTTTTTTATTCATAAGCATTAGAGAGAAAGCAGAATGTTCTGCAAGTCAAGCAGCAGTCTGTAAAAATATACAAGACTTCGCAGGCAGTTTGATTTTATGTGGACAAAGAGAAATAGTGGGACTTTTTTATTTTTATTTTTTTACTTTTCAGGCAATGTGTAATTACAACAATCACATGAATTGGTTTCACGTTGCGAAGAAGATTTAATGTGCTTAAATTTGCAAGAGGTGATTTGAATTCTTTTTTATCACAGGTACACTTAGACAAGAAAATAACCTGGAGGATCATGATGCTTTTGTTTAATTACTGCAGTGGAACGTTGGGCTCAAAGTTGCTTTGTGAAAATGCACAGCAGCATCTCGACTTTCTATTTTGTTGAAACTCTAAAGCGCTCCAGAAACATCTGCTAAGRCATTAGCATTAGGGTAATTGGAAGTTTACATGGCAACTAATGCAGAAAGCACTTAAAGTGTGCATCAACAATTGATAGAATGTAGAGGGAATTAACAGAGGAGTGTAAGAACAAACTTCTGAATCCAAATTTGTTCATTCACTTAAAAAACAAACAAAAAATCCTGTGTGCGCTRAGCGTTATCTGCTTTTCAACCACATTATTTATTTTTTTATTTTTTTATTTTTTATTTTTTACAAGTGGTGATAGGATTCAAACCCAGACAGAAGAATAACCACTCACAGATTGGCATCAAGTTGTGTGCAGGTTGCTGGAAGGTCGATCAAGAAAATAATTCAGATTTTCTCTTGCAGCTTGAATGTAGTGTTTATCTGTCAAGCTCTAAAAGTAAATCTTTGGCATTCCCTTTTTATTTTAATCTGAATGAAAAACAGCAGCTAAAAATGTGTGGATTTATAAAAAAAATGAGGAAAGTTGGGGCTTATTCACCCATMCACCAACCTCTTCCAGTTTTTATCACAGACTGAATAAGAGGCAGGGTGACAGTCTGTTGGAGTGTCATTGGAATTGCATCAAAACTCATAACAACAAAAAGCAACTTCAATAACTTCAAAGTGATCAGTGCACACACACACWCACATACACACATCCTTGTACTTACGTCAAACTGAGGACCTTGTATTGACTTCCATTCATTTTTGTAACTGCATTTATGCCTAACCCAGAAATTTTCCCCTAACACTAACCATTACTAGTCTATTCCTAAGTTACCATAACCTGAACTAAAACTTAATTCACACCATACCTCCAAACCTAACTAGTAGAGCTGCAAGAAAAGTGAGAACTGGGAATAGATCCTCATTTTACACCAAAGACTTCACTTTGACAGTAACTATTTTGCAAGTGGTTTTCACTCTCTCACACACATATTCCGGCATTTGCACAACTTTCAGTGCATTGGCTATGTTCAAGATTATTTATGATTGAACGTATTGAGGTACAGAGTTCTACTTTGAATATACAGTATAAAACTTTTAACTTTAGTGCAACAGTCCTGATTTTGCACTCCATTCAGTTCAACACTCAGCTCAGCAGAGTGCAATAGGCTACACAATACATAGACATGAATGGTTTGTGATACAGAGCACTGTGCACAGTGCTTCCTCTCGGAAAGGAGCTTTATACTGTGTGTGTTTGTGTGTGTGTGTGTGTGTGTGTGCGCGCGCACGCGCACGTGCGTGTCTCTCTGTAGGGAGAGGGAAAATATGTGACTCTGGTGATGTCATGCTGTTGACTGAGAGAGCATGTTATTTATGGGAGTCCATATCCAGATTGAGAGAGGAACATTTCCACTTATAATCATTTCCTCAATCTCCCTGGCTTCTTTCGTCTCTTTATGCCTCTTTATTCCCCCCTCCCTCCCTCCATCCCTCCCTCCCTCTTACTGACGGCACTGCTCCTTCTTTTTACCCCTTCTTTGTCACTAACATCATTCACTTTTGTCGCCCTCTTTTTGTCCCTTTTTTTGAACCCTGCTTCTCGTACAGATGTTAGATTTTCTCCCCCTTCAAATCCTTTGCTTTTTTCTTTCTTTCTTTGCTGTCCCGATTTTATTTACACGTTAGGCCGAGCAAGTGATCAACAGAAGATTTACCACCCATGCTATCATTTGCCCTTTTACACCACTGTCACTGAAGGCTTTGGTGGGCTGTATCTCTGCCCTTTGTTCCGCCTCTGTTCTACACACTCTGCTTAATTGCTACAAACAAAAGGGAGATGGGGAAAAGAGACACGGAGCTCAGGAAACAGAAAGGCAGAGGGAACGGGAGCAAAAGAAAGACAGCTGGAGACTAAGAGGTTAACTCCCCAACTAATTCCATGGTATTACAGCTGTCAAAGCTGTGTTTATTTCTTGAGCATTTGACACATGCTGCTATGACTCCTCAACATGCCTGGGCGTATTCTTCGCTGCGCAGGCCTATTTATCCGGCCTTGTGAATGAAATCACGTAAATTGTTTAAATCAAATTAATCCATGCAATCTTGTAACCGACCTATGTCATGCATGACAGCGAAGTCTAATCTAATCCATGTGCCGAGGCTCATATAGACAGACAAACTTACCAGTAATGTCTAACACTCTGCAAGCAAGATGTCAGACAAAAAATAAAGTGAGAGTACAGACAGATGTATATGGATAACTTTTCAGATACTTATATGTTTTTAATCAAACTTATAAGATATGCATATCTATTGTTTTTAGACAGATTTTGTAAAGTTATTGAATAGAAATCCTGTTTATTGCTGTGAGAAGTTTAGTGATGTCATAAGTCTTGTTTCTTGAGCTTTTTTTTACACTTTAACTATTTTAATTGTTGCTTGGAAAAATGGCCATTTGTGTCGACGAAAACAGTACAAAGCCAAACACAATGAGATGACGGAGCGTGGGGCTCCCACAAAGCATTCGCTGCAAAAATTATTTGTGCATCTCTGCACAAATCCCAACAAACGACAAATCCAGTCAAGTAAATGTAATCATTTATTCATGAGATTTAACTGCTCTCTGATGTGTCATTAGAGGAAACAGACAGCGGCAGGAAACAAGCGAAGAAGCACAAAAACGGATGAGGGTGTGTGCTGTTGTTTGTTTGTCTTGTATGTTTAAGCTGTGCACTGTCTGTGCTGTAAGGGAACCTCTGTCACGCTCATTATCTTGAGTAGCACTCACTCTAATCAGAGCTTAGTTTGGCAGGCTGCTTGCATTAAATTCATGATAGACGTCTGAAAGTTGATTGATTGACAGATGCATTGGCAGTTGCAGTAGTTTGACTGACTCGATGAGTGGCAGACAGTCCACAAAGTGATGCTAATCCCATTTAGTTGTGAGTTTTGAAAGGATAAAATAAAATTCAACGTATATATACAGTGTATATA
>NW_013952415.1:3888267-3892195 GCF_001266775.1 Austrofundulus limnaeus | reverse complement strand
TATATATACACTGTACAGTATATACAATATGCATAACAACAACATACTTTTGTAACATTTGGCATATTGCAATATGTTTTTACCAATTTCATTGTTACATAGAATAATGAATTTTTTCACATTTGAATATCCTACTTTGATTACAAATTATTGTTTAAAATTATCCAGTAGTAATGTTTTAAAACATATGCTTACAGAGAGCTTTATAAGTTATACAGTATGTAAAGCTAAAGTATAAGTTTGACAAATACAAACAATATACACATTTAATGTTGTGCTACGATCTCTCAACACTGTTCATTTTCTAGATGATTAGTTATTGGTTAACTTTTTCAAAGCAGTGCCACATTGAATTTCGAAAAAAAATATTTTCTTTCTTTCTTTCTTTTTTTTTTTGCAACTGAAGTCCAGGCCACAATTAATTATCACATTAGCTGGTGGATTTATTCCACGTTTCGTTTCAGAATAACAGCTATAAGACAGTAAAATAAAGCAATAAAATGAAATCAATATATTGTTTTAATATTATAAATAAAGATAGCTTGCCTATTTTGAGGTTGATATTTAAAAAAAAGTCATGATTCAGACAGTACAGAAAGAGAACTGTTTGTTAAAAAGACAAAACAACTTGTGATGCCTCAGCTGATCAGTGGAAAGGAGTGTTTTGCAGCCTCTGMGCATGCAGTAATGTCTAGCAACATTGGTATTGTTCAGTCAAGTAAACAGTGACAATGCAAACAACTGTCATTAAACACAACAAGGTGTTATGCTATTAATTGTTTACTCAAAGTGCTTAGAAAGTTTTACTTTTGGATTACTTTAGATGGCAGAAAATCATTTTCTCGTTTCCAGCTCTGAATAAGTGTTAGCTTGAGTCTCTCCTATGAGCTACTTGCTACAAGCTGTCATTCTTTTAAATGGTTTACTGGCTCTGTGCCTTACAGTCGTGATTTTGCTCAACTTGAGCAATTTTGTTTTTTTTAGTGGAGTCTGACAGTGTTGTGTCACTAATGATATGTTTTGCCAGATCGTGTTTTCATRGATTGGCATACTGAGCTGGTGCCAAGACCTCCATTTAGTTAAGATTGGAGAGTCTTCAGGTTCACACTGTGAATAAAAAAAATACCCAAGTAGCATTAAAACCAGTGTCAGATAATGTGAGCAATATCTATCTACCAGTGAAAAAGTTGAGATTCTGTCATTCATAAGATCATCCTTTAACTTGCATGTAAACAATAATTTGAACTTCTGAAATTTTCCACTTGATACAGTAAATGGTATTTCAACTTGAGACATTCTTTCTGAAACATGTCTAAAAAAAGTTTTCAGGTATAAAAACAATAGTAAAATTTAAAAAGCTTTAAGTTGAAACAGGACCCAAAGTTAAACTTGCAGTTGTTGGGTTGCAGTCACTTGACTCGGAGGACAGGCAGGAAGTAATTTGCTCCGGTTCAAAACACARCAAAATTGATCACAGCAAGTACGCTAATGTCCTAAATGGGCCGATGCAGACAAGATATCACAAAAACATATGCGTACATTTAGGATGTGATCCACATTGTCTTTAATAACAAAGACTTGTCATATAATCTGGAGGATTTACCCAGTGTCGAGGCGAGTGATATGAACTATCTGATGCTGCAGACCTCGTATCATATGACGAGCATGACAAGCCAGATGAAAGCTTTCAAAAAGCCTTGAAGCTACAATTATTTTGTTTCAGGTTGGGTCAAACATTTAGGATCCAAAGAAAATTTAAATTGTTGTCAACTTGTTTCTGCCCGGAAGAAGTTGCAAGTTGTGCTATTTTAAGTAATTGGCCTATGATAACAATGCTATCGCTGACACTAACTACGAGTTAACCCATTATTTCTATGTGCTTGKATCTACTTGTAAATAATTTCTATAGCTTCTGGAAACCCATATTTGAGTAACTATCCAATAAAATATCTGAAAATGGGATTTAAACAAAACAATCCTTAACTGTTAGAAAGTGGTCGCTGCATTGTTGTCCGTTTCCTCACCTTCTTTTTTTAGCCAGCTGTAGATTGTTGATCCACCTTTGTCATCTTTTTTTCTGACACACTAATTTTGAAACAGACAAACAAAATAAAAACATTTTATATTTCTCCCGATTGGAGTGGTTGCAACCCCCCCCCCCCCCAAAAAAAAAAAAAACATATACGGCGCAGAATTTGGGCATTTTGATGCTGAATTGACAGAACAAAGCAGGGCTGCATTTACATTATGCCCCCCATCTGCTTTTTGTGACAACGATACTATGTAATCTGCAATCCAGCGATTGAAACGCTACAATATGTGCTGTAAAGAAAGAAACTGGAACTACAGAAATAAAACCAAACAATACCATAACATAAACTAAATAAATGCATACATATAAGAGAACCAGTTTGCTATATAATCCATCATTGTTCAGTCGTGAGTTCTATAATTTGTTCACTATAGATTCCAGATTCCCGACTGTCTGATAAAATCTGTTGGGTAATGGACAATTTCCAACCAATCGTAGGGTTTTTTGCTAAGATATGGAATCTCGGAATCTCAGTGTCTGAGTCAGAGTGTTTGTGTCTGTTTGAGCTTTTTTTTAAGTGTGTGCATACTATGTGTGTGTGTGTGTGTGTGTGTGTGTGTGTGTGTGTGTGTTTCCCTGTATGACTCTTTTAACTCATTAATCTTTTAGATGGAATTCCCAGTAAAGCTTCGATCAAGAGTCTCTTTCTCTCGCTTTCTGTAACATCTCCTTCTAAAAAGTCAGAAGCAGTTAAACAGCAATGTTCATATGAAGAAAATGAACTATGCTGTGCATTTTTTGTACTGTAATTATTTATAGATGTAAAGCCCTTACTCAATCACTGTGTAAAGCTGGGTAATCTTAAGCAAGACATCTATAGCAGCACTTCCATATGTCGAACTTGAACCTCTGATCCAAATTCACATGGCGTCGGCTCCTCCTGGGTCTGTTGACTCAAAAGACCCTCCCACGTACCACTATTCACATTTTATCTGACTGCTCTTTCACGTGGCACTTAAAAACGAACCCAACATCGCAATTGCACTCGAGCCAAATGAGCAACAACTTTCATTGCTCCAGCTTCCCACTACCCTGCCACAGTGTGCGTTATTGGTGTTTTTGTCCTCCTACCTCCCCTCGCACACACACACACACGTTTTAGTATTACTTTCATTTACAACATTCACCAAAGACAACTTCCTTGATCTTTGACAGTCAACACAAGAAAGTAGAACCTGCTAAGCTATACTTTTTAACTAGCTTTTTTTTTTCTATCTTCCTCTGCGAGTACATCTTTTTTTAAACACATTTAAGATGAAAGTGGAAGAGGAGGCTCAGGTGCAACTGTCCTTGAGCTGCATTGTACTTCGGCGGGCAGCATACACGCTCTCACCATATCTCACCCAATTTTCAAACAACTAAATAACACAAGGAGGTTAACGTTTGCGTGAGCGCGTGCGCGTTTGTGTGTGAGTGTTGCAGAAAGTGAGTCATTAGTGGAAAGCGAAGTCTAATGAGGCTTACAGTGGGTCACAGTCAGCCAGCGTTTGATGACAAATAACAATTGAGCAGTGTGACGTGATGGTTTAAGGGTCAGGCAGTGTTTAGCATCTTGGAGCTGGAGCAATAAATTTAGCTTCAAAGCATTTTGTTCTGAGCAATGAACACACATATACACAGAACTCTGAGTACAGATGCACACAATCCTCTCTCTCTCTCTCTCTCTGTCTCTCTCTCTCCCCCCACCCCACCCCCGTCTCTCGCTCTCTAACTTTGTATATGTGCATACAGGGTTTTATTATGTAGTGGAGATGATTTTTTGACCATTTTCCCGGTACACACAGCCACGTAAGGACCCACTGTTCCTGTTGGGGGATGTACCGTTGGTGGGTGAGG
>NW_013952415.1:3885091-3887809 GCF_001266775.1 Austrofundulus limnaeus | reverse complement strand
GTATACTGTATTTGGATAAGTGAAATTAAAAATAGTAAAGTAAGTTATATTAATATATTAATTTTATTTATTACTTTGACTTTGAAGAAAGTGGTAGTTATTGCAAACTGTCGTGTGTGGGGTTTATAAGAGTGTATTAATGTATTCCCGACCACAGTGCAATACAAAAAGAAACCTAAGCACTTTTGCTAGCCATGCTATACATCATACAATTTGAAAGGGCTCCTGAATATACCCAGTGATATATGTTGTTAATGCTTTATTTATATGGATATATATTATCCTGTTCTTTCTCTTTCATGCTGCAGTAAATCTTGATTTAAACTTGAGTGATGGGTTTTCTAAATAGAAAAAAAATATTTTCATTGAGTCTTTATTTTCTAAAAACCAGAAAGACACATGACTCTGTATATTTAGACACTATAGTTTTTTAAATATAAATGCTTAAGCACTGTTTTCAGAACAGAGTCCTGTTTTATTGGGACACACACAACTTTAGATAACAACAAATTCATTGACACATTTCTGTGTCTGTTTATTGCTTAAAAACTAGATTCATGTACAGTTTTAGCAGGTTGTATTTTTTTATCTTAAGCCAGGAAAAAAGTTTGTGCAATTTCTGTATTTGAATGAGGAGAGTGTTTCAACATCAATATTGGAAATAAAAGAGTGAGCTGCAATTTCAAAGACATCATCTTAGCAAATCAATTTACCTAGTCATTAAAAGAAAGCATTTCATTCATAGATTAACAAAGGGTCCTTTTTATTGAATTGAGGGACCATTTACKTGATAGATGTTCTGTTTCCAAAGCCATTTTGCTGATTCCAACCTATTAAATCTCAAGTTGTGTAGTTCAGTGCTATTACAATCACACAGCCTCCTCTGGTTAGCCCCGATTCCCTCTAATAGACTGTTCAATAAGTTAATGCTTCTAGGAGCCTAATAAAATTCCAGCCAGACAAAAGTTTTGGTTAATGTTGWTTTGCAGTAAAATATTATTCCAAGATCTTGGAACAAAATGCCCAAACACTTGAAAAAGGAATCTTGAACTCCGCAATACGCCCAAATACAGATTTGAACTGATTTATTGTGAACAAAATACCTCAAATATGACAAAACTGAGGAGGGAGAGAAAGATAAGCTGTCTATTGAATGCACTGAACTGCAGTTTAATCCAGGTTAGCTCAACACAATTGTCATTCCATTCAACACAAGTCATTTTATTTTACTCAAATTCACAAAGAAGCAAGACAAAAATGAAAAAAAAAAATCCTCAGTGCAAGATTTTATTGAAAGCCATAACAAAACCAGAAAAGACACAATGAAAACAATTCACAGCCTTTGCGAAAGTGATTGTTGCCCCAGTTAACTGTGGTATTCATGGGATTCAAATGTTTAGTAAAATATAAACACATTTTTTAAGGTTTAATGACTAGAACATTTTTTTTTATTTTAGACAAACTGACAATGGCATGCTGTTGCTGTAATTTTACACAAACTCAAATTAATTCAGGACCTCCTGACATTTTTTAAAATTATTTATTATGTTCAAGCTGCGGCTATGTTGCTTTTCTGCCTTCCATATTGGACTGACACTATCTATATTCATGTGTCTTTCAAAGCTCGACTCATTACTTTCAGAAAGGCAATAAAACCCTAACAGGCTGCATCTTGGAATAAGCATCAGTAGAATGACAGCATCAAGAAAAAGAAAAAATAAGCACCTAGAGTGAATTCTGTTTCTGATTGCTTTGAGTGTTTGTTGTCTGCCTCGAGATTTTCTATCTTCCTTTAATGCTATCTGGAATGGGAGAAGAAAAAAAAAGGTTTGTCGGGTCCTGTCACTTAAAGCTTGTGTCTTTGTCATTTTGCATTTCTTTAGAAAACTTGTTGAAAAGAGAATGTCTTGGTACATGGCCCTGCGCCAATGTTTCTGTAAGTAGCAGAGAGAGGAAGCAACGCTGACGGAACTTCAGGAAAAAAAAGGAACCAGACCAACAACAACAAAACACTACAGCTTTTCTGAGAAAACTCCATGTCCTTGTAGACGAGAGGCAACAAAGGCAGATGGAGAAAGCTTGTTTGTCCTCAAATGTGTGTGTGAGCATTAATGGTTGTTTTAGGTGTTTTATTTATTTATTTATTTTAGTTCAGTATTTTTTTTTTATTTATTGTCCATGACATTGTGCAAGGGTATYCTGTCTGTTTTTGTTCAATTACGACTTCCTTCACAGTCATACACAAAACCATTCACTTCATAAACCTTAAATTTTATTGTCAGGGGATATTAGCTTCCCTCCACTCCTTCTGAATTCAAATTAGCAAAGTGTTCTTGAAACAGTTTTAAAAGATAATGAAAATCAACAGTCCTAAAGAAATGTGGTGGTGAGACTTTTAAACCTCTTAGGAGACAGCACAAATAAATGCCAAAATAATCATAGAAAATCGCACTAACACATACACATTTTTCATTCTAGCAAGAGTTTTATTAAAACAATGTGCACTGAAAACACACCACATGGARGCCTCTTTAGTATTTTCATTGCATGATGAATAACTCACTGCATCATTGTGTGATAGACTTGGTGAATTTGACAGTTTTGTCAAACAAGTTTATTTTGTTTGGACTAGCCATGTCATGAAGAAGAAGGCAACCAGAAACATTATGTTTGAAGAATAAGAAGAATATGACTAAGACATTTTATTTTGTTTGTTGT
>NW_013952415.1:3878516-3884933 GCF_001266775.1 Austrofundulus limnaeus | reverse complement strand
AAAATGACATAAAAAATCCTCATTAAAATTACATAAAATTAGGATTTAGACCAAATATTTATGTATTATTGTAACCAACAAGACAAATTAAATAAAATCTCTGGATCTACTAATGATATCAGTATGATCTCGGTATCAAAATGTAGCATTTACAGCCAGGAATCTGAAAATATGTTTAGGTCATTTTGACCAAATTTGACTTATTCCATATTTCGATGTGATGTGTCACATGTATACAATAACTACAAGAAGATAAAATCAGGATTTAGACCAAATATTTATGTATTATTGTAACCAACAAGACAAATTAAATAATATCTCTGGATCTACTTATGATATCAGTATGATCTCAGTATCAAAATGTAGCATTTACAGCCAGGAATCTGAAAATACGATTAGACTTAATTAGACAATTAATTAGACAAATTTGACTTAATCCATATTTCGATGTGATGGGTCACATATATACAATAACTACCAGAGGATGCATCAGGTTTGCAGCATCATTTTTTTCTTGTTTTTTTGTTTGTTTGTTTTTTTGTTTTTGTTTCCTAAATTTACATAATCATCAACAACTAATATGCAGTTGCAAAGAATAAAGTCATATATAGTGTATAGGTAGAATAGATCTTTGTTACTCAGAAAAAAATATTTAAAAAGTGACATTAATATTTAAAATACATGTGTTTATTTTGGACAATTACTTGGACCGTTTTGGAATTACACATGCAGTAAACTAAATAAATAAAAAAAACAATATGAGTGTAAGCCTCAAGTGAGATTTTGGACTGAGCTTATAGTAGCATGGTTTAATGGTTTAAGAGATTGTCCCATTATTAATAGATAACAGGCTGACTCTGTACAATATGCACACGCATATGCCCTTAAGGAAGACACAGAAGCGCAGCTTCCTCCATCATTGTCAGACATGCAGCATCGCTGTTGCCTTGGGACTCTGCGTTGCGTAATCCACCAGGACTAACAGGTCATTATGCAGTGTAATGTCCTGTCAAAGCCTAGGTGAGCAGTCATGGGATTATGATGAGGTATCTCATTACCCACCCCCCCACACACGCGCCAGCAGAGGGGTAATATCAGCTTCAGATAAAGGGCCACAAATTACTCAACWGAGCAAAGTGTGAGTAGTTTGTCAGGAGTGTTGCTTCCCAGCTGACCACTCTGTCTCAAAAAATTGCAAAATAAAAAGAAAAATAGCAACTAAAAGGGAGGCATGCACAGAGGAAAACAATAAAAAGAAAAAACAAAATGTCTATAGAGCCTGGAAACATTTCACCATCACTATTTCTCCACTTTTAGGGAACATTTTTTAGTCTTTTCTAGATCATTAGGAAAAAAAGTGGTCCAACACCTACAGCACAGCACTTTATCACATTATCTGGCTAAAGCTACTATCATTTGCTACATATGGTTTGCAAAATTATTTGGATTTCTTTTTTCTTTGTATTTTGTTTTAATTTACAGAATCAACAATTACTACAAAGCTAAGAGGTTTAGTTGTAAATCCATGTAAATTATCAAGTTCCAAAAAAGTTGTCTAAAAAGTTAAATGTTTACAAAGAATAGGTTCTTATCATTGATTAAATACTGTTCAAAAATAATGAAAGTGTAATTCAAAGATGACTGTGTTTGATTTATATATTTAGACCAGCACCGTTTATGAAGTAATAAGACAATGTTTTGAAAGTACACATACAAAAAAAAATCTATACACAGGCCTGCCAGTAATACACACACACATTACCCATATCTCAAGTGTACATCTGTCATATTACTTCAGTGCCACAACAAGGAGCCTGATCTGTCAGATTGATAACACACTATATTCATCAAAGCAGTTCACACAAACGCTCACACATACAGATTGGGACACACACACACACACACACACACACACACACACACACACACACACACATGGCACAGGTAATCTAGCAGAGGTACCATTAACGTTCTGCTTGATCTTGGACTCTGTACCCTTTTCCAGCATAGTGAGCATTTCAACACCACTTTGTGCAAATAAATGACAAGCACCCTTAGGGTGTATATTCACATCAGAAAAGTTATTTGGTCCAGTTTCTTGGTTCAAACCAAAAGTGGACTTTATGTTTTTCAGTCTGGTGCGGTTTGCATTCATGTTGGGCATTTTTTGCATGCAGACTATAATTTGTAAACAAAGCCACACAGCTGATGATTGYCACTCCCATTGGACAAAAATGAGAGGCGGGGCAGAGCACAGACCCGGAAAGAAAGAGAGAAGTCCTGCATGCTGCAATTCTGATGTGCACATTAGTGATGTTAGTAAAACTGCAACATTACCTTTTAGAATTTCAAGGGCAGCTCAGATGAGTCGTGTGTCCAAAGATCAAGGAGGCAGCATCTGCACATTGCTCCAGGTCTGTCCACGGCTCATTGTTTCTATCGTCTGTGTAGTGGTAGCATTAGCAACACTGAAGGGTTAATTTTTGACCTTGATGTATAGCAACAGTGGCTCGTGAATTCCAAAAAAGACGTATGTTTCCTGTAGTTGGTTCAGTTCGAGGCCGAACTGCACCAGAGTTTGTTTGGAAGTAGACTTAAGACCACCTCAAAAAGTAGGTCTCGGTCTGGTTGTTTGGTCTGCACTGGGGTGTATTCACACCTGCATAAAATGTCAGAMCCATTGGGGGAAACTAACTCTGGTTTGTTGAAAGTGGACCAAWTGTATCAGGTGTGAATACACACTTACAAACTGCAAGGAAATGAAGCAAAACTGCTCACTTCCCTTTCCACAGCACAAAGATTGTTTTCAAATCATAAAACTGTCTGTGTCAACCATCTTTTTTGGACAAGCACAATGTTTGTTGAACTATTACAGTTCCTGCTTCATGTCCTTTTTTAGAATGGCTTGTTTTAAATCATATAGAAAATAATTCTAGCATCCATGTACAAGTAGAAAACAGAGATCTCAACTGGAGTTGATGCAGTGTTTTTGTGGAGAGCGTTAACATGCAAATAAACTATTGGTTTATTTGATGTACATAACGGTTTCATTTTATGTTGAGTATTCTTATTGCTTCCACAATAACTATCAGTGTCCTTTATTTGAAGCTGTAAATTATAGGCAAAGTCAATTGCACTGGTTCATCTGATAATTTATTGGGAATTTAAGCTTTGTGTCACTGCTGGCAAGCAATTACGACCTACACTATCCACATACACATTGGAGAAATCATTCTGTAAGCTCACATCTAGCCTCACCTGTGGAATTAGTCTGATTGCTTTGGTAATTGGGGAAATCCCCTTATTTTTTAAATGGTTGATTTTCACCTCAGTGGTACCAGTTTTAATAGCAAACTAGTGTCATCTTTGTGAGATGAGTTAATGTAAAGTAAAAAGAYAATTCTTGCTGAAGGTAAAGGAAACTAGATAATAAACTAGGATAAGGTGTATCCATCTGAATCAGTTGCTTTTGATTTTGTCCCTTTGACCTCTGACTATGAGGATTTGGGTTCTATGTAATTATTTCTCTTTCTGTGTTCATGTTCTCTATGTGTCTGAGTTACCTGCTWACTGTGTTCCTACTCAGTTCCTCCCACTCCTGCTTCTCCTTCTCACAGCTGTTTGACATTTCAGTTCATTAGTGTCTCTAGTATTGTGTGTTTGTGTCAGTAGGGCAGTTCTGCATTGAGTACTTTGAGTATAGTCTTGGTTTTCCCAGTCTTTTTTGGCTGACACGTCACTAACTCATTTTGGTTAAAACAACTAGTATTTTTGATTCTTCAAGTTCCTTGTGTGTTCTATTTGCAATTTGGATTTTAAAAACAACCTTAAAACCATCACTTTCTGTTTTTTAAATGTTTTTGAGACTGTTTTCTGAGCCAAAGTTTTGCACAATTATTATTATTTTTGTGTTTACATAATGGTTACTTTAAAGTCTGTCATTTAAAAATAATGTGTGTGCGGTGATATCTGGTAAAGTCCTAAAAATGTATTTTGAGTATGCCACTATTATTTGGTGTTGAGAACATAAACCAMAATTTCCAAAACACCATTTCAAAGTTAGTGTTTTTCCACATTAATTATGTAATAGTTGTTTAATGTGGGAAAAAAATGAATCCACTCATCAAAGAACACATTTTTTTTATTTATATGCACATTTTTTGTCAATAATAGTATTTTATTTTAAAAAGCATAATTTTCGTGTAGCTTTTCTTGATTTAAACAGCAGCTGACAGCATCATGTGGTAAAAGATGGTAACATTTTCTACCTTTTTGATATGCAAATTTTGCTGTGAAAGCTTTTCTCTTCTTCCTTCCCTTCCATGTAGCAGCATAGCATGACATCTGCTTCCACCTTCGCCGTTCCCTTCATCTTTTCCTTTCCCTCCCATCATATTTATTTGAAGAGGTCATGGGGTCCTTCAGAGGAAAGGTCTTGGGTTTAATCCCTGAATTTTATGCACCCTCACACCCCTTTAAAATATAATATTATTACAGATGCAATAGCTATCTGAAAGCAGCACTCTTATTTTTTGGATGACATGACATTTAGAAGCAAATCTTTTGTCTCTGTTTTCATGGATCACAGCACTGACAACAGTGATTGTAGCCATTTGCATTGTGGGTACACAATGTATTTTAAAAGCACATATAAACATGCTGCTCTTGGTCAAAAAATGCAGCAGACTTATTTAACTGTAAAGTTTAAGCTTTTTTAAATATAATTTGACACTTAATTAAWTTCAAATATTTAAATTGAAAACTAGGTCTATTTTTTTTAGAACAAAAATGCTTTTTTTTATTACTTCCCAGATACAAAAAATGTTGATTATATTCATAGCATATWGCTGTAAAAGAAAACACAACACTAAAATTGGTACTTGCCCCTGTCGCAGATTTTGACGTGGTAGTTTTCATTTTATTTTTTTTGTCAGAGACACCGTTATTCTCAGTCAGGCCTCATTACTTGTCAGATGTGGTCCAGCCTTGTGGAATAGARAACTAGGTGGGTGTATGTGCGCTCATAGCAGACACGTTGTGTACACCTGTCTTTAACAAGCATGTGAGACATGACTGCTCCTGTCTGTAGCTGTGGTGTTAACACAYGAACACTCATGTCTTCAGCGTTGGGATGAAGAGTTAATGTATTTTTTAACATAAAAATGTATTGTATTGTATTTTTCTGAGGATTTGTAATTTAACCAAGTATTTTTTTAAACTGTGACTTTTACTTTTACTTAGTTACTTTTAAAACCTAAAATTGAACACCTAGTTACTTGTTATACATTAAATCTGTCTGAACTCATCATGAAAGGAGTTTTTTTATGTCCTCTAAAAAATGAAGTGTTGAATTTACTCAACTAAATCATATCAACTATTTCCACAAAACCTAGAAGAGTAAATTTGAGGTTGTCGTGGAAACATTTCGCCAGGGCAGAGATGCGGGAAATAAACAAAATGGAAACTGTGTGGTCTCAGTCTCAGATTATTTAATAGAAAGATGCATATGCAAGGAATGAGCAGAGCAGAACAGACAATCTAAACTTCTGTCAAGCTCACGCTGACTAGGAAACAGGAAACAGACAATATATCCATCTTGCTAACAAAATAAGAGCGTCAGAGATATTCAGGAACCAATGATATAGTTACAAGTAAAATAGGCCATGAGATTACATGAGTACATACAGTGTCTTAAGAATCATGAGAAACAGATTATATAATGGCAGTTATCAAAAGATACAGAACAGGACATGTCAAGGTAATATGCAGTTAGGGAGTCATAAGATATTCTTCCATCACAAGGTGATATACATATTTTATTTTAAATAAATTAACCATTTAAATCAAATTGGTTTTGTGGAACCAGTTTGGTTCTGTAAATTTAACAGTTTGTTAGAGAGTGTGGAAAAGTACTTTTACTTCCCAATTTTTGTGGACAGTTTTATGACTTAAGTAGTTTTTTCATCAGCGATATTTATTTTTACCAGTCATTTTCTGTGAAGGTAATTTTACTTTTACTTAGTTATTTTTTCAAGTATTTATAGACCTCTGTGTGTTGGGTACATTGTACATTGATCCACGGTTTGTCAAAAACAATTCTGACGTTTTTATTCATCAAATGTCACAACGTACCTTCAGAGTCACTGAGAAATAATCTTTAATGTTAGGAGTGTACATTAATGTTAAGTTAAGCAAGTTAAGCACTAAAGTGTATGTGCAGACAGTGATTTTAGACAATAAAAATATACATTTTGAACAATTTAAGCAAACTGCAAAAAAACGTGTAATTTAAATGATTAGAGTTCAACAATATCCAAAGACTTGTTTTTACAGTATACCAGGTAAAAAGGGTGTGTGTGTGTGTGTGTGTGTGTGTGTGTGTGTGTGTGTGTGTGTGTGTGTGTGTGTGTGTGTGTG
>NW_013952415.1:3877031-3878367 GCF_001266775.1 Austrofundulus limnaeus | reverse complement strand
GTGTGTGTGTGTGTGTGTGTGTGTGTGTGTGTGTGTGTGTGTGTGTACATGAATTTGATTAAATGAGCTCAAGAACTGACAAAAATACATAAACGCACCATAAAATCAATGCAAACACGGAGGAAGCAATGTGCAAGTACAAGCTACAGTGCAGATGTGCACAAGGACGCTGCAGGGAAATACACATTGTGACTCACACACACACACACACACACACACACACACACGCACACACACACACACAAGCACAAAGACAGACTCTCCTCCTGTGTTGATACCCTGTTTGGAGCTGCGATGAGCCGTGTAAAATGAAGAGCAAACATACCTGGATGTCATTATAGCGCGTCTGTAGACCAGCTTACAGAAGGTCCTGTAGCTACCCTTGTGTGTCCGCGAGTGTGCATGCGTGCATGTGTTTGTACATATGCCTTTATTTGTACAAGTACTCACACATGACGTTTCCTCCTTTGCATGCCAACAAACGAGCGTGCTGTTGTTTCGGTGATTGTAGCATGGAAATGGCAGATTGTCATGTTGCTTGTTCTGCGTGATGGAGAATGTGACACAAAAATGGATTGTTTTTTTCCTCTTTTTGTCCTCTTTTTTATTCTCTCATTTCTTTTCCTCAGATTTGCTATTATATTTTTAATTTTCTTTATTTCCCTCCCTTCAAAGAGTCTTCACAACACACTGTCGTGTATAACATGTTTTGACATTCCTTCTAAACAAAAACAAAGCCCTTTAAGTCTTCTCCTTTTGGTTGTCCTATTGTTACAGCTCTGACGTTTCTGCATTATTTGTTTTATTTGTTTGTTTCACAATCTAAATCAAAAAGCATGACCATAGCAACAAATGTGTCAAAGTGCATGTGTGTGTGCACATTTCCACACAATGAAACAACGAATATCCAAATGAGGGTTAATTTGAGGAACATTTTAAAAGTGTGTTTATATTTGTGTGGTTCCAGGTCAGTTCTAATGGTGATTATGATGACAGTGATAATGATGCCACTCCTTTTTTTTCTGCTCATTGAGTTTTAACTGCCTGCGCATTACACACAAAAACAAACAAACAAAAAAAAGACAGCTGTGCACTTGCTGTGACCCATGTTCAGTTTCAAAGCACCAGTGTCATAAAGAACATAATAAAGGAAATGATACAGAAAAAAAGAAGTAGGAAACGACTGACATTTGGGACATTATAGATCATCGATTCTGACCATGTCTGCTCTGGCTGGTGCTTTCCACTTGTTATTGACTGACTGGCACTACTTTCTTTCGTTATTGACTGACTGGCACTACTTTCTTTCGTTATTGACTGACTGGCACTACTTTCT
>NW_013952415.1:3872230-3875033 GCF_001266775.1 Austrofundulus limnaeus | reverse complement strand
CAGCTAGTTTGTTATCATGTCTGATTGTTTCTTCCAAATCAAAGTTTATCTGGCCTAATCTTCTAAACATGTCTGTCAGAAAATAACGAATCAGATCACGTCTTGGCATAAATATTGAATTAAAAAATATTAGAACTTCTCATTTACTTCAAATTCTACCATTTTTACTTTTGATTTTTTTTCCCAACATAATGATCCTGCTTATTGTATTAGATAATCAAACTGTTTAATTGACCCATTCCTTAAGGTTGAAACCCAATGTAAGCATAACACTTTCATACTGTAAGAAAAAACTGTGTGATTTATAACCTCACTCTGTCCCTCTTTATATATGCAGTGAATAAATACCTGCAATCAATAAAGAAAAGTTATTTTTAGCTCCTGTTAGAAGTTTCTCTTTGGCTTTAGCTCCCCTGTCAAGGTCATGTGGTTTATTTCCATTCCATGATGAAGGCAATAATTTTTCCTGATATTATCTTGGAAGCCAGAAATATTGTCATATATTACAGTCTATTAATTAAGGTGATCATTTCTCTCACCCCAAACCCTCTCCTCTCACCTTCCTTTGAAAGCCTTTTCTTCTTATCATTCTCCCCTCTATCACCCATCATCTCATTTCATATCTCTTTCTCTCCTCTGTTACACCTTGACATCTGACTCCATCACTCAGTAAGCACTTTTTCTTCTTCCCTGTCCAGCTCATCTTTGTCATTATTATTATTATTATTATTATTATTTTATTTGGTATTCTCTCTCTTTTCATTCAGTCTGCATACATCCACGTTTAAGAAATGAGAGGTATAATATTAGCACTGACCTTCTGAATTTGGCTCTTGGGAAAGGTTTTAGGAGATGTTTGCCACATTATTAACAAACAGATTAGGACTGTGAGGGAGGTTTCTGCTGCAAGCCTTTTCTCTTGATTATCATTGCTGTCTTGCCAGTGGGGGGGGGAAGATAACACTTTTATAGGAACTCTATGAGATCCACTTTTTCTGAGGTTTAAACACTGCTATTGATGTTGTTTCTAAAGATTTCCCTAAACTAGTATAGATCCCGTGTTTTAGACTTTTGAAATGAACCAGAACAAATCTTTGGCAGGAAAACAGATTTTCAGTGTCTTACTGAAGATCAAATATTGCAGACTGCTGTAAGTTGAAACAGCATATCTCTCATAAGGACTGGGCAGAATGCAAATTAGATGTCTGGGTTTGTTCCTTGCTGATTTAACAAAAAAACAAAGTTGAAAACTCACCATGATGGATCACCTTTTTCCTGAAAGACTCATACGTCTCTGTAAGTTGACTCAGAAGCAAAGGCTGCATGGATGGGAAATCAATTTAAAAGGAAATAATGGTGCTATTTGGGAAAAGGTCAGCAGCACTGCTTAAGTTCAGCAGTCCATTATATCACACTAAATGTAGAATATACTTTATTCATGGTATTTATTGTCGGCGGGACATTTTAAACTGTTTTAGCCTGTACAAATTGCCATGCTAACTAAATAAATGTAATTTCAAGCTGAAACCCAACATCACACTACAGTAATGCCTCTTGAAGAGCATGCTCAAATACAACGGGACAGAAGAAGGCCAATGTAGACAAAAATCTGTCCAGGAAGATGAAACGGGTTGCTGTCATTTCTCTCCCACAACTCTTTTTTTTCCTTTTGTAACATACAGATGTTTCTGATCAAAGCTACCCAGCAGTCCCAATCCTGCTCTATTTCTTGCTGTAACCGACTCTCAGGAATCTATCTCCCATTCTTCATTTCACGACCTCTCTAATCCAGGCTTGTAAAATATTAACTGCCCTACGTTCGCTCTCTACCATTTATCCTCCTTCCTTCACCATACCCCCTCCTTTTCATTTACAGTCTCTCTTTTCATCTTTTCACTCCATCTCCCTTCCCTTCACACCGCCTCTTATCTCGCTGGCTTCCGTGCTCATCTCCAGAACACAGACACCGAAAATGAAGTATCAATTAACCTCGTCGCCTGCAAATCTTCCTGTCTCCTCCGGTAGCATCGGCAGAGCCAGGAGACGGGAGGCAGCGATCAGACCAAAGCGCACAAACACGCCGACGCCGTGCGTTTACATGCGCCGTGGGGCCACAGATAAGATGGCAGGAAACAGGAAGTGGATTTATTTGAGCATCAGTGCCCTGGCTCGTACACAGACATGCAGGGGGGGAAAAACACACAAATGCACTCACACACAAACACTCGCACAGCTGCAGCTGCCTCAGTGTTCACATGAAAGGAGAGGCGAATGCAGAAAGAGGGGGGAGAGAGTGAATGTTAATCTCTCTGTGGGAAAGAGACAGGAGAGGATAAAGTGATAACTTCATTCCAAGATGTTTGGAGAGGAAGTGAGTGCGCGCGAACATGTTCATGTGTACTTCTCACCAAGACGTTCACTTGTTCTACAACAGCATATCCCATGTGAGAGTGCAAGCATAAACTGCACTGTGTGTGAGCTGAATGCATCTTTATCAGCACAGTGAATGGTTGTGAAAGTGTCACCAGGAGTTTATTGGTGAAACTTGTGCCAAGCCAGAGTTAATCAGATATCTGGCCTGTAAATTGCAGGATACCWATATGTTGCTTCATATCTCTTGAACATCTGATAATCCCACCAAACCAGCTGTGCCACATGATTAGGAGAAGAAACAACCAAAAGTAGTTGTTTAATTGAACCGGCCAATGATCATTTTATCCATTGATTATCCTCTTTTTTTAATTTGAAGGGCCAATATTATGTGTTTCTCAGACATACATTTAAATACTATACCATAATAAAG
>NW_013952415.1:3869890-3871856 GCF_001266775.1 Austrofundulus limnaeus | reverse complement strand
CGTCCCAGGGGCGTTTTTGGTCCCCACCTGTCGTTTTGCTCCTCAGCATGGCTGCCTAAAAATGCTGCAGAATTTCTCAAACATGCATGAATGAGTCAAAGCAAGGCTTTGGACATTTTTTATGAGAGTATAACATAACATGATATAAAACTCAAAAAAGTTGATTTTACATGATATTGCCCCTTTAGTGATCCAAATGTTTGATTGATATATGTAACATGATTTAAATGACTGATTAAAAAGGACAAACGCCATATTAAGTAGTGCTGATTACATTTTTTTTCAAAAGACTATATGTCACGTCAGACAACCAAATTGACACTCATGCTTGTCTCAGCTATCCGAGTTTAATCCCGTCTTAGGGTGTATTCACACCAGCCATGTTCAGTCCACTTTAATCGAACTCTAGTTTCTTTGCCTAGAAAGTCCAGTTCATTTGGGAAGGTGTGAAAGCGTAATTGAACTCTGATGTGGACCAAAAAAAGCAAACTCTAGTCCGCCTGAAAACCTAGGTCTCGGTTTGGTTGAAGTGAACTCTGTTTTTTGTGTCAATTCCTTCAGTGGATCTTGGTGCAGCGCCTCTACAGGCGAKGGGGAGAGCAAGTTGTTCACAGAGTTCGGTTTGTTTGACAAAGCGCAGTGTGAATGTGAACCGCATCAACTGAAAAATGTAAACAAATCTTGCAATTTTGGTCCCCAGTTGAGCCGAGTCTACTGGACTATCAGGGGTGAAATTGACCTTAGAGTTTGAGTGTTTTTCCTCCTCCCCAACAGACGAGCAGATACTAGCTCCTTTTATTAATGAATAAATCAAACTTTACTTAACCATTTTTTAATAAACAAGATGTCAAACTATTGTTCTAGAGAGCTGTTTTATCACCATATATAYGTAAATGTCCTGAGTAACTGTGATGAAGATGACATTTTCAGCTTTTTTTTTAAATTTGACTGTTAGAGAATAGTAATAGATGAAATGCTGTCCATTGATTGTTGAAATGTAACCCTCGCAGAGATGTTTATGGTTTGAGATAAGGGCCAYACAAACATAGAAAATAAGAGTAAAGGTTGTTTTTGAACAAAACATTACGAATAGTGATGTAGTTTTTTCAGTAATTGGGACATATAAAAGCAAAGAAGACAACAAACCTCAACTATATTTAGTTGCTGTCTATAATGTTTTATAGAGGTGTGTATGAGGGCTTGTTTTAACAGTTGTTTTAGTTAGTTCATGCATTATGTGATGAATGTACACTTTAAATATTTTACAAGCACTTCCATGTATTTTTTATGCTAAAAAAATCTTTAAAAATAAATCWGCCTTTTTTATTCTCACCCAGCAATCAGCAATTCAATGAATGAAGAAACTCATCCACTTCTTTTTTCTGTCCACATGTTCCAGTACGACTGGACAACATACACAAAGAACTGGAAACGGATGGTTAAAAAAATAATTTTAACAGGATTCAGTATGAGCTGCTTCTTCTTTTATGACAAGAACGATTATCTACACGTGGAAGCATCTACTCAAGATACATACTGTAGCTTGCTAAACTGAGCAACCTCAGTATTATTTAGTTTATTTTCACTCACATCTAATTCAGAGTATAAATGAAGATTAATTATGTTTTCCAGTAACACTTTCTTTTATGGTACCATTATTACCATGTGATTACAATGTAATAAAATATGGTAATTAAATGTAATTACTACCTTATTAGCATGTAATTACATGTAATTAGGGTACAATTTTACTATGTAATTAATTGTCTGCAGTAATGTAGCACTTACCCTTATAATGTATTACAATTCACTATGTAACACCTAAATAAGTAGTAGGTAATTTGGACCATTTTAAAGTTATATTTTATTGCAATTAACCATAAACCCAAAAAAATAGTCGCATTATTTTGGTTATAAATATAGTGTTGAGTTACTATTGAATAGTAATTTGATTATATATAATCAA
>NW_013952415.1:3861440-3869880 GCF_001266775.1 Austrofundulus limnaeus | reverse complement strand
CTTTTACAGTACACTTATTACCATGTAATTACAAGGTAATAAAAAATGTAAGTAAATGACAGTTACTACCAAATTACTATGTAATTACGTTACAAAAGAAAAACTATGGTTAGTAAAACTACCTTTATTGGGTAACTACAATCAAATTTCTATTCAATAGTAACTCAACACTATATTTATAACCAAAAGAATGCAACTATTTTTTGGGTTTATGGTTAATTGCAATAAAATCTAACTTTAAAATGGTCCAAATTACCTACTACTTATTTAGGTGTTACATAGTGAATTGTAATACATTATAAGGATAACTGCTACATTACTGCAGACAATTAATTACATAGTAATTTGGTAGTAACTGTCATTTACTTACATTTTTTATTACCTTGTAATTACATGGTAATAAGTGTACTGTAAAAGAAAGCGTTACCAAGCTTGGCATCTCAACTCTGCCAAAATTGATATGTTAAAGCAGATTTATTGGTTAAAATCCTGTTTTGTATCGTAATTACTACGTAATTACAGGGTAATAAGGTAGCAATTTGCATTTAATTTAATTTTATTACCTTGTAATTACATGGTAATAAGTGTACTGTAAAAGAAAGTGTTACCTGTTTTACTCAAAAAAAATTAAGAAAACTAAAGATCAACAGGTGTCCAAGAAAAATATAATTAATCTGACATTTGTAATCAGGAACAGTTTTTCCAGTTTGACTCAGTCTGTATATTTTTAAGACCGGTAAACAAAGCTTTTGAAAAACTTCCTCTTCCGAACAAACACAGAATAAATAAAACAAATAGATCCAGATAACAACCACCAGAACCATTACTTGACCTGTCATATGATCGGCTCATGCATCATCACTTTTTGCACTCAGGAAGTGCAAAAAAAAAGGATCTTCTTAACCTAAACTGATAAATCTTCAGGGCTTTCCATCCATATGTCAGCAAATCCACCATTTCACTGTTGAACTTTGAAAAGGCATGGCTTCCCTTAGGCATACAAATGTGATTCACTGATAAATGTTCTAGTGAGTTACAGTGCGACTGGAAAGTGACGCCTTCTCACTTGGTTGGATGTGTTTATGCCCGTGAATCCAAAAGGAGGCCTGCATACACAGAGAGAGCTAGACATTGTCACYTGCTCACACACAAGAGTGCACTGTCACAGACACACAAGCGATGGGAGTGCAACAACAGTTGGTAAATCAGAATGCCAGCATTGAACTTCAATTTCATTTCACGCTGCTGCCGTGCCGTCAGATCATAACTTACAGACGGTTACTCTCACAGGCACACTTTAAAACACACCCGTGCGTGCATTAGCGAAGTCATAGATGCAGAATGATAGAGCCACATTTTCAGCCATGTGAGGGGGTAGATATTGTGCAAATTGAAATGCAAACATCCACACGCGAGCTTTCACAGCTGGTGCTCCATAATCAAACTTCATCAGTAATCTAATCAACTCAAGAGGGTGTACATGTTTGTTTAATGGCTTGTGTGCTGGCTCGTTTCATCTCTGCATAAGTATCTGTGATTGTTAGCTTTGCCTTATGTCTGTGTGTGAACTCGCACCACTGCTGTAAGAGTCGTTTTATACCATGCTGCTGAGTCATCGACTTTTGGTGAAATTAGGCCATTTTGTGTGCGTTACTTGTATCATAAGCTTAGAGTGTTCTCGTACTGATTGTGTGGTTTTGCATTGTTGCCACATGCTGCGGCCTTTCCTCATGGAGTTTGCATGTCCTGTTTAAGCAAGTGATTTTGTTGGGACACTCTGGCCAATTGGTGATTCTAAACTGGCTGAGGAGTGAGTGTGAGCACGCATGGTTGTTTGTTGCAGAGTTGGCCCTTTGATGAACTGCACCAGTCAACGTGAACAAGTTTGAGCAGACACAGAAATCAAATGGATTAATGTAGCTTATCTGCTAAGTAAGACAAAAACAACCAATGCTAATAGTGAGGTCAAAACCAGTCTCGGGCCCAGTGATGCTTTGTTTTTTTATTTTTATTTTTATTTTTTAACAAAGAATCTTGGCTGTGTTTAATCAGCTAATCAAGCATCAAGGCGTCTGTGTTAGAAATGCCCTCTTCTCTCATTCTTCATTATGATCTGACCTATTCTCCTTTTTTTTGTGCGGGTGGGGGATTGAATAAAATTTTGTCAGTTAGGGATAAATGAAAACATTATTTCATCTGGAGTTTTTTTCACATAAAAAACAGTTTTGAAGAAATTTATAGTTATTACAGATTAGTACTGATGTTAGAAGCACAACACTAGATTATTAGGGTTTCCTTTTTATAATATTTTTAAAATGTTTGATCTATTATGTGTTAATTGATATGGAGTAGTTACATGTCCGAATCATAAACAACACATAAGTGAACCGTTATGATAACATTAGGTTGAGTTTATTGGATGAATGCCTGTGATTCAGCCGTAGGTCAGTAGGGGGCGAACTCAGGCATTGAAGAATCATGTATAAAAAGATGTACTTCCTGGCTGTTGGCCAGTGTGGTTTTCCTTGTCAGCCCGGTGACAATTAAACCTCACTCAGGTCCAKAATTCTGGTGTTGTATGATTTTATTCCGTCCACAAATCATTTTATTTAACAATTGTGTTTTCATCTTGACTTCAGTCGTATTGAACACGTATTTTCCTTACAGTTTGATTCTGATTCCTTGTATTTTCATCTGCCTTGGCTTTGCTTCACTCATACTTCCATGTTTCATATGTGCTTAATYTCATCTTCATTTTAGTTTTACTTTTCTTCTTTTATGGTACTTCTATTTCTTAAATGTTATTGCCAAAACACCAAACACCTAATTGTCTTGAGTGCTTATTTGCTTATTCTAACAGTCACTAATCTACCAAAGCAGAYTCTGACTCAGCAGCATTATTTACTAATACATCATTATTACATTTTATTGTAGTTTCTTTTTATGTAAAAATATGTATTTATTTCAGGGTCAGAGATTAACCTTTAATAAATGGTGTGTGCATGCAAATCAGTATGTATCATTCATAACATATGTGCCAGAACAAAATTGCATAAGCTCACCTGAATGTGTACTTTGGTGGATGTGCACATTTGTGAAGCGAAGAGGCATGTGTGTTGCACATGTTCGGCTCTTCCCTCATGACACTTTAGTAGTCCATGAACCTTGAAATGCAATTCATTACCCATGGGTTTCTGTGAGGTTTTGGTTTGCATTTCATTCTTCTTTGAGTTGCCCCTGGGCAGGGGATGCTGTGCTACCCTGCAGGTACAGCACCGGTGACCTCAAGACATGATATTATGYTGACTCTTTATGGTAATGCACTTCTCTGGGAGAACATCACAGATCTGCCTGAGAACAACAATGCTCTCTGTGGCCTGTATAATCCCATGATGGATACAAAGTGCAGATTTCCTGAATTGAAGAAAATGTGAATCAGTGGAAAAACCTGCCTGGGGGGGATACTAGCATCAACTGAGTGAAAGATGTCCAGATTTATCCAACTGACAATGAAGAATATCCACCATTCAATTCATTCCCTATACCTATTTGATCCAGCTCAGGGTAACAGGGAGTGAGTGCCTACTTTCAGCAGTCAATAGGTGAGAGGTGGGAACACAGTGAAAATAATCACCAGTCCGTATKAAGACAATCATCCAAGCAAACCCACGGACAGTTTTTTTTCTCCTAAATGAGCTTTAAAATTAGGACCTCCTTGTTCTAAAGCAATGGTGGAAATAAAAGTGAAATAAACAAATCCCATAAAGAGTAATGAAAAATAATCTGTGCTAAATTGTAAATAGATTTAGCTTTTTTAATAGTTCTGTGGAGTCATTGTCAATAGCAAGTATCTTAAAAGCAATTGAATCAATTAGAATGCTTTCAGTTTGAAGAACTACAACAATTTTATGGAAGAGTCAAAGTAGCACAGTGAGAATACATAAAATTTCAGAGCCATATAAAAAAACAACTGTATTTCCTTTTTTTTTTATTGATTCATATGATGTTATGGCTTTTTAGACCGCATTACTTTTACATCAGATAGTTATGTGGACTGGCTATGTTTAACAAGGTGCATTGTCCAATTTGCATTTCCTGTGGAACATTTTTCAATGAGCCGCAGAATGTGTTTTATCATTGCTGGTCTTAAATGTTTTTTTTAATAATAGATGTCGATGTAAATGACTGCCTAATGCAAAACTGTTGCAATAAAAAAAATGGTATGCTGTGAAGCATTTGCTTATGAAATTTGTGACGTCTGGATCATTTTAGAAGCTGAAGTCCATTCTGGAATATGGCCAAGTTTGGTTAGCATATCTCTTAAATCTTTAATGACAAGTTTTCATAAATTTCCAAACAGAGAATGTTCTGACTTGTCTCCACTGCAGGTAAGATTCTTCTCCACAAAAAGTCACTTCAAAAGATCTAAACTATACTCACTTAGGGATAAGATGTTCAAGACTATCAAGACAAATTAAGATTTTACAAACACATTACTCTTGATTGAAATGTGTTTGTGTAGATAAGGGCTATTTAACTGGAGGCCCGTGGGCCACAGCCGGCCCAACCGTGACTTCCATCCAGCCTGCCAAAAAGAAAAAAAAATACCATAATTGGTATTTGTTTTTAATATTTTTAAACTTCATTTAATATAAAAATAGATTTCAAATCATTTGTTAATTTAAATATAACAACAACAACAACTAATAATAATACTTGTTCTGTTACATGCTGCAGTGTTTCACCTAYCATAGATGGGCAGCCTCCCCAGGGGCTGGTGGATGTTGGTCTTCAAGCTGTGGGCTTCAAGTAACCTCGGCCCCCGGAGCGATTTAGTTGAATAGCCCTGGTATAGATCATATGAACATCACTCTCACCAGTTTTACCTATAAGCTTGTATGCAACTTAGTTACAGTGTGAAAAAAAAAGAAAACATCTGCAGGACTTTTTTTTTTCAGAGGTTTATAGAAACTACCAGTAAGTGCATTACATTTTTTGAGGAATTGTAATTTTACCAGTTATTTTTTTAAAAGCTACTTTTACTTTTATTTTGTTACATTTTAAAGCTAAAAAATATATGCTTACTTCTTTACTTTAAAATTTAACACCTAGTTACTCTTTACAAATTAAATGTTTGAAATCATTATGAATAAAGGTTTATGCACTCTAAAAAATGAAGCATTGAATTTTCTCAACAAAGTCATGTCAACTGGCTCCACTAAGCCTAGTTGAGTAAAATGAGCAAATAAAATACATATATTGCTCAATTTACTCAAATGGCTCAGTGGAACCAGTTTGGTTCAGTAAATTCAACAGAGTGTGTAAAAGCACTTTTACTTTTAATTTCCCAAATTCTTTGAACAGTTTTATGACTTTTACTTGAGTAGTTTTCTCATCAGTCAAATTTATTTTTATCAAAGTCATTTTCTGTTCATGTAATTTTACTTTTACTTAGTTATTTTTTTCAAGTACTTTAACGACCTCTGCTTTTTTATCATTGGTACATCACAGATGACTCTTGTCTGACAAAACTTATCTGATTTTTACAACAGCTTGAGTTATCTCATCTGCTTTGCCTCTTTGAGGGTCATAAACTGTTTAGCTATTATAGCTGCGTCAGCTGGCGTCAACATGGATGGGGAGCACAATGTGTAAAAACAGGTCATTGTTGATTTTCATTTGCATTTTGGTGGAGGATAACAGTGCTCTGCTGCTGCTCACATTGCCTAGTCCATTACCAAGAGATCAATAGCACTTGAGTTGAATGTCATTATGGTTATTAGGCCTGCTTGTCTGCATGGTCATGAGAAATGAGGGCATTATGCAGGGGAGCGTCCTTATGTGTGAGTGAGTTCATGAGTGTAATCATAAGTATCTGCTTGTGTTTCCACCATTGCTGTAATGTTTATTATGCTTGAGTGGCATGTCTGCAGGCTACTGAAGACCAGAGAAATAATACTGACGAATGCTAAAGTTTCAACACAAATCAGCTGGAACAAGCTTCAATTTGAAAAGAGAAGGCAGGAAACAAATAAATAAACTGAGAACTGAAATATACTGAAATGATGTGATTAATATGTATATAGGAAGAAATTCTTTTACCAACTTTTGTCTCTTGACTTTTATCTCATACATCAAAACTTTAACAAAATATCTAATTTTAAAATGCAACAAATTGACCTAATTTCTTGATCTAGTTCCTATGATTTTTGATTTATATACATATAAATAAGAACATGCACACACAAAGCCCCATAAAGTTAAAACTAACACAATCATTTACAGATACTTCCAGTCTGTTCTTTACAGAATCTTGGTGTATTGATATTTCACACATAAAGTAAATTGTAGTGAGACCAGAGTTTGTAGGTTGAAGGATAAAACAGGAACATATCACTGTTGACCTAAAGCCTGTAAATAGTGCTGTTGTGTAAAGAGCTAATATTGTTTAGAAAAAAAAGAAGAAAAAAATCTATGCGAGAAGGCTTAGAGCACAACTTTCTTTCACTGGTATGAACCCAAGCTGTAACCCCTATATCGACTGGTCCATCTGTGTTCCTCAAATAATTGTCAGTGCTTCAAACGTTGTCCAGTCTACAAACACTAGAGTATTTGTTGTTTTTTGGTGTTTTACTTTTAGGAAATAGCTGTTTTATAAAGATCAGTTTAATCCCACTTCGTACWGTATGTCCTTGGCATGCACTGGTTTAGTCAAACAGATAATTTAATTAAGCTCCAATTCTCCAGGATACCGAAATCACCAAAGTTCATATGAAACACCAACTTGTTGGTTAAAATTTTGTGGTTGAAGATTTCTTTTTTACAAAATAGAAAGAATTTAAAATTTGGTGTGGAGTGTTTTTTTACCATATTTAAAATAGCCTAAAAGCAGAAAAATAATACATACATACATACATACATACATACATACATACATACATACATACATAAGCAATTGGCTGACAGAGAACCAATAAAAAGATGAGTAAACTGAAGATTAGGATAAAGACTGATTAATTGCGAGAGGAGGAAGAGGCAGGTGCAAATGTCAACATGATATGAGAAAAGACTAGACAAAGTCACAGGGAGATAAGAAAATTAAAAGCCTGTTGGGTGATGCTTTGATAACTGGAAGAACAGAGAGAAAGACTGATGTCAGCCAAAAATATATAGAATATGGGGTGTGTCAATGAGGGGGGCAAAATAAAAAAAAAAAGATTTAAGAGATAACGATCACACAAGATTTTTTTTAACTTGCTAATAAATATTGTTATCTTGAATAGGACTATAATATTACACTTGCACTTGGATACTGAGGTGGTTCTGGGTGTTTTAGACGAGCAATCTTTACATTGTACAAGTTCTAAAGAACAGCTTATATCACTTAAATGAAATAGTCAATTTAGTACAACTTTTCTCAAGTTTCTTCTTTTTTTACACATTGTAAAAAGCCTTTGGGCACAAGCATCATCATCAAAGCTAACATCAAAGAGAAACCGTATGTTTTTTCCTCAGATGCAAATAGCTTTTTATGTAAATAAAGTCACATGGGCTCTTTCAGGGTGACTTGACAGAAAAACAGATCAAAGAAAATTGGCCATTTCTTGACACTAATGTGCATGCAAACCCTCGTTTTATTGGAAATAAAAAGAACATGGAGGCCAAACATGCAGGTAACTAGGATGGACAGAGTAACATCTGAAAAGTGAAAAGATGAATGGCATTACAAAAAAAAGAAGAATAAAACGTGTGAATTAGGCRTACTATTAGATAAAGAAAGATGGAATGGAAGAACAAACAGTGTCAGGTTAATGTTATGAGGGCAAGGATCTTGTCCTATTAAATATAGATGGCTCTGTTAGGGGACATGAAATATACATGAAACACTGGGTTGACATCTATATCAGCTGTGTTAAGAGGCATGTCTGGGGAGATTGAGAGTACGAAGGTAGCTCGAGTGAAAACAAGGAAATGAAAGATATTGTGGCGAGGAACAAGGGAAGAAAGGGACAGACAAACAAGAAAAAAGATGGCTGAGCAAAACAAGGACTATAACAGCATTTGATCCCAAGCTAGTGGAAGCCATATACACCCCACCCCACCCCCCACACACTTTTTTTTCATGCACACAAGAGTTTTCTTGAGATAGAGATCAATATTTTATAGTTTCTACTCGTGCTGTTGATCCTGCAGTGTTTGAGTGTTAATTTAAGGTCTTCACTCCTCGCGGTTACGACAAGACCCTTGAGACTTATCAGCAGAGCCGGGGCTACTAACCCCAGTGTCCCGACTAAAACTCCCATTAGGATCACATAAATCCCTTCACACTGGAGGTCACACTCCAACTTTTCTGACAAGGCATTGTTGACATCAATAACAAGATACTTGATTCAAGGCTAAAGACAACTCAGAACACACACACACACACACACACACACAC
>NW_013952415.1:3858835-3861430 GCF_001266775.1 Austrofundulus limnaeus | reverse complement strand
ACACACACACACACACACACACACACACACACACAGCTTCCTCTACTTTGGTAAGGGTTTCTCTACAGAATAAAATATGGACTCTTAGCTAACTATAAAACGGAAAATAGTCTCAATATCATTTATGTCCTGATGCATCTCAGTAATCCAGGTAGAAAAAATCAAAAAAGAAAAATAATAAGTAGGTCCTCTGGATGGGTTATTCTTTAGTGCAACATTTCGTCTCTCCTCCAAGAGACTTCTTCAGTCTGTTGAGTTTCAGGTGACCTCAGCCTTACAAGCACTGCCTCCACATGGACAAACAGTTTAGTCACATGCAAAAGAGGGCCATCGTCTGACAATAGGCTTGATTAGCTCTATTGTTCATTGAGGGTCATGTGCCCCACCTGCCTCACCTGACCCGTGTCGTGTTATGTGTATGTAGTGAATGCAGGGGGGGCTCGACAATGATACCAACACAAAAAGGGAAAGAGGGACAAAAGCAAGGGGATGTCGAGCCCTGCTTGCACTCACTACATACACATAACACGACACAGGTCAGGTGATGGGGCACATGATCCTCAATGAACAATAGAGCTAATCAAACCTATTGTCAGTTAATGGCCCTCTTTTGCATGTGACTAACCTGTTTGTCCATGTGGAGGCAGGACTTATAAGGCTGAGTTCACCTGAAACTCATCAGACTGAAGAAGTCTCTTGGAGGAGAGACGAAACGTTTCACTAAAGAAGAACCCATCCAGAGGACCTACTTTTTTTTTTTTGATCAATATTATTTACTTACTCAGGAGTATTTTCCATGCTGCAACAGTGGACACATAATGTGCATTGCTGGAGAGTGAAATTGATTGAATTTTGCAATAATCCTAACAAAAATCCTTCCTTCCATATTTTTAACAGCTGAAAAAACAACTTGCCAGATAAAAAAGTCTCATTAGCCTCTCCTGGTTTCTTGTTTCTAGGGAAACAGTAAGCAAATAWATTTTGTCTAGCGTGTCCAGCATAATTACAAAAACTTGTATTTTCTTTTTTTTTACCGTCTAACTTTATAATGTCATAGCAGTATACAAAAAGGACAGTAGTTAGACTATATATGTGTTATAAATTGTTTATTATTAATCTTGCCCTCCTCTGTGCTTTCAGTTGCAAGGAACCAATATGAGCGGATGGGCAGTGATGTCACCATGCAGTGCGGCTCCCTGAACAGCGACGCGTCAGTCTCATGGAAGGTGAACGGGACGGACGTAATATCTCCGCACCATCTAGAAGGTCCCAAACTGATTCTGACCGAGGTGGACCTTGGACATAACGGACTCTACAGCTGCTTTCAGAACCCAGACGGAGAGAGGCGTGATACCATCTACCTTCACGTTGGTCGTAAGTACACAACCATTTGACTTTTTTTATGAGAACACTTCACCCAGCCCCACATCAGCCCACATTTTTTTTCTAGTGAAGCCCTTTAAGCAAACGACATTGTTTCAACATTTGAAAGCTGTCTCATTTTATTTTGAAAACTTGAATTGTCTGACCCGCTGTCAGATGACAAAGTTTTAATGATTAGTTGTTAAAATTACATGTTGGCTATTTGCAGTTATGACCGGACATTTTAACAATCATACAAAAGCAATTTAAGTGTCAATTTAGGATCATTCCCCAGTGGCCTGTGAGATGGCATTTGCCTCCCTTGAGATCCATTATTCTGATGGGAATGGATTCATACACTGGAGATTGTGCATAATAATGGGGTTGAGATGGGATGGACTTGTGAATGTGAGGAGCTCCTGAGGATGATGGGCAAATGGCTTTAACTCGAGAACGTAAAAGTCTCAATTCTGACTCTTTGCTCTGCATGTCAGGGAAGGGAAAGTGGAGAAATCCATTTTAATACACACTTTGTCATGGTTGGCTTTTTTTTCCACATGGCCTGAAAACATTATTAAAAAACACAGTTATTGGAAGAATTATCATGGATGATGTTAACAAATTGTTTTATACTATTTTTTGTCTCTTTATTGTTTGATTGCCATTGTAAATCTCAGTCACTCTGGACATCCTATCAAGTACATCAAAGGCAACTAGATTTTGTTTTTGATGCAGCTTTCCATCAAAGGATATTTTTCAGTTATGTTCAAAAAAAAGAAAAGAAAAGAAACGTGAATGAAATGTCCCAGGGTGAGAGACAAAACATATTCACAAAGAAAAATAAGACATTCAGTTGTCATTGATTCAGGTTGGTAGAATATGTACCCAAATTGTWAAATTATTTTATGCACAGTTTCCTAAAGCGATAAACTTTGATTAATTGTAAAGAGATCTAATGTTCAGCACAGCAAAAAAAAGTGTATGTATAAAGATAATATAATGCCATATACAGTATGAGTTAAGAAATACTATGACCATGAAATGGCTTAAACATGCAAAATGGAGGATATTTTTTATTCACTACAGTGCATTTGTGAATAAATAAGTAGAAATTAAAATATAGCAGCACAGACATAAGCATTTTTTAGAATGGATGTGCAACTAATTTGCCTGGAGCTAATTTGTAAATGTATTATTTTTCGATCTGCTCATCAACAGTGACAAATATATATA
>NW_013952415.1:3847588-3857969 GCF_001266775.1 Austrofundulus limnaeus | reverse complement strand
TTCTTTCTTTCTTTCTTTCTTTCTTTCTTTCTTTCTTTCTTTCTTTCTTTCTTTCTTTCTTTCTTTCTTTCTTTCTTTCTTTCTTTCTTTCCTTTTTTTAAGTTGCTTTCTGATGCATCCTCACTTTCCGGTTCTCCTCTGACTTGCAGTTTTGTGGTTGCGGTGCTTGGTTTTGTGTTTACACTGGTTCACATTAGGAACAGTGGGTAAGTCGTGCTCCAGCCCCAATCCATGTGTATGTCAACTAAATTTATGAAGTGTGTCAAGTGTCAGTGCAGGAAGACAGCCTGTTGTATCTGCAAAGTTTTAGTGCTGCCGTGATGTTTGTTTTGCTTCCTCTTTGCGTTATTTCGCCACTATATAAAGCCGTCGGATGCTTACATTATCTCTGACAGCTTGGTTACATACAAAGATTGAGTTACCCCCCCCCCCCCCAAAAAAAAAAAAAATGAAAAAAAGAGAAAGAAAGAACAAAGATAAGCAGGAATGACAAATTTTGCAGGGGCAAAGCTGAGAACAAATAAAAAAGGACGTTAGTGTGTTTGTGTCTTAAACTGAAATACATAAGATGTTATTGTCCCACAAAATGGTTAGAAGGACTTCTATCTGATCAAAACGTGAATGCATTGGTGTACACTCAAGCACTTTTCAGGCTGAGCACACTCAGTGACATCTTTAGGTACTATAAATAAGGAATGTTCACATAGAGATATAAAAAGTAACACAAAGACAAAAATTGAAAACAAAATGTTATAAATCAATAGGTGAACAGACATCCAACCATTTTTATTTTATTTTATTTTTTGTGAAATACAACATTCTCTACTTTGTGCTTCATGCCCTTTTGTGCCATTTTCTATCTATTGCCGTTTCAACTTCCTGTCACCTAAACAATTTATAGCTGAGCAGTGTGGGCTGCAACCACCCAGTTATTTAGCCTCACGGCGAACAAAACATCAGTGCAGGGGGCCATATATTGAACCATTTACTTGGTGACCTGTCAGACTGTCTGCAGCAAGGTGCCCCCCCTCATCCCACCTCAAACACGCACACACAGACACACGCACATTCTAGTACTACTATCTTTCCGGGAACTTTACTTTAACTTCCAATCATTTCAGTAGCCTAACCCTGAAACTTTACCCTAAACCTAAGCTCATTGGTACACACCTAATCTTAAACTTAACCTAAACTTAGTCCTAAACCTAACCCCTAACCCACCAATGGCATTTCCCCTCATGGGTTTGTCCCATAAGTAGCAGTTGGTCTTTTGGTCCCTACATTGTGAGGAATACCCACCTGCACATGCAGATTAGTTATTTATTTTTATTATGATTTTTTTGTTTGTTTGAAACAAAAACAAACCTTGATTTAGAAGAATTGCAATAAAAAAAGTTGACAAGTCATAAAATTAAAATGTTTGATCTGGTGTAGATTGGTGAAACTCTGATGGCACTCTGGGATTCTACTTAGCCACTCCTGAAATAAAAATAAATAAATAAATAAATACATCATTTTTTATTTTTATTTTGGAAGCATGACATTTTATATGTTTAAAGCTTGCAAGGCATACATTTTCTAACGGCACCAAATGCAAGGCTATTTAAGCACATATTATCTATCAGTGGTATTTCAATCTGGGAATTGAATATATTTTATGTAAAGTCCATTGGGCAAAGCTGGATAGTTAGGGTTACTCTTTTATATAATGATTAAATTAAACTGTTTTTTCTCAAACACTGCCAACTCAAAACTCTTCACACAGATTGGTCACCCTTGACTTCAGAGGATGAGTTTAAGGTGGTGTGAATTGACTGGTTAAATTGATGTGCAGGCCACTTATTTCCACACAGACACGCCAACTGATGTCTATTTCCTTTTTCCTGGGCAGCTTGTTTTGGTGTGTAATCCCTGCACACTCACGCTCATGGGACCTGAGCTACATTGCTGGGTAATGAAATTGTTTCGTCTCTTTGCAGACAAATCACTCTGGGAGAGGATGGACCCATAGAGCTCCTCTGGGATCTCCTCTTTAAACTTGGACATATTTGGCCCCACATGTAAGGGGGTATCGGTGGAACGACTGAGCTGTTTACTTATTGCTCTTCTKGCTTGCTCCAGTTTCCAATCGTTATTGGTATCAGAAAAATGTGGCGGATTTAGACAGCCTTTAAGATTAACTTATGTTTGGCAATTTTCGAAGCCTAGGCTATTTTTTGCATTTGTTGGGTTTCGAAAATAATCTGCTGAGACAGATTGTTTCTCCTTCAATCCTTCTTTAAAGCTGTTCTTTCAAGAAGAAACAGCGTGGCAAAAAATATTAGCAGCTTTAGGGCTGTCCAAAACTGTTTATTCCTCTTGACTCTGACTTAGATTTGACTTTCAGTTGTGCAAAGTCAGAGTAAAGGACATGAGTACTACTAATACACAAGACTTACGCTCAGCAATCTGTTTTACTTGATTACTACTGCACATTCAGTTTATTCTGAAACTACAACTTTACTTTAACACATTTGGATATCATGTTTGTGTAGTTTCTTCCTTCTCATGTCTTTAAAAGTTTACCCAAATGCTTCAGTATGTTTCTCATTCTATTTTTTCCTTCACTAATCCTCTTAAACCCACCCCCCTGTGTGTCCCGTCTATTTATTTTTTTGCTTATTTGGTCACCCTTGTCCCTTTAGTTTGGCTTGAACAAAATAGACAAAGTGGAGTATATCTCAAATTCTGCTTCTTCTCTAGCTGTATAAAATATATGATTTTGGGAATTGCGTAACTGGTAATTATAATCGACGAGACAGCTAAACACTATAGAAGAAAAGCTGTAATTTCATTAGTGAAATTGGAGAAAAGTTAATGTAGCAGCAGGCTTCACTAAATTTAGATGTAGAAAGTAAAATAGAGACATGTTTGAGAAAGACTACAGCACTTTCCATATAAAGCTGTTCGAAGCTGGGACGTGATCAACTCGGCTAAGTCTAGAAAAAAAAACTCTTGCTGGGAGGAAGATGAAGTAGTAGAAGTGAAGTTGAGTAAAGATCAGTGGCAGAGAGAGGCGCTTAGTTTGAAGAACAGGGACCTATCTCAAGAAATAGTGCAAGCAGACAACTTAGTAAGGATATCTTACAGAAATGTAAAGTGTACATAATGATGAGAAAATGCTGCTATTTCAGCTGAAAACTGACTTTGCTTGACCTGCTACAATAGTATCCTACTACATCATAAATGTGTGTTTTTGGGTTAGATAAACATGGTGAAAGAATAAAGATACTCCATATTCTAAGTGCAGTTGTTGAGTTTACTGAAGAGAAATACACAAACATTGCCCAGCAGTCCATTGACATGCAGATTCTGTTGTTTTAGATGGCACTGTTGTTGTGTGACAAAGCTGACGCTAAGGCTTGCTCGATCCAGAGTCGGCACATCTGTGCCACAAGAAATTAGGCCCATTGTTTTCTTTTCAGAGGCGTCACAACCAATCGGAGCAAACTTGAACAGCTGGAGCACCACTTCTAGTGTCCTAAAATGCTACTTCTTGGTCCAGTTAAATTTTCAATGCTCCAGCTTGATTTCACTGAAATGCTTCATAGAGGTAACAAGAGGACCTGAAACATATTTGGTTAATGACAGTGTGGTGTGAGTGCATCTCTAAAAGTTCTCGTTTTCTGTGCTCTCTTGATATGGACACACATTCATAWATTTTTTTGTTTGTTCATTCTTAATAGTATTACTAAAACCATATTAGATATTCCTTTCTCTGTGCAGCCATAATTAATTATTTCATTAATCTCCTCTTTTTTTCTGTTTCCAAAACTATGAAAATATTCGTTATTCCTAGTTTGTTTTTTTTTTTTTTTGTTTTGTTTTTGTTTTTGTTTTTTGGCCACTTTTGTACTTCCAACTGCCCAAAACAGATTTAACTGTGCTGTCATCCAATTTGAAAACCAAAGAATTTGACATGTTTTTTTCCCAAGTTTGCACRCTAACACTATTTTTGTTCTTAGACAAAAAAACAGATTCATGTTTTCCCTGCACTCTTTTATGATTCCATGTGAATTTGCGGTTGTTGGGGTGGGAAAGGAGAGAGGGAGAGACAGAGAGGGGGACAAAAAAGTTTTTGACCAAAAACTATTTCTCCTGGCTCAGTGTCCAGCAGTGAAACCGAGCAGTTTTGGTTTACTGACGTCAAGCGACCAGAGGATGGTCAGTACAAAAACACKCTCATTTATTTGCAAGTTCATGTCAGTATTGATGTGAAATGTTTCAGCCTTATACAGTATGTCAGAAAAACATAAATTTTCTGCACTTTTTTTTCTTCACTTTCCCTACTACTAATTCTGGAATAATTAGCATTATTTGAAACATTCATGTTGTCCAAGACCCCAACCACCACCGCCAAAAAAATAATAATAATAAAATAATGTAGGTTTAGAGTATTTTATAGCACCATGAGAATCTATGTGTAATAATTTACTCACAAACTGTACCTTTGCTGCCCATAAACATGATGTAAAAAAAAAAAACCACAGAGATGAAGCAATAAAATCAGTCAGAAATAATGAGAAACTTTAATGCATGTCTGACATTTTTTCCCATTACTTTCTGGACATTTTATGACAAGGAGAAATAATCAAAAACAGAATGCCATTTATCGTTATTAACTTTCATATTCCACCACAGCCTTAGGCAATTTCATGTGAAAAATGGCACATTTCATAGCAAAATGTTTTCGTTCTACAGAGGTATTCCCAGTTTCCATCACGCCAGTCTCGCCGTGCATTTTTATAGTATAAAGATAAATATTCATCTGCGTCTTTCTAGATTTACATTTCTCAATTAAATCACTAAAATCAAGATAGATGCACATTTTCAAGCTTCTCTAAACCCATCTGAAAACACGGGGGTGCTATAAAATGTGTGTGTTACCTAGATTGTGTTTGTTGATGGAAGCAGGAGAAAATAAAAGAGACAGGAAGACAGAAAATGAATTTATTCGTGAACAAAATGTTTGCCTGTATCAGTGTACTGTATATGCAACATGCATATTCATGGCGTCTATACATACTTGCATAGAACATAACACGTGTGGGTAATGGACTAGGTCCTAACGTAATTTCAYGCTTCAGGATAAAAGTGACTTCTCCGTTTACTCGATCTGGGCAATTTATATTTGATGCAGAAAACTAATCTGGGCTCCTGAAGGAGATTGTTTCTCACTCACTCACAGACTTATTAAACTGATAATAACATGCAGGGAGACTGATACACCTTCTAGATGCGCTTTAAGAAATAACCCTGATGCACATGGCTCTGTTCTGAAGAAGAAGAAAAAAAGTCTGAGTGAGTGCGATACTCTGGCAGGTTGAGTCCCAGGATAAAAGCAAATATGCTTGCAATGAATGCCATTATGGTAAATCTTTGTGTTACAGAGAAAGCGGAATACAACAAAAAAGTCAAACTTTGCATTACAATAAGATCAGCTTTTATTTCTGCCTCATGAAGGCAATGTTGTAAACATTTTATGTTTTAGTGTATGAAGCATTTAGGTTACATGGTTTGGAAAAAGCCTTTTTCATGGATTACGCAATTATATTTGTGTCCTTTTACTTAAACAACATTAGAGTGCACTTATAAGAGTTTCCCTGCTTGTTGTTTTAATTGGTACAGCCATAAAGACTACTTGGTTTGATTCAGAAAAAGAGTGCTTATGTTGGATGATTGCGTATACACAGAGATTAAATACTTTTAGAGATGAAAAAAGGGATTGAGAACCATTTTATCAATGTTACTCCATTTAAATGTATATTAATACCAGTGTATTACTTTAGCTATAACAGTTGTAAAGATTAGGCAGTAGTAAATTGTGCATATTATGTGTGAAATTCGCACCAGTGGGTAATTTCAGAATTGCTGTCCTAATAAAGATACCTCAATAGCACAAGTTGATTTGGACACAAGGCAGCTGTAAGCCATAACTGTGGCTAAACAAGATGCTCTCAATAGACAGATACACTAAGTGGACACAAAAGCATAGTTGAAAAAAACTCCATTTATTCATAAGCAGATACAATATTTCAAATCAGAATAATAACCAGAAGTTGCTCATAGAAAATCTTAGTGCTTAGAGGTTTGATGAGAAGTTTATGGGAAGCAAAGAAACCGTKTGTTTAGGATAAACAAACACTGTCTTCTGAACATCCAGACATTCAAAGGCAGCACCACACACATGCTCTAACAGACACACACACACATGTTGCGGTGGGTGGATGAAAGGAGTCTCGGACAAATACGGCTCCTGTGTCGAATGAGGCGCTTTTATTGTGGAAAAACATGGAGATGTTGGTCTTGGCCGGACAGGAATGTGGGCTGAATTAGTGCTGTGAGTGTGTTTGTGTGCGTATGGAGCGTGTGTGCGTGAGCGATGAAATCTTAGTTATTTGTGAAGGCTCTGCTTTGAACAGTTATCACGCACCTACACATAAGGACAACAGCATCAACACACGTAAGTAAAAACACTCATAGAGCTGTCTGTACCTGTTGTGGAGGTTCAGGAGGTGTAACAGTCAAATTGACACAATCTCCTTTATAAAACTAAAAGTTTGATTATATAATCTGTCCAACATTTCCTTAGTTCTGCGTTATCTCATTCTGTTGATTATTTCTCTTTCAGTTTATGGCCCTTTTGTTTGTTTTCTTGGAAAATGTTTCCTAACTTCAACCAAAGACTGTGGCATTAATCAGTTAATAATTTCTCATAAGCTAATAATGATTCAATTTTCGATGAAAATAAACACTTTTATCATCCAGATAACTGCAAAGTCAGTTTTCACATAGAGTTTTGGAAGTGTATTTGACAGGCTTTGGTAATGTTTTCTTTTATGGTACCCTTATTATCGTGTAATTACAAGGTAATTTAAAAATAATTAAATGTAATTACTACCTTATTACCATGTAATTATGTGGTAATTATGGCACAAAAGAAAAACTATTAGTAAAACTACCTTTATAGGGTAACTATAATCAAATTACTATTCAATAGTAACTCARCACTAATGCAACTAAATTTTGGGGTTGGTGGTTAATTGCAATAAAATATAACTTTAAAACTGTCCAAATTACCTACTACTTATTTAGGTGTTACATAGTGTATTGTAATACATTACCAGGTAAGTGCTACATTACTGCAGACAATTAGTTAYATAGTAAAATTGTACCCTAATTACCATGTAATTACATGGTAATAAGGTAGAAATTACCCTTTAATTACATTTTTTTCTTACCTTGTAATTACGTGGTAATAATGGTACCGTAAAATAAAGCGTTACCCAGGCTTCTTCTTCTTTTCTTTAAAGAATAAAATGAAATTAAAAATGAGCTTGATATTTCATTTGATCATGACCTTTATCCTTATACTTAAAATTGTTAGGCAAAAGCCACCCTTGTCTATTGTAAAGTGAGGTTAACTTTATCAGACAATTTAGATTTCTTTTCAGCATCTCCCTTTTTACAGCTATCAAAAATCAAAGCAAATGTTTTAATTTGAAAAAAGGGTTATGGATTGAAAACCACACTGTTCCTCAGCTTGTTYGAGATTTTTCTGGTAGTAAATGTTTCTTTTGCAGTCCTGCAAACGCACAAAGATCATTTGCAAACTGGTACTACAGAAAATACTAATGGGATTTGTTGTTTTTGGGGTGATAATGAATGCCTATATGGGTTTTTTTTCTTTCACTTTTTATTTTGTACACATCAAATTGAAATTTCCACTCCTCTTTGTCCTGTCCATCTTATCTGCCTCACACAAACCATCATGGTGTATGTGGTTTTTATCTGAGAAACACTGACTTGCCCRTGCAGTTCTGTTGTATTATCTCTCTAAAGCTCATTAAGAAATAATTAACCTCTTTCAATCTCGCTTTAGGCAGATTTCCCAAATGGTAGTTTGTATTCCTGACTTACAATGAAACGGGAGATAGTGGACAGCRTGAAAACGCTTTTGGGAAATGAATACAGAATTAACGATAACATTGCACTGTTGTACTGGGCTTGCAATTCATTACTACAGTTGGGGCTTGAAGGTAAGGTTTAGAAATAACAAAGCAAATGAAAAAAAAAATGGGGGAAATGATTGTGCAGTTTTAAAGAACTTGGGGGTTATTCAATATCAAATAAACTTCATAAAATGTTGCCTTCAAAGTCAAAAAGTACAAGTGATACATGGGTTTTTTGCCATCAGGGGTTGTTACAATCTGATTCTTCTGAAATTATTATTTATTAAATTCTGCATTACATGTAGAAGGCATGTCATATGTTTAAATCATGTTTCCTCCCCACTAAAACAGTCAATTGACAAATGTATGATTGAAACATACACTAAACGTTTATGGTTCATGCATAATGTTCCTTTACCTAACATTGTTTACATGATCAACATGAGACCTGCTGTGATGTACGGTCTSGATACAGTGGTATTAATAAAAAGACAGATGGTGGAACTAAAAGTAGCAGAGCAAAAAAGATAATATTTTAATTCAAAGTGACCAAAATTAACAAGATTAGAAATGAGAACAGCTCAGTTTGTAAAGGTTGGTGATAAAGTTAGAGACACTGATACATTAGGATGTGTGTAAAGGAGAAAAAATGCATATATTAGACAAATGATGGTGAATTTAGAGTTACCAGGGAGGAGGACATTAGGAAAACCACAAAGAAGGTTCATGGACACAGCAAGCATGCAGAAAGTTGACGTGACAAAGGAGGATATTATAGGGATTGAGTGAGATTAAGATGCTGTGGGGACCCCTAAAGAGAACAGTAAAAAATAAAAAAAAGATGCTCCTAAAACATCTGTCCAGCTGAACTCACCTTACCCTTTCTTGTTTTTTAATCAATAACTGTCCTTTAAAGTGCAACATTTTTAGCAATTACTTGTAGAAATAAGTTTATCTCTACATTAGAGCTTCAATACTGATAACAAATAAGCAAAGTCCACTTCTTTTCATTCAGAAGAGTAAAATAGAACAGTGAAAGGTAGATTAGAAGATGCTAATTATTTACACCAATAGAAACTGTGTGTTTGAATACAATTCATTTTTTTCATAAGCTAACAAAAAAATCCAAATATGCAAAACTAATTACCAGAATTAAATAAAATGCCTCATACTTAAGTGTCTCTGATTGCTGGTATTATAAAGGTCATGCATTCACTTAAGGTCATCACAGCTCACTAATAGGAACCTGTTCTATAAATGTATGAAGGGGCTTGAACKTTGTGGATTAAACGGGGGAGTACAAAGAGGATTTGTCATTAAGTGCTGCAAAATTAGATAAAACGCAAAGTGATGGTGTTGTGATTGGTGACAGAAGGTGAAGTGGTGTGAAGTTTATCTGACCTAAAGGTGCTTTAGTTGCTCGCCCAGCGCTTCTTTTCCTCCTGCCCATCTTTGCTGTTTAGTGATAATGATCTCGGCAGACCACAATGAATAATGCACACTTACCGTAATGGTCAGAAAACACACAGACACACACACCTGAGCCAAGGATGCATGCACTCACACACATATTTGCAAGCGCACGTACACAGTGATGATCTCATACATGAGCATGCGCTGCGTACATTAGCAAACTTTGCAATTAGTATGCTCACACTTAGACATGAGCTCATCAATGCAAGCATTAAAAACACAGACACGATTTTCTTGTGCACAAACATACATACGCTTTCGCTTATACCCACACATGCAACGGAGGCTAATTCCTCCATTTCTTAATGATGGGCGTAAGAGAGTGGGGAACGTAAATTATTAAAGGATACAGCAATTAGACACAAAGCACTCCCAGTGAGACAGACACATGCACTCACTCTTTGAGGAAACTCAAGGACATGTGGAATAGGTTGGAGGCACAAGCACAAACAGTCCTTTTTTTTTTTGCAGATGTGTGTGAGGATTGTATTAGATATTTTAGGACCAAACATAGATGGACACGTTTATGCAAAGCCAGTTTCATTAGGTGCACAAACAGAAGCACAAATCAATGTATCATTGCAGTTCTGTCTAACAGTTATAATATCAAAGCTAATTATAGATGGGCTTTTTGTTTATTTGAAACTCAATGAGAAGAAGAAACCCAATATGTCTCTTTGAAATGTAATCTCTTATTGAAGATGATTACAGCCCTGATATTATGATTTGCTCAAAGCTGTTTGGAGGATATGATTGTGGTGTGTGCACGACGTGGCATGCTTGCTGGGGAATGCTTGTGACAAATAAAAGGGCTTTAACTGTAATCTAAACCATAAACTAACTGGATTCATAGTTATTAACCATCGGATGTATTTCAACAGTATCTTCTGAGAGATAACAGTGATTATATATATATA
>NW_013952415.1:3845988-3847443 GCF_001266775.1 Austrofundulus limnaeus | reverse complement strand
ATATATATATAGTCCCTTTGACCATTTTAAATTACACTGCCAATTGCAGCAAATCCCTTCTTTCTCCTTCCCATTTTGATCCTTTAACCTCCAGGTTAATGACGGACCAGCAACAGACACCTCCAGCATCAAATACCCTTTTAGAAAAGATATTAGAAAAGCTTATTACATCTACCAGCTTGTGTCACTACAGGATTCAGTCTGAGTGGTCTAACTTGTTTCCATACGCTTTAAAGACATGCTGTCTATTTCAGTTTAAACAAACAAAAATACATGAATTATTCATGCCTCTACATGACAACAATGTTTCATATCTGTAGATGACTGTTGGATAAAGGAGGTTGGGCAGTTGAGTGGTATCCATTGCATAATGCTGGATACAGCAATGTCAAGGGCAATGTGTGTACATCTCTTTTAAGACACAGGTGAGACTTGTGCTTTCATAGAACATTTGTTGCCCTTCTGTAGATTGAGGTAAAGGGTTTTACAGGCTATTGAAACAGCATTCAGATGCAAAGCCAAGCCATTAAACTGGGATTAATGGCCTCGTGGGTAAATGGAACATAATTTATTCGATTACATACTGGTGTCATAGGCTGAAAGCTGCAGGGTAAAATGAAGCAGGATGTCATTATTCATCTGATCCTTGGTTTAATGGCTACTAAAACTATGTTTGAACATGGCAACTGTTCAGCCTGGTTGTATTTTTTTCCTTTTTTTTTAAAAAAAAGCAGTTCAGGCAAAGTCAAAACGATTATAAATTGTAAAGGTCCTTCTCGATTGTTTTAACTTTTTTTCATGGCTCTGTGATGTAGTTGAATTACCGTATTTATTCAAGTATAATAYGTACAATTAAATCCATAAAATCATCCATGAAGTTGGGGGGTAGTACTATACTCAGATAAATATGTTTACTTATGTAATTTAACTGAAATATCGGATTCATTCACAAAATGCAAGAGTCCTTAAATGAAACYGCGTCGTAAAAAGCAGTTGAAACGACCATACCTCTGACACTCCACCATGCTTCAGAGCGAGATAGTAACAGATCCAGGCAGACAACATGATGTGAAAAAAGGAGGAAAAAAGTATTCCTGCACCTTAGTAATGATGGTGAACTAATGACATTAGCGTGTGACCGGGCCGCTCCTCGAACATCAACAAACACATGTTCGTCTGTAATGGCTGCCATCTACCGGTGTTCTGAAAAAGTTTGTATCACTGAAAAAAAAAGTTTCCCCACCAGAGAGGCCGCTCGCAAGAAGGAAGTAATCTGCTTTTCCCCCACAAGCTGACCCAAATCTCATGTGAAGTCTCTGACTTTTGTGTTGGCGCCTCCTGGTGGACTGTGTGTAAAATGCCAGAATTCATATGATGCTGCTACAGCTGACATATATTTGTTGTCAAAATACCTTTTAGTACATATGTTGTTAAAATAAAATGAACAGTCCAATG
>NW_013952415.1:3842279-3845554 GCF_001266775.1 Austrofundulus limnaeus | reverse complement strand
GCTGTAAAGCGGGCGCTGTACCGGTCCGTCGTGGTGAAGAGAGAGCTGAGTCAAAAAGCGAAGCTCTCGATTTACCCCGAGAGAGGCCCCGAGGAAAAGACCCAGGACACGCTGGAGGGACTATGTCTCTCGGCTGGCCTGGGAATGCCTTGGAGTTCCCCCGGAGGAGCTGGAAGAAGTGGCTGGGGAAAGGGAGGTCTGGGCCTCCTTTCTGAAGCTGCTGCCCCCGCGACCCGACCCCGGATAGGCGGAAGAAAACGGATGGATGGATGGATTTTATTTTTGTTTTTGTTTTTACATAATTTAGTAAGGTAAACTTTTTTCTGATCTAACTGTAACAACCATTTACTAGTTGTAACTTCTAAAATTTGTCAGGAATTTTTTTTTATTTTTATACAGTGATAATTTAAGTTTGAAAAAGACCCAAATGCAGGTACATAATGAGGAAAGCGGAAGGCAGTTTGCTATGATTAGTATGGTTTTATTTTAACACATTTTATTTAACCATTGATGTCCAATCCTGTATGTTTAAGTTGTTTCCCTGCTTTTCAGGATCTCTTCAAGGTCTGCAGAAGCCTGCTAATCACTCATTTATTCAAATCAGGTTTGCGACAGCGGAGGCACATCTTAGTTGTTTCAAGACGGTGGCCCTTGAGGACCAGGATTGGGCACCACTGATCCAAACTAACAAGCTGAACCAAAGCTAAGACGGTCAACTAACGGGCAGAGACAAGTAAAGGGCGAGAATCTGACAAAAGTAACTGAAAAMCTGGGAGAATTAACGCCAGGGCTGACAAGACACAGGTGAAAACTATCAAGGCAATTAMGGGCTCAGAATAGCAGAAGGCAACATGCAGGAGCAGAGATCATCAAAAAGATCCAAAAATTGGAGTTTGAGTTGTTAAAGGCTGACGTTACTGTTTCAGCTCACCTAGACTTTAAAATCCCCACAATCAGTTTTCCTTTCTCTCATTTACTGTATCTTTAGCTCAACCTCCAATATCGAATTAAGAAAAAAAAAAACATGTAAGTTCCATCACTGTAACATGTCGGAGCTCTGCTGTGTGGCCTGTAATGATCATGCCACCATTCCTCTTATCATTCATTCCTTTTCAGAGGGTTAAGGGCCCTCTTGCTCCCTTCAGATTGTCAGTCACACCATGTCTTCCCTCATTAATTGAAGTGTGGCTCTTGAAGAATCGCTTCACAGTCTTGGTCTGCACCACCCATTCCTGATTGCTCACGACCTTGCCTTTATTTTAAAGGAGAAACTACTTGGGCTTTACGATGAACTCATTGTAAATTAGCCTTTATGAGGACACAGGAGGCAGTTAACTGCTAACTTAAAAAAAAAATCCCTCTTTTTGCAGTTGAAATATTTAGCGTTTCTTGTTTATGATGCATGTTTATCATAAAATTAGCATTAAATCTGTGCATCTGCGTTGGTATTTACCTTGTGTATGGTTGTAGCCATTTTTAGGTGAATGCAATCATAAACATAAAAGTCTGAGTCTTCCTAAAGCCACATGAAAATCGATCCGTGTATAATCTGTCTTGGGAATTTTCCCCCGGCAGCATCACAACCAGCCATTTACCCTTCATGCAGCGGTTATGTGACGTGCTAACTCACACACATTGAAAAATAGTCATTCTGCAGGCACCCGCGAAGATGTGTGCTTTTGGTTCTTGGGTCACATTCAAGGCTGAAGAGTTTTGGCTGCATTTCATTGAAGGTTTAGAGAAGGGGTGTGTTCGAACGTCTGCACAACTAATGATATGGGTGCATCCTTTGGTCTTGCCACACACCATAAAACACTCTTCCGTTACATTCTTTTATAAAAAYCCATGTCTTTTGGTTCGTGGAACCATGCAGCTAATAAGCATGTGTTTTTCTGATATAAATTCACACTCACTGTGAAATTCTAAGCACTGTTGCACGAGTACATTTATTGCTGTAGCAAAGATCTGCTCTGTAGTTCTAAAGTTTTACATCAGAATACTGTAATTCTAATAAAAAAAAAACATGTAACCCAGATTAATAAAAGAAAAACAATCGTAGGCTATGGTAAAAATAAAAAAAAGAGATGCTTGATATAGAATTTTTTATCATAAAAAAAATAAGGAAAAAGGCAGGCACTTGCTGTTTGGCACTGTTTATTTTAGACAGGCAAACAAATTGAAGCAACTTTTGGAGTGAAATATTTTCAGAGGAAGTGCAAAAAATCTCATGGGCATTGTTGCTGTTCAAAGAAAAACAAATCCCTGATAAAAACTGTTAGTATAGATGAATTTGAAGCTGAGTGTGCTATATCACCTAACAGTGTTGTCATTACTAGTCACTAAGCATTTACTTGCTCCTATCAAATATGACAGTTGCARCAATAGCTGAATTAACACTAAACATTTGAAATGGATATTGATTTTCTAGTTTGACATAAAATGTTGACAACTCTGAGCACTAAGTTCTACTTATTCTTAATCTAGACAAACCAAATACTATTGTACTGTTTGGTGATTGATATAAATTATGTGTACTTTGTAATTTTCCCAAATTCCACATTCATTTGTTGAGTTAGATTCCTAATTTTGCAAACATTGAAGCCCCTGGAGTGCCTTAGCCCACTAATGCTACCTGTTGCATCATTAATATCCTTGTCAGCTGCATGCTGGAGAGATTAGAAATGACTGATTACCATTAACTTCAACTCACAATAAATGGAAGAAATATTGAGTTTATGTTTTCTTTGTTAGTRTTGGATACACTCTGCATTCATGTTCTGTGTTTCCAGAAAAAAAATCTGCATGCTGAGATCTCATATAACCAAACAGACTCATATTGTTCAGTTTACAGTTTATGAGAATTGATGAAGCTGCTCAAAAGTGTGCATTTTTTTATTTTTATGTTTTGATAGTAGTTATCGCCCAGATTTGTGTATAARCATCTATGCCAAATTATGTTGCAATGACTTCAGACTGCAAATGGATTTGAAACCTGTCCAGAATACCCCACTTCTCACACACTGACCAGATCTTACACTACCCTGCATGGAACRTATGGATGGATGGATGGATGGATGGATGGATGGATGGATGGATGGATGGATGGATGGATGATGGATGGAGTCAAATGTTGTCTCACACTGTTGGACTCTGATCAAACTACTGAATATAGATTGACTTTCTTTCATTCCATTATCTCTATCTAATAAGCATCCATTAAAGAAAAAAATCCTGTCAGGAAACAATGGAGTATTGGTGACGCACCACAGGATTCA
>NW_013952415.1:3839463-3841174 GCF_001266775.1 Austrofundulus limnaeus | reverse complement strand
GTGTGTGTGTGTGTGTGTGTGTGTGTGTGTGTGTGAGGGAGTATGTGTGTGTTGAAGCTTTAACATTAGCATTTGCCAGTTTATTTCCCTTCCACCTTCATCTGTTTTATTTTCTGCTTGCCTTCTCAGGTTCATTTTCACCTTCCTCTATCCCATTTCCTTTTTTTTATTTCCTCCCCCCCCCTTTCCCTATCTCTAAAGTGATTTAGTATCATGTGATTAATGATGGCCATTAGAAGCTTCAATATCATCGTAGCTTAGAGTTCACCAGATACGGCCCATGTAGCATCTGGCCATCCGTGCGTTCCTCTGCGTGTCTGCGTGCGTGTGCGTGCTAACTGTATTTCTGCATCTGGTTTGCTGTGCCCGTGAGTCTGCAAATTACCCTTCAGTGAAAGCAGAGAACCACACACAAGCTGCCCTTTTTTTTCCTTGTGGATCATTTGTGCTCATAAACACGCACACACACACACACACACACACACACACATTTGTAAGCGCACATGCCAAGGAGTTTATTAAAAATGTAATTAAGGTTCAGACACCTTGAAATGGTGCCACAGTACTTTGTTTACTGTCATCATTTCCAAATAACGAGCAAAGCTGAAAACCTAGCCTTTGAGTTTTTGAAATAACATGGCCTCAGATATGTTTACAGCAGCTAAAATATGAACTTGTTTCTTTTTATTGGCACCGGCACAAGAAAGGAAAACCTGGCAGTTGTTTTAAATGTGTTTTAATGTTGGGCAAAAGGTAGTTTATTTACAGTAGGTTGACAGCAAAACGGCTTAACCAGTATGTTGTTTTTTGTTTCGCTGTCAATTTGAGTTTTTCACATCCAAGACACTTTTATTATTTTATTAGACATTTTAAAGAGTGTAAGACGTTGAATCTAAGATAACAGGAAAGGTGTGTTTACCTCACTGTATTGGATTCATATTGTGACATAATTACTGTTTTGAAAATCAAATCTTGAGGAAAGGAGTCTCTCAAAAAGGCATTTGGTCCTGCAGAGGAATAGGATCAGTATAAATGCCCCGAAGCACCTCTTCTAAGCTTAAAATTAAAATGTAAAGCCTCAGTAAGTTTGCAGTGATGACAGTACACTATTGTCATTTTTATAACTTGGCAAGCTGCTGTTTSTACTTCATAAAAGTTTGCTTTGTCCTCTGGTTTTGTCTGATAAAAGGATTTGAAGGGTTTAGGTCAACAATATTTTGCACATTGYATAATCTGCATGTTTACTGATCGCCTTTTACCTCCATACCATTTTGCAGCCCTGGATCTGATTTGAATTCATGAAACTACTTAGTGAATCTAGACACAAAATGATACAATAAAAAAATTTGTATTTTTGGCAGAGTTGTAAAGTAGCTCAGTACAATTACTTTACTATACTTAAGTAGAAATTTTGGTTATCTGCGCTTGAGTAATTATTTTCAAGATGACTTTTTACTTCTAATCCCTTATACAGTTATTTTTACTTTCTACTAATTACATAAAAAATAAGAATTAGACAGCCATTACTCCTATTTCATTCTGGCTCATTGTTGTTAAAAATATAATATTATTCAGACAAATTGTGCCACCTGGACAGAGTGAATGTAATTGTAGTTAGATGAGAAGTATAAATATATACCATTTGGGTGCCATATTATTTTGTGCATAATCCATCCCATCCTTGTGCATTTAGAAACAGTTTATTTTATTT
>NW_013952415.1:3836712-3838754 GCF_001266775.1 Austrofundulus limnaeus | reverse complement strand
AGTTTATTTACTGCAAGTTCAATTAATTTATTAAAATACAGGGTTCTCACAGATCCTTAAAAAGTTTTAAAAGGCATTGAATTTAAAAAAAGGCCTTAATTAAACTTAAAATGCCTTAAATCAATCTTCCAGAAGACTTAACGACATCAACACTTTGTAAATAGGATGATTGTAATTTGTCTCAAATATTAAAATAATTGATAAGATTTTTTTAAACGTTCACATGCAGACATTCATCTTTGACATCACTTCCTGTTGCTTCGCATGCAAATATCCCAACAATTGTCCATCTGAGCATTGTGAAATTAATTCCATAATATGTTAAAAACGTTGTATTTCCAAAAATGTATTCACATTTCTTACAAAAAAAGTTGATGTCACAGGCACTTTAAGTTTTCATCCACAGCAAATTAGGGTTGAGACCCCACTGTGGGTCCTAATAAAACTCCAGATTTTGGGTCGTTAACGAATTTCCAGGAATTGAATTAAGTTTAAAACTGACTGCTAAGAATGTTTTTGCTATATTTGACAAAAAGTCTGTTCGATATGGTTAAAAACAATTTGTTTATTAGCAGTATTTGAATACTTCAACCAAAAATACATTGATTCATGAGTTTCTGATCGTTTTTATTTTTTATTTTTGTCCTTTGTTTTTATTGTGAAATTGGTCTTACATTTAATTTCATTTGGCATTAAAAAGTCTTAAAAAGTTTTAAATTAAACTTGCCTTAAACTGAAAAACCCTGAAATATCTTGCTACAGCCATTCATTCATACACTAATGCAATGTAGATAGTATCTTGGAATCATGTCATGTATTGCACATGCACTCCTGCAGCTGTCCATAAAATGAGAAAGGGCTGGGAAATCAGGTCTCTTCCTGCAACATCACTACCAAGGCTCCTTATAGTTGACTTTCAGCATATTGTGGATATATACAATCAGAAATAAATGCTGATCCTCATAATGCCATATTCGTAACAATACTGAGAAGTTGAGTGAAATGCTTGAGCGAGGACAAAGATATGGCTCAAATTATAAACACTTGAGGGAGGACAAAGATATGGCTGAAAATTAGAATAATGTTCTGCAGTGGCCACCATTTGTCCATCTAAAACCTTTTTATTCTTTCTCCTCTTCGTCTCGTCTTGTCAAGAGGTTGCCTGCCCTCTGTTCTCTTCTCTCCCTCGGTGTCAATCTGCCTCTCTTTGGCCACGGACTGTCACCTTATGTTTAGTGTGAGGAGCAATGGAGAGGAGAAAAAATGGGAAAGAAAATCAGGGAAGAAGAGGAAGCTATGCATGAGGGGAGTGAAAAAAGAAAAGCCATGAGAACAGTCTGGGAGCTTAGGATGGCAGCTGAGATGGGATTTGGTGTTTAAGGTTTCAGTATGTGTGTGTGTGTGTGTGTGTGTGTGTGTGTGTGTGTGCGCATGTGTGTCCAGCTTGCATTTTGTGTCTTTGTGTTTGTTTGTCTGAAAATCTGTTTTTATGTGCGTGTGTGAGCAGAGACGCACCCTCAAAGAGCGATCCACGGTGGGGGGTCATTCATGATTTCATCACCCAAGCTCTCTCAAACACTTCTCCTTTTTTCCTCAGCCCCTCTTTGCTTCTTTCCCATGCTCCCTTTTCTTTTTCATATCTGTCCTACAGCTTCATTCACACTGTGCTTTCACTGCCCTTTCCACTTTTTTTTTCTATTGTCCAGTTTGCAAGACTSCTTCTGTCTTTCTACCTTTTCTTATCAGTGGATTAGTCTAGTTTTCTTTCTGCTCCCTCTTGTCTGACTGCATGTCCACTTTCCAACATGTTCTTCTCGCTCCAGCTTAATAGTTTGCAAACATTATTCACATTCATTTTTTTATTCATATGTGTCACTTTGTTCTCTTTACCTCAAAGCATAACATAAATATAATAATAAAATAATAATAAAATCTCAGTTCATCAGGAACAGTCAGCTATTTATGTCAGCAGGAGTTAGTTACTACATAAAGTATTATATATAAGTATTCAGGTATTATGAGTTATTGTCTGTATGTAATAC
>NW_013952415.1:3835288-3836677 GCF_001266775.1 Austrofundulus limnaeus | reverse complement strand
ATATATATATATGCAAGTGTCTGCTGTTGGAAATATTACCTTTAAAAAGAGTTCAATTACTTGTCTTCTGATTTAAACAAACACACCCAATTACTTTTGTAAAGGGCTGCAAATGACACGAGATGAAGACAGGAGTGCAATCAAAAAAGAGTTTCAGGGGATTGATGGTGGAAATATCACCCCACTTCAGGCTGTGTCATACTCAATTTACTGCCTAATTTAAAAATGGAAGACATTTTGCCCCTTTATGCAGGCATTTTCTACAAGTGTAGACTCCATTTTATAACAAAAAAAGTATTAAAAATTCACATTTGATGGGAAGTTAGGGTATTTGTAAAAGATGGATACATCTGTTCCAAGTTTAATTCATCTTATACTGCCTCTGATTTGATTTATTTTTCTTGTTTTTTGAAAGTAAGATATTTTTTCTTTGCCTATTTAGACCAAATAATGTATTTATAATGTATATTTGGAACAAGAAATGCAAGTTAATGAGAACATGACTGAATCTTGCAAGTTTTAGTAATTTGATTTGCTGGTCTAAGGCCAATATACCAAAGGTGGGGACTCGAGTCATTAATATTATGACTTTAGACTTGACTTGAAAAAATTAGACTTGTGACATTTACACCATTGACTTGGGACTTGACTTAGGCTTGACCCTGTTTACTTGAAAAGTCTTGATATTTTACCCAAAATCTAAAGTTTCAAACACATTATTTAAAGTGAAATCCAGTGATTAATCTCTCTTTTTCTRTTAACAAAGGCAGACCATCCATCTTTTATTCCACACTCTGTACGTATGTGTGAAAGACTATAAATAAAAATACTATTTTAAGTTTAATTGAACTGTGCAATATAGAGGTGCAATTTTAAAATGCATATTTAAAAAAAAAGGCAAGACTAAAAAGGACTTTAAAATCCAAGTTTCAGACTTGGGACTTGACTTGACAGTTGCCAGTCTTTGCTTGAGACTTGACTCAGGACTTGAGGATAAATACTTGAGACTTGCAAAACAATGACCTGCATGTCTGCAATATATATTATATGTACTGGAAAGTCCTGGGGCTGTGTTCATTTTGTGATCATATCAGTACACAGTTGTGTTTAATAGGAAACGGGGACCACTGATACACTCATATAATATATAAACAGCAAAGTAACGTTTATAGAATAAAATGTTTTTTTTTCCTCAGTAAAAAACAAAATGGTTGTTGTTCTTTTAGGAAATAACACACATTTAAACTGATACAAAAAAAGAGAAATAAATGAGTTTTGGTGATGGAATGTGTGTTTCATTCTCTCAGCAGTAAATGCAAACACTTTCTACACACACACACACACACACACACACACACACACACACACACACACACACACACACACACA
>NW_013952415.1:3827608-3835157 GCF_001266775.1 Austrofundulus limnaeus | reverse complement strand
CACACACACACACACACACACACACACACACACACACACACACACACACACACACACACACCACACACACACACACACACACAGACACCACAAACACACCGACATTCACACAATCAGGTCTATACCCAGAGTTCTTCAATTACACAAAAATATTTTTATAGAAAATTCTCTAACACTCCAGGTGACTGACCCCCTGATGCTAAAAAAATACACACTTCCCTCACACACTCTGACACATATTTCCGTCAGCCAGATGAAGTTGCCCTTCAAAGTGGCCGCACAATCAACAGCCACACAGTTCTGGACAAGAACTCTCCACAGCTTTATTTTATTTAATTTCTTATTATCTTTTGGTGTGAAATCTTGTTGCAGCCTGTTTTGTATTGCTTGAAGAGATTTATGTGAATATGGGGATGAATTTATACGCCTGTAGATGATTAAAAAAAGTATTTTGTTGTCGACATTGGCGATAAGTTTGGGATCAAGTGGTTAGCAATGTCAGTGTCTGTGTCCACAGTCAYTACCCTTTCTTTTTACTCGGCCATGAGATTCATCCAGTCAAACAGAAACTTTAACTCTCTATTCAAATTATCCATTACAATAGAATGATTGTGTCATGAAGTGTGTTGACCTCTGCTAGATTGGTATCTAAAAGTAACTATTTTACATCAACTAGAGAAGAAAAGTGAAAAAGTATTGAGCTGTCTTGTTCAAAAAGTTAGGTTATTTGATTACCAGTTAATTATTTTTATGCAATTATATATTTAACATGTTTTCTGGACATTAAGACTTGCTTTTAGTCTGACAATGTTTTTACTTGTTTACAAGAAAATGCCACAGGGCAAGGTAATTAGGAGCATAATAAAAAAAACAAGATAATCTAAATTACATTATATTACAGTATATCTAGAGAGCCTCATTCATGACTCACAGGAGACTACCAATTGCTTTTTTTAATATGTTGAACCAACTTTGCTAATGTGCTTAAGGATCCAAGTTTCTTCTCCATTCTGTTTTYCTTTTTCCAACTTTCTTTGCTTTTTTTTTGACTAAACTCAAACAAGATTAAAGCTTTGCAACAGCGTGTTTAGAGCATCAGCCCATTTTGAATATTAAACATTTAAATGGACATGAGAACAGCGGGCTGTGCTCAGTACAGTTTCGGCATAATGGAGAGCAGACCTACACCAGCGCTCAACCTGCCAAAAGCCCACTAATGTGTTTATAATGAGGAACAAGTGTATTATTACTAATGTCACAATGAATGAGTTTCAAAGTGAATCATCACAGATGTCTGCTCTCCTAATGCACTCCTTTTCTTTTAGCTTCAACGAATGCACAACATTTTGTGAAAGAGTCTTTGTAACGTGGTGGAGTAAACATTTTYGCATGTTTTGACTGAGGGCACTTTGAGAATGTTTGATTTTCTTCGAACATAAAAGTACTGAAGCTGGAAGCACCCGGCACTGTTTGAAAGCGGTAGTTTGTTTATGTCAACAATTTAAAATCCAGTTTTATCTCATACTTATTAGCGAGTGGTTTCATGCATTAAGGTTTGGTTTTCTGTGCTGGCTTGGCTTCCTTCAGTCTGCTATGACAGAAAAAAAAAAAAAAAATCAGCCACAAGGTGGATGGTCTTTTTAGGGTTTTGGTGAGGTCTTCAGTCAAGTCTTAATGCTCAATTCTGATTTTTAAAAGAAAATCAGTTTTTTTTGTGAACATTCACATTACATTACAGGTTCCTGTCTTTATCGACCCTTCACCTCCACCTCACTGAGGAAAAGTTGGATGTGAAGCTACGTGCGTTCAGACTGTAATCGCTTTGAAAAACACCAGGGGTCTCATTTATAAAGAATTGCGTGGAAACCATACTAAAAGTGAACGTACGGCCAAAAGGCGGAAATGGCGTAAGCCAAAAAAAATTCAGATTTATAAAACCATGCGTACGCACGTTTCTGCGCATCTTTCCTTTATAAATCACAGCCGCACGTCAGAGTTTGCGTACAAGGTCCCGCCTCAGGTTCTACCCTCTACATGCCCACACTCAACCATAAACAGTCAATGTAAAGTACCTCATGAATGTTAAGATGTATTTAAATCAGTCAGCTGATCAATGCCAACAAAAGTGATTGGCCGGCTCAGACACGCTCCGTCATGCGTCTGGAGGATGACAGGTGCTGACTGACAGCTGCTCACGTGAACAGATTGTCTGTAATTGACACAGATTTTCCCTCATTTTGCTTTAGAGTAATCTAACGATTTTTGTAAAAAAAATCTCAGCTTCAAATTAATTTTCTCACAGAGCCTGCAGGACGATAAAACAATAAAAATTAAATTAAACAAGTCAGATAAAATTAAAAGTAAGTCCACCCCTCTTCTCCTCGTCCTCTCCCCCTCCTGCCTGCTCTGTTATCCGCGGCAGACACCCCTGCCCCACGCACACAAATACACGCACGCACCCCCACACCCCCACGCGTGACAAATACGGACTTTAAACGTGAAGTTTTATAACGTCCACACTGGCGAGGTGGATGCGCCCTGCGCGTGTATCCAAAGCGTGACTTTTGCTGTCCTGCTCGGGGAGGGGTCTGTGGGTCAGGGTCGTCTGAGGAGGAAGCAGATGAATGGAGTTGCGCACGGGAACTTTTAATTAAGATTTAAGTTTTTTTTTTTTTTCAAAGGTCCTCATGGCTCAGCAGCAGAAGCATAAAAATTACTGTTAAGAAAGCTGATGATAAAGTTAAATAAAAATCTAAGTCTGATTCTGAAGGTAAATTATCTGACAGTGATCATGACGCAGTGTGGCTCTAATTCCTCACTTCACCATCTGTGTTGAAGTTTCACGTCTCCAAAACGAGCATGGGTCAAAGCTGGCGTGAGGCGCCGCACATTTTCACGTCAAGTTTGGATTTTATAAATCACAACCTTGGCGTACAAAGTGGCGTACACAAGTTTCTGGCCTCAAATTGTGCGTACGCCAGTTTTATAAATCCGACCCCAGATATGTRTCCGATTCTGTACCACAAACTGAAAAGACCTGGGTTGGATTTGAAAAAAATCTGATTTGTCATGCTCAGGCTATCATTAAAAAATTCAAATAAGAGCCGCATGGGGCAAAAAAAAAATCATATTTGGGTTGCATTTGCCTGCAGTGGGAACGTAGCCTAAGACTGAACTGCCCTCCCCATTTATAGAGCATATCAGAGCTACAACTTTGTCCATGATGCAGGGCCCACAAGGACTGACATTGCTGGACAGGACACTGATGCATATCTGAGCTGTGACTGTGATCGTGACAAGGTCATTAAAACAAAACAGCCCAGATATGATATCACACTGGAAGTTTCTAGATTTATCATGATTCGGCTACATTCTCATAAGCTGACAGCTTAGTGGGGTCCCTATCCAGCGTAGCGAGGCCTCAAAAAKGTGGAAAAAAATGTCGACTCAAAAATACATTTTATTTTGTCTGAAAAAGCAAACCCATTCTGACCACAAGCGTCCAGGGCGAAGCAAAGCAGCGGCTGTGTTGTTATGACAAGTGAGCTGCTGACCTGTGGTCTTGGCTGGGAGTGTCCATGGCCTTGTCCRGTCTGCTTCAGTGTGGGCAGATGATTGATGTGTTGTCAGCCTCTGTGGCCATTAATGATAGCAGGTAGTATTTAACTGAACGGGAAATGAAGACATGAACCTCAAGATGTTCCACATCCAGTTTTGACTTTAGGAATCTATAATACCGTTTCCAAAAAAGATGGCATTCAGCACTACAGCAACAAACCTACATGCAAAACAACTCTGGTAAAGTAATGAGGAGTTAGCAAGATTCAAATACTAGAGGACACATCCTGCAAGATTCAAGCAAATAAGGAAATAAAGTTTAATTACATGATTTGTGTTTGCAGACTGAACATTACTGGTGGTGGTTGGACAGAACCAACTGTTAGGCTGGAAAGAAGCCAAGGCTGTCTGTCTTTTGTTAAATCTCTGGGGGGCTTTTTGGCTCCTTGGGTTTAAAACCTATTTTTTCCCAGACCCRTGCTGTTTTTCACTGGGGGTCCAGTACGTTTGGTGAAGTGTGACTGGTGTCAAATCCAGGTTCACTGCAGGAAAACTGTCTCAAGTCTACCTCAAAACAGTGATTTGGACTTCACTTCAGTCAAACTCCAGTGCGATCCCCCAGGGTTTTCACCAGATGTGAAACTCTAACTCTGCCTTTATTTATATTTTATTTAAGTTAAATAGTGTGAGTCAGTGGATGCGTTACTTCAAGGCTGTCTATCACTGTGCATAACGGTGTGATGGAAGGTTATGGGGGAAACAAAAGGAAAACCTTTATTATTGAATTTTAAATAAACTGGCAAGTATTACTGAAGTGATCAAATGTACAAAATATCCTTTGAGAAATATAATCATGTTGTTTCTATGGTCCCTCGTTTTTTATTTAGCAAAAACTGTTTTCAGATGGCAAATGTTAGAATCAAGCACCCACACAAGAATGTTGCCTACAGATGAAAGTCTATAAAATAATAATTGAAAAAGACTTAAAATAGATTCTGACAAGGAAAATGTGACTTGRGCAGAAATCTCACAACTTTCAGCACCAACACAGATTCCTGAACAGTCTGACAACAAAAGGGCTCAGTTATTGAATCTTGTTTAATTGTTGTGTTTTTTTTTTTCTAATTTTCGTGACTCTGTCTTACAGTGGTGATATAGACTGCTATAGCATAATCTTCTGTCTAATCTGCTAATCTCTTTAATTATCACCCAGCCATTATTTCCCTATCATAACACCCCACCACCACCCTCCCCCTCCCAATACCTGCACCACACATCTAGACTAATTCTTGTCTTTACAAAAACTAGAAAGAAAGAAAGAAAGAAAGAAAGAAAGAAAGAAAGAAAGAAAGAAAGAAAGAAAGNGAAAGAAAGAAAGAAAGAAAGAAAGAAAGAAAGAAAGAAAGAAAGAAAGAAAGAAAGAAAGAAAGAAAGAAAGAAAGAAAGAAAGAAAGAGATTCTCAGTCATCTAGGACATGATAAATCCCTCCCCCACCCCCCCAAAAAAAAGATTAAAAAAATCAAAACAAATCTACTTCTGTTTTGTACGTTTCCTATCTGAGCAGCTCTTAACTCAAAGCTGCTACACTTAAAATTACCTGACACTGAATGAGTTGTATATTTATATTTCCAAATGTAAGCTTTGCTGTTACAGCTGGATCTCACTTGGCCACCTGTAAGGCCCAAAACTAGCAAAAAAAAAAGTAATTTAGTATTAGGAATTCTTCTTATTATTATTTCTTTTTTGTTTATTTTTGTTGCTTATTCCAAAAAGTCTGAATGGCTTTAATATTGCACACTTTTTTTTTTAAATCAAATGATGATTTCTAATCTGATTTTCTAATTTCTAAGTTCATGTGGTAAAACCTGCACTGTACCATTTGGATATTATGCACTGTGGTAATTAGAACATTTTAAAAGCATCTAATTAAAAAAACACTGAGTTCACATGTCTTATCATGTCTTTGCTCTATACTGTATGTTTTTTGTCTCATTAAAAAGAACTGGAAAATATGAATGTGTTTTATTAAACATATATCGAGTTTGATCTGTTGTTTCAGTGCTCATATGATCTTTTAGACAGTAATAAATGTTTAATATTATAGTTTACTGTTGAAAATGGCAATCCCTTCTGCTCCTAGGGGCACATGTTCAGTTAATTTTTAAGAGATATGAGCTGAGGTCATATAGAGAAAGTGTTGTGTAATTTATATTAACAGCACCAACATCTGCTTAGGAAATGCCTATAGTGGGCCAGAATGGCCTATACAAGAGGCTTTATAAGCTTGCACACAGATAACACGTTATGAGAAAAAAACTGCTTGTGTCTATAAAGAACACTCTGAACTTATCACTTAAATACCAAGCAGGTGTCAAGGAGGCCTTTTGAAACTGTTAACAGCAGAAAAGGGCACATTGTAGCCATTTTTGTGTGAAATAGCTGGTAATAATTCTGAAAATGTCAAGCTGTTTTCATAATTTCAAAAAAGGATTTTAAAATCACCTATTTTACTTAACTAGTCCTTCATCTTGTTATTAAAGCTAATTTTGAAACGATGATTAAGTTGCAGAATGATAAATTCAAAATGTATTATTTTGCTGTTAATTTAATCCTGCTCAGTGCTCACAGTTAAATGTATTTGTTTCATAAACTGGGTATAAATTTTCTTTTTAATGTACTCTTTGCAAGGACTGCAAGAGGACACGCAGAGTCCAGTTCAGATATGACCTCGAACATAAGTGTGAGAGCATCTGATCGTGCCCCGATTCAAAAGAACAGCTCATGCTCAGACCATAATTCATTCAACCAGACCACTTAGTCTTATTAGTCTACAGCAAAAGATTGATATTTCAAAACCATAAACAAGAAAACAAACAAAGAAGCCTCTGTGGCACCATAACTCAGGCCCAGGCCACTTAACGTTATTGTAAACCAAATATTTAATATTTCAAGCCATAAAATAAAGTAAAAAGACAAGCTCTTTATCCAGTGAGAGTGCTATCCATCCTCCTCATCTTCCCTTCTGTCTTTGTCTTCTATATAAAAAAGAAGGAAAAAAAAGATTTCAGCAGATCAAAAAAAAAAATGAAATACACAAATGTAGGGTCACACTGAAGCAGGTGGCCAGTAAGGAAATGAAACTGCTGCAGTAAAAAGGACAATGAATGTAAAAGTTATCAGACAAAATTAAGGGAACGTAAGATGAAAAAAAATATAAAAATGCAAAAAAAAAGCCTACAGATTGCATATGTGTGGATAAAAGAGTAAAAAAGGCTTTACAAAGATGAACAAATCCCAACAAAACTGTGATGTGGGCATTAATAAAATATAAAAAACCAAGAAAAGAAAAGGACATGCACCTGAAAAGTATTGTATATAAAAAAATGCTGTATAGATTTAACATGAAATGAAAGGACGTTGGGCAAAGTAGAAAAAGCAAAGAGAAAATAAAGTTTTAGGAGGCAGAGTTGGGCAGAGATGCTGACTCCTGACTTAATGTAAACAGGAAGTCAGCTCAAACACAGAACACCATCACTCACCTGCTAATAACTGGCTCAACCTCTAAGTGTTCTGTTGCATGGAGGACAGGTGCAGCTGGCTTTAATCTGTTTTTTTAATGGAGCCTAATAGTCATCAAATATAATATTCTATGCTTTTCAAAGCTTTGCTGCTTGTATAAACACATGCAAGTGTGCATTATGCCATTTTCAAAGTTTGACCCAAACATAATATCTCCATCATTCTTCAATGCAAGGTGATCTTCATAACTCTGACACAAAAGGCAGCAGTAGATAAACATTCAGATTTATTGTTAATAGTAAACAAACAAAACAAATTGATGTTGATTCTAGCAGTTGATTCTAAATATCTTGGACTGAATTGGCTCAAAATTTCAGCCACCGTCATTATGCTAAAATAGGGTAGTCTGTTGTTATGCAAACACCAAATAACACACACACACACACACACACACACACACACACACACACA
>NW_013952415.1:3825121-3827598 GCF_001266775.1 Austrofundulus limnaeus | reverse complement strand
CACACACACACACACACACACACACACACACACACACACACACACACACACACACACAGACTGGATCTTATTTACCTCTCTACGCTGTGCTTGCATTTGACAGAAATCCCCATAATTAGTTTGGCTGAGGCTCCTCTGCTGCTTTTAATGGAGTGAAATTATTTCAGCGCATCAGCAGAGAGGTTTCAAAAAGTTCATCCAACCGCTCAATATCTCCAAACCCACSACTTTGTGTGTAGAAAGTGACATGTTGTGTGCGTGTTCCTAAATATGTGTTGTGTTTCTGTGAATGCAGTTTTGTTTTGAGATAACGACTTATTGATCTGATGACTTTCAGCCCATCTGTTGGTCAGTGTGTGCTATTTTTTTTATTTTTTTTTGTAACTTCCCCTTGTCATTTGTGGCTGTTCTGAGACATTCAAGAGGAACCAATCTGTCATGTGGGATTTCTAAAAGTATCATACAGCATTAGCATTGAGGAAACATCACGTAACTGTCCCACTTTTTTTGTTTTGTTTTGTTTTTTGTTTTTTTTTGTTTTGTTTTTTTGTTGAGTGCCACCAGATCCTGCACCTTATCCTCCATCTCTGTGCACCGCAGCTGTTTCCAAATAACTCCACACCAGAGTGATGTAAGATGCCAGCAAAGCCGCATTAAAAATGCACTTTGAAAATTTAAGTCCATTTCCATTCTAAACTTTGCCTAAATCATTTTGTTTTGTTGGCTTTTAGTGAGACTGATTTGCTGCATTTTAATACTGTGTGTGATATTTTATGTGCGATCATCTTGCGTCCTGTACCGTCGGCCTCACTTTTAATARCATGAAGTGCTTTATAACAAAGTTGTTTGAGACAAAGGCACTGTGTAAATAAATGGATCTGAGCCTATGATGGCAAGTATCCACGCTGCACTTTTTGTTGATGAAGTATTTATTGGATTTTCTATGATTCACGCTCATGTCCGCATGCACTGCATACCTCTTATAAAAGCCACTGTACCTTTGTAAGAGAAAGTATAAATAATGAGTGGATCTCATTTTTGTAAGTGAAACCATGAAAGTTGTCTCCATGCTGGGAAAAAAAATCTGATGGTTCAAAGTTTTGGAACTTTTTCATGTGGTACAGGTACAATGCCTTTTTAATTCTTTACGTTCAGATTAGTTTTAAGTCATCTTATMCCTTTTGAGACTGGTCAGAAACTGGAAAATGTCATTTTATTTTTAGGTACACTCATTTGTCTTCTAACCTTTATAAGTAAGCTAACCCTGGCAATTAAACCAACTTAAAATAGGCATTTACAGTTCATTAAGTGAAATTAAGTTTGACATTTTGTTTAATTAAGAATGTAAGAAATATTGACATGCAGTATTAGACTAATCAATTCAGGATCAGGACAAAATAAATTGCTCTCATGTTGATGGTTTTTTTTTTTTTTTTGTAAAATGAGTGCAGGCAACACAGTACTGAAAAGTTTGGAAAACTGTGGAATTTACTTTTAATAACTTAAAGGTGTGTATTTGGAAGAATAAAGATAACAGATAGAAGAATGTTTTTTCCAATGTATTGCATTTTTTATTAAACTATTTTCTACAAGGTTAAACTGGATGCACTTTTTTCAGTCAAGCAGTTAGATTTCCTCATTTTTTTAAAGAAAGACCGTTACGATTTTAGTGAATCTTACTTGACTTAAAAGTGTTCTATTCAGATCATTTGTCGTTTGTTGCAGACTTGTCACAAGTYTTAAAACTTGTGCATTGTGTTTTACATGTTTATTATAAAAACGTAAGATTCACTGTTTTTCATTATTTATTTTTCTTCTTAGATGTGTTTTTGTTATTCTTTGCTATTAATGTACCATGCAGTCTGTRCTGTAAATGCACAGTTAATATTAAAACACTTAATGATTAATCTAAAACAGTTAAATGACCAGTGGAGCTCACATGAACCTGGATAAAAGTTGTGGAATTCAGTTTTCTTTATTATTTTTATAACATTATGTAAAAAAAAGAAATAAAAAAGAAATACTCATTGCAWGTGTGTTAAATTCCTTTTTAGATTCATTGCCTTTGTGTTTATTATTATGATTATTATGATTTTGTTGTTTATTTCCACTTATTGCTTGTTCTAAGTTGTGTTCTCACTGTAAATGATTGTAAAGCAGCTGTTTAGTTTGGCTAAAAGAGCTGTGGAAAGCCTTTGTTGCGACAAGTTGCTCTCCAGAAAGGGTGCAGCTGCATGAAACTTGTGTTCACCCCTTCTTAAGGATAAAAAAACATTGCCCTTTGGGATTTGTCTGTGTTTGTGAGGGGGGTGCTGTTGTCCGATGCCTCTAAAGGAGATTAATGAAAGGACTACAAACACAGAAAGAGGGCAGAGACGTAGGGATGAGAGAGAAGCCGCAAGGGAGAGAAGCTGATGGGGAGGAGAGTGTAGTGTTAGAAGGTGAGTGTGTGTGTGTGTGTGTGTGTGTGTGTGTGT
>NW_013952415.1:3813247-3823782 GCF_001266775.1 Austrofundulus limnaeus | reverse complement strand
CCCCCCACGCGCGCACCAAAATGGGCGAGACAGAAGCAGAAGGGGGTTCTTAAAGAGACAGAGGCCAATTTCAAGGCGTTTAGAAGAGGAAGTGATGATAAGTTTACTTTCTATTTAAACATAAAAACAGCATTAAAAGGTGAAATAGATACTTTTTATAGATAGTATTTAAATGTATGCCTGAGAAACACATTACATTGCCCCTTTAAAAGACATTGTGAATTGTGCTTTTGAATTAAAAAAAAAACATTAAATTATCCTAAAAAAAAGTAGGGATCAATTCATTAATAACTTAAGGGTCATTTCCCTCTTTGCTTCCTTTTCCCTGCATGTGTTGCCAAAATGAACTTTTTTTGAGTGTTTGGGAACTATTCTGATCCTGCAGAGATCTGAGTGTTAGCAGCGCTGCCCGCGATGTGTGTTCTCACATACCAAAGTTGGAACTGGTGTGCACGAGCAAATGAATGAATATGGAGCGTATACTTTCTCAAGGTCTTCAAGCAGCTTGAATGAATAAATCTGCWCACTTGCAGCTTGAAGATGCCAGACAGAATCAATGACTGATGTTGACTGTGTTTCCTATAATCCTCACCTTAACTGCTGTCAAGGTTAGAAGGAAGAGGCGAGAGCAGCACTGTGACAAAGTTAAATGTGATGTGAAAACTAAAGAGATAAARACGAATAGAAAAAGACAATTGGGATAGACAGAGAAGCAGCAGTAGCATTGTGGACACTMCAGTCGTTTTCTTACTGAAATAAAGTTCCAACAGAGTGCTGTTTATGAGTGACCACACGCACACTCACACTTTTTTTCACACAAACATGAGTGAATTGTGACCTCCCTACAGAGATGTGTCTGTCAGACAGACATGCTGATGGATGAAGCTGTCACTGTGTCTGTGTCTTACTTATCAGCCGTCAAATAACCTGCGCTATAAACCACACACACACACACACACAAACACACACACACACACTTACAAACATATCAACATAACTGATGGGAAAAGTTTTACTTTTGAGGTTGACCCGAAATCTAGTCATTAAATTTTTGTTGTTGTTGTTGTTGTAGCTAACTATTCTAACTATTATAAAGAGAATAAAAAATCCATTACTTGGCTATTCAAGAAAAAAAAAACATCAAGTCAATTTTTTTAAATCATGATTTGTGATTCTACAGCTACTTCATCTCAAAGTTTTCTGAATGTTTTAGCTGTATTAATTGAGTTGTTTCCAATCATGCACCACACCACATTGCCCCCGGTCTTTTTTAACCAAAGACAACTACTTTTAGTTTTAGAACATTGTTATGAAATGGAGAATTGCATACCTTTTTTAGAACACAACCAGGTGCTGTTGTCCTCTTGTGGGTGTAACGAAACCAGACATTTGTCTTCTAACAAAGGCTAGCATTCGTTTTCATGACACAATTTATAGCTGACAACAAAAAAAAAACACAAATAAGGCTCACATAATGCTGGACTCCTCTAGTGACTTGTTTATTGCCCCGAGTTTACAGTTGGGACATTAAACCAAGGTGATTCTATCCTTGCGACACTGCAGTCAGACTCAYCACTTTGCCATTTGTTATACGTGGTGTGTTTTGTGTTGTCCACACTAACACGCATCCGCAGCAGGAATGTTACAACATCGTGTCTGAAACTTTATATGTCACTGTAAACTTTCACGTTACATTGTAGAAAAGAGAGAATTTCCAGAGCGCTGTCGCTAACACAAAGCATTAAACGTGGGTGGGACATTGTTCCAAAGAGCCAGCATTTCTGTAGCAGTGTTGTTATCACAAACGGCATCGGTTTACAGGAATGTTAAACATTATTGTCTTGGTTGAGCATCCATCTATATAKTCCTGTTTTCCTGTTTCTCTTTATCACAGACTGAAAAATTGTAAGTTTAKYAACTTGGCTGATGACATTTTTGCTGCAATGAGATGTTGAATAAAATAAGGATACAAGTACTGATACTTAATTAGTAGGCCTCTTAAGTATCAGCAAGGTCTGCAGAWGCCTACTAATTAAGCACTCCTTAGGTTCAGCTGTGTTGAACCAGGGCAGCCCCTAAAACATACAGGACATTGGCCCTTTAGGACCAACTTTGGACACCACTGCACTATTCGGATGAAGGAMAAACGGTTAGAAACACCTGTGTTCTAAGCTTCTGGGGACCCATTAAGGGGTCTCCAAGAATTATTTCATTTTGACTACCAGTACCCAGGGTCAGGCAGTGTTGAAAAATACCTCCCTTTGACACATCACTACATGTCAAGATGTATAGATTGTCCGTAATACACGTGGATCTTCCTTCATTTTGCAGGTATACGGACGTATAGAGCGATCTCACAGATTTTTTTTCAAGTTTTACAGATTTTTTTTCAAAAACTCTTTCTTTTTTCTGATGTATTTAACATGTCTGTAAGATGTTAAAAATTCAATAAATGGCATCAAATAACCACTTCCAACCTGCTCTGCTGGTATAAATAAATTMTCCGATCTTCATTTCCTCCTGCTTGAAAATTCCTGCGAAAATRACAGATTTTTGWGGCTTTTATACAGGTAAACATCCGAAGCATTTGACATGTATGTATCACTGTATGCTGGAAGAGTAACGCTGCAGTAAAATGAAGGTATTCAAAATCACAACGGCATTGTTGGAGGGTTTTTTATGACTGACAAGCTCATTAATATTTATCTGTAAGTAATACAATAACCACATAATTTCACAAAAACAACAGATAAACAAAACAGGATTCCTGCTATTTTGTATTTAGTCTTTTTCTGGCTGATTTATTATATAGCGTTTAAAATGAATCATCAGACTGTGTTTAAAATGAATCATCAGACTGTGTGACTCAGTCAAGATGGTAAAGCTCTTTCCAATTTTCCAAGTGAGTGTTTTTTGGGAGCAACTCAACAAGCTCTCATCCTCACTCCTCTTCACTCTCTCAGGTGGCTGGCTTGGACCTGTGTGTACTTGTATGTGTGTCAGTGTGTATTTGCTCTTATATGTCTGCTTGTGTGGCTCCCCCACTTCACAGTAAGTTCTGGTATCCTTGGGGGTCCGGCTATGTGAGGATTACACTGGCATCCCACTCTGGCTTCAAACCACAAACAAGCACAGGTTCTGCGCACAAAAAATCATGCACACAAAACACACACATTCCAAAGCCCGTACCTGCACAACACACAGTGGTACATAAACACACATACGTGCACAGCCGCTTGGCTTTGCCACGGCTTCGGTTTTCAATTTTCAGCTCAATTACATTCCACTGTTACCTATTCTAAACTAAGATCCCTCTTTCCCCTGAGGACAGTCTTGCACAAACACACTCTCTCTCTCTCTCTCTCTCTCTCACACACACACACACACACACATACACACACACACAAACACACACTTATTTAACAGTTCTGCATCCCATTTAAGCCCAGCACTGTGTCCTCTTCAACTTGCACTGAGAATGAGAATTATTTTGCACTGTGAAGACTTGAGAAGTTTTTTTTTTTTCTTGTTTACTTGGTAGAAAAAAAAAGGATCTTGAGATTTAACACTGAATTGTATACATGTTCTTTCTCTACAAAGCTGTGGGATAAATTCTAAAAACAGCGTTTAGATGATAAAATATGTAGTGGCTTCGCTGATCCCAGCCTTTGTATTCCTACAGCAAATCCCCATTGAATTTGTTCAAATTTGACTCTGTGCACCAATAGCGCCCCTTTAAGGTCAGAGAAAATTTTACTGATTTGCAATTTTAAAAGGAAGTTAATTTTGTAAAGATAAACAAAATAATGAAACAACTATAATTAAAAAAATGTAGGAGGGAAAGAAATGATATTGATCAAAAAATGAAACCAAAACAAAACAATTGTGTTAAGAAATGTTTATTTCCCCTTTGGTGAACCCTACATTGATTATGGTGGTGGTGATGGTGGTGGTGATGCTAAAGATGAAGAGACTAAAGAAAACAATAATTAGGAAGCAGCACATTGCAATAAACTCTGGCAGAATAAGAGTAAATTAAAATAATTTCTCACAACTACCTTCATTAAAACAAAGTGAAGCTGTACTTCTTGTCCCTTCACTTTCATTTTAATCACATTTTTCTTGATGGGAAAAAAAGCTTGGGCTTTTGTCTGACTGGAAAAAAAACATCAGTATCTAAAAGCCTGACATTCTTTAAAATAATACACATCAGTGCTTCCCATACCAATTGTTTTTTTTTATTTTAATTTTTTTATTTTTTTTAAATACTGAGAAGTGACTTAATTGAATAAAAACTGTTTTGGTCAAACTGTATTAATAGTCAAAAAGAAAAAAAATAAGTAGGTCCTCTGGATGGGTTCTTTAGTGAAATGGTGAACTCAGCCTTATAAGCACTGCCTCCATATGGACAAACAGGTTAGTCACATGCAAAAGAGGGCCATCGCCTAACAACAGGCATTCTATTCTGTTCTCTATTGTTCATAGAGGGTCATGTGCCCCATCACCTGACTATTGTATTAATAGTATCATGTGGAATGTAATACTGTAAAATCTTGCATGATCTGTTAAAACTTGCATTGCGGGTTGTGAAAAAAAATATGGTGTAACCATAGATTTTACCTCCTTATCTGTATAATTTTAGAGAGGTATACAGTTATTTTTTGTGTAAGCTAAGACTAATTAGTTGTGATGGCTGTATTGAATTGGTGTGTTTCCAAAAGTAATAAATTGCATATTGTTTTGTTGAGATATGTCTATTCATAAAATAATTTGCTAACAGACAAACAAGGTTGACTGTAACAGCTAATGCCAGGGTTTTAAGCACAGATGCCATGTAATCAATGGTACTTACAGTATGCTACCACGTCAACATTTATCTCTATCTTTAAAGGAGGCTAACTTGCTTATTGTGTTTTCTAAAACTCGTTGGATGTGGTGGMTTTTTTTAAATCCGTATTTTTCACATTTAAATCTTTCAGTTGTGGTCTTTATAAAGTGCAACTACAATTCTTTGGTCTGAATTTGTCCTTATTTTAACTTTACCAGCCCCTCTTTCACCGCTTTCCTGATGTGTGTCTCAAAGTAGCTGGTTTTGATACTGTTCCTTTAAGACCCTTCAAGCCCCGCCCATCTCTGGCTTCTGGACTGGTCCATTGAAAAAATGAAGTATTTCCAATTGAATTAAAAGATTTGAAAAACAGAAGACTCGTCCACCCATCCTCACATGTTGGAGCCAYAGTCTGACCCAGAGCCAGAGGAGAATGAAGACCACCAAATTGTAGTTGGTGAGTCCAGACCTTATTTGGCTGTTCTGTCGCAAATGATTCAACATAATAGTACAGAAAATAGTTTATAAAATAGAGAAAAAAAACTGAATGGGATGAAAAATATGACACAAATCAGAACATAAATATATCTATGCAGCACCAGAAGAGACTAAATTTAAACTTTTCTGCACTCCTAGACTCCAAGTACACAACAAAATGCATTTAATGGATAAAAAAGTGGCTTTTCTATTATGTCTTCTTTAAAATTCATCCATACTTTAAATATTTCTCTACTGGTAGAAACAAAGTAACAAAAACGTACTCGCACACACCAATAAAATTGCTATAAGAAAAAAACAACAAATTGGCATGATTCACAGCCACAGACACACTCATGCACATGCTGTCCTTTTTACCATATTTTTGGGTGTATTCCTTGACATTTTACATCYGCTAACCTCTAAACCTAACCATAAGTGTCATGACTAAGTGCCTAACCACGAGCCTTCCTCTAACTTTAACATTAGTCTAATTCGTACCATAATCCCAAAAAACCAAGCCTTAAACCTCAAATGGGCCTTTGAAAGGGGTGTGAGAAACTGTGGAGTTTTAAAAAGTACGTTTCTCCTCTGATTGTCAACTGGTTCTTGTATGAATAACTGTTCAGACAGACACATGCACATAGTTCTAACGGCATTGCAGTGAGCCTACAAAAGGAACAAACAGCCATGTAATGTGGCGGTTCCCTCTCATTGACGTTGGGCACTGGAATGCAGGACGAGGGGGAGAAGGGTGGGAAAGCATAGCGTGCATGTTTGTGTGTGTATGTGTGTGCCATCCTGTCAGATTAGCCTAATGATTAGCATCACTGAGAGCTGACAGCAAGAGGAAGGAACAATAAGTGTCATTTATCCTCTTTTTTTCACTCTTGTTCACTTTGTCCTATCTTTTTCCCTCTGTTTCTTGCTTTTAATCTTGACCTTCACCCCCAGCTCTACACTTACATTCCGTCTTTATAACTTTGTACCTGTCCGTACTTTCATCTATAGCTTCCCGTAATTAGTAAATCTGAAAATGTAACCGAATGAAATACAAACAAAAATAAATAAAAATGTACAGAAACAGACACCTTTTTTCATTGCTCAGCAGTAATGATCCAACAGAAAGAGCTTGGCTAACAAAATAAAATRACATGTTGCTATTTTTCAAGACCTATAATAAAACTCTGAACCTGACTGCTAAGAAAGATGTTTGCAATCAGCAAATCAAAGGTTTGATGTTGCTTGATATCCATTATTTGAACTGAGCACATATGCAGAAACATGAAGGGAAAYGATGAGGGGAAAAACTGTGACAAGAAAAGGGAAAAAAAGTTGTATAAAAAGGGACAAAAAGAAGATCCAAAGAGACTGCATGAAAGGAACACTGTGTCCCCCCTGCCCCCAGCCTTTCTCTACGACTCTGGGAGAGAGAAAAACTGTTGATCTTCATGTCATATACGCAGCATATGGTCCTTTGAAAAAAGTCTCTTGAACTGTGATCTCCAACCATGAGCTGGCAAAATGCCACAGTTGAAATGAAAATTCCAAACTATATTTCAGAGTGTATGTAAATGCACATTTATGACTAAAAACAGCTTTTAGCCTGCACACAGAAAAAGGAAAGGTATGCTAATCTCATGTTGAGCCAGTTGGAACCAAATGTCTTGCTGACCTCCAAAAGGTGCTTAACTTAAAGGGGCAACATCATGTAAAATCAACTTTTTTGAGTTTTATATCATGTTATAATGTTATACTCATAAAAAAGCATCAAAGCCTTGCTTTGACTCATTCATGCATGTTTGAGAAACCCTGCAGTGTTTTTAGGCAGCCATGCTGAGGAGCAAAACGACAGGTGGGGACCAGAAATGCCTTTTGGGACCAGAAACACTTCTGGGACGTCTTTAAACAGAACTTCCTCATGGCAGAGCACCMCACCTCCCCACTCCCCACACACCCCACCCATGACTCCTGTAGGCTCTCAGGTGAAAGTGAAAGTGAAACTTCAACTGTCTGCGGAGCTCTCAACATTTCTCACTCAGTGAAGCTATTTTCAGATTAAAAATACCTTTGAGGAAACATATTTTCAGATGCCAAGTAAACTGCATCATGGCAGCACACACACACACACACACACACACACACGAACACACACACATACCGAAATGGACAAAACGGAAGCGGAAGGTGGTTCTTAAAGAGACAGAGGCCAATTTCAAGGTGTTTAGAAGAGGAAGTGAGGATAGGATAAGTTTATTTTCTATTTAAACATAAAAACAGCATTTTAATAACAACTAAAGGTGGAATAGACACTTTATGATGGTATAGTATTTAAATGTATGCCTGAGAAACACATAATATTGGCCCTTTAAAYGATCTGAGAGAGRWCCGTTGTGTTCTATTTGAATTTTTATTCTTGTTTGCTATTAATTCTATAAWGTCATAGGAGGGTGGTTAGATAAGACTCTACGAACTTTTTAACCTTTCCTGCACAGCTGGTTTTTTAATCTATGTTTTTTTTTGTATGTTCAAATAAATAAATAAAGACTTTAGGTTCACTGCATCAAACTTGCATTTTCACAAGTACCAAGTCTTAAAATAATCACAAGCATGGTATAAGGGAATAACTGGCCTTTTAAAAAAAATCCAAGTTATTTCATAATTAATGTTGAAAGCTGTGATCACATTTTTATATCTTGCTCTGTCATTAGGACAGCCAATGAAAGTTGGCTAAGACAAATTAAAAGGAAGAAAAATGTCTTTTTTTAGGAGACGCTTACATCACTCGTCGCTCAGATTCACACTCACAACTCAAGGCATATGCCTGTTTGTATATATTTCTTTGGCTGGTGAATCCAAACAGCTCTTGAAGGAATGATGATAGTTAAGATAAGAACATCGTGTTGTGGGTGTGCCTGTGCCAAAATGCTGCTGAGGGGATGAGATCACTGTTTGTTCTACTACTGAAGCATGCACACCAAGTCCTTTGTGCCTCACTTTAGCTCTCCTCCTTGCCTGTTCTTGTCTCAGTGGATGGAAAACTTCAGACTTTTACTCTCAAGAATCTAGGAAGGTAATTGTGTTATGGGTATGTTCATGGAAAGATATTTTATAGTGTAGTTCTTGCATTCTTTACTCTTCTACGACTCTATTGAAAAAAGCTTTCCGACAAGATACTAAGTGGAGAAGTTTGCCCTTGTCAGATTCAGAGTAACTCTAAAGCTGTTAGGGGAAATGTCTGAATAACAATCATGTTATCAGTGAATATCAGTTTGAAATACTTTGGGATATGACACTGTGCATGAAATACGCACTATGAATTGTCAGTATTGAATAACTCATCAGGGGAAAAAGCCATCTCATCACTTAAGCTTCTTGCTCAACTTTTGAAAAGTCACACCAATCTATAAAGTCATTGGCAGCATTTCAACATTAGTTTGCTTGTCTTATTTTCATATATCTAGTCAGCAGATGTTCCTGTCCGTTGCAACAGACATATATATATATATTTTTTTTTTTCATTTTAAAAAGTTCAAAACAAAATGTCATTTTGCATTCCCACTCCAAAAAAWATCAATAAAAGACAGAAAGTTTGAGATGTTAAACAAAGACTGCCTCATATTTGACTTTGCTTTGAGTTGGCGAATGGCCTTTACGCAGCAGTTCCCCTTAATGTCTTGCAACTAGGGTGACCAGATGTTCCTAATCGTGCATGACTGTCCTGCCTTTTTTCCTCCTCTGCCAGCGTCCCACGTGTTAAAATATTGTCCCACATTTGACTGGTTGAATTACGAAAAGTAAAAAAATACAAAAACAATTAATTTATTTATTTTTAAAAAATCAACAAATCTTTATTCAGAGGTTGCAGTTTACGACCATTACATAATGCCTCTTTATTTCTGTCTCTATGCCTCTTTTATATATATARTATAGTTTATATAGTCAAATAAATTATGCTCTTATTTGTTGATGTTTTTATGCAAAATTGCCACATTTATCAAGCCATTTATTTCTTTTATCAAGCCTTTTAATTATTTCTACATGTATTTCCTATTATGTCAGTTTTGGTCCTCCATACTTTTACAGAAGAAGGAGAGAAGAAAGAAAGGCATAAGGCAGAGACACAGCAGCATGTGGTCGGTCTGAGCATCATCACTGTGTTAAAAAATGTAATARAAACAGGGCAAGAAAATGGATTTGATTCATGCAGAATGTAATGGAAATTATGTCAGAGAAATCAAAATGTAGTGAAACAAAGACTAGGAAATTGGTAAGGTCAGTGAAAGATGATTTTCAGAAAGTGATAAAGCGTAAAGTGACCCTGTAAAACTGTAAAACCCACAGCTCAGAAAGCTGTCTGTCAATCTAAGGACACAATTTGCTCAAAATGAAAGATGRCTGGCAGACAGACAGATAACAGCAGTCGAGATCACCAGTGTTTAGGTGTTCCATCCAGGTGTAGACACGTGGACCTGGTTATGGTTTTGTGTTATTTAGTTTTGTTTGTTTCATCACCTTTAAAAAAAAGTTTCTTCAGATTAAACTTGAAAAAGGTATGAATAGAAAATGTATTTTTTTCTTAAACACTTTAAAAAAGAAATGTACCAGCCAAAGCAGAAAATAAACATGAGATCTATAATAAATTAAAAGTTCTGACACATTGGTGATGTGTTCCACATTGTCCCACATAAGCATATTTTTGTTTCACATTTGGGTTTTTAGGATCTGGTCATCCTACGTGCAACTTTTGCTGAGTCGTTAACTTCCCTCACCTGAGATGCAAAAGTGCGCATCTTGTGCAACAACTTCTCTCTCGAGTTACTCCCAAAATTGCTGTGGGCTTCTCCAACACGTCTTGAACCCGTCTGAACTTTCCTGCAGGCGTCTACAACCAATCTGCCAAGCCTCAGAGCTGTATTTTGACAGCTGCACAGGAGCTCTCATCTCACAGAAAACASCAGAGGCAAATGTCCAGGTCTAAAAATTACAGTGGTGATTACTAAAAATTATTGTAATTTGCCCACAATTGATATATTTAATTATTTATTTGTTTATTTTTTGTTACTGTACACTATTCTTCCATTAATCACAGCTCAGTGTGATACCATCTTAACTATTGTGATCCCTGAACGATCAAAGTTTATTATCTAAAATGATTGCCTGGGCAATACTTTTCTTTGTGTGTGTGTGTGTGTGTGTGTGTGTGTGTGTGTGTGTGTGTGTGTGTGTG
>NW_013952415.1:3796568-3811442 GCF_001266775.1 Austrofundulus limnaeus | reverse complement strand
CAAGTTAAATATTTAGCTTGTTAACTAAATATTTAATTTGTAAGTTAAATATTTAGTTTATAAACTGACATTTATAAATTTATGAATCAAATGGTGAAAAACTGACTTTGAAAAATAAATCTGTTATTTTTATTTTTATAAAAGGTTAAATAAAACAAAAAATATTAGTGGTAATTTTTGACTGTGTAATTTTATAAATGGCACCCCACACACATCTTATGACTTTTATACAGAAAAAAATAGATATCCAAAAGAAGTAGCAGCTGTCTATCAGAATCAACTCCAAGATTTAAAGAAAATGCATTTTTTGACTTTTCTTTGACTGTCTCTTTTTTTTCTGACTAGCCTTGAATCTGACAGCTGAATTTCAAAGAGCCAGCTGCTCTGATTCAGATGTCAGGATTTTGTGTGGTACCTGCTTCTYTCATCTCTTATTTCCTGTGAGCGATGGCAGTTAGCTGTTGGTGCGTTTGGCAGATTGACACCTCTGACTGGTCAATCCCAGCCTGTCACTCATCCCACCGTCCTGGACACCGGCAGCTAAAGAGGCGACTGTCAGAGCAGTGACTGAGCCCCAGGCGATCATTGCCCCAGCGACACAGACCTATAACTCTCGCTGAGACGAGAGCCATCTCAACTCAACAGCCGTGATACCCTCAAATTTCAGTTTTGTGCAGTAAAATGCTACCTACTGCTTAGTAGTAATGATACCCTTTTGGTGACTGACAGTTTTTTGTGTGTGTGTGTTTTATTGGTGTCCCTTCATCATGTCGACCACAAATGTTTCATTCTTTATCAGTTTTATTTGCCTGCTGCACTTTTCTCAAAGTGTCTGGTTCAGCAGCATTTTTGATGTACTTTATGTTATCCTTCACTTTGCTCCACATAATTTAGAAAGTATGGCTAACGCTGCAACAGAGCTGACAAACAAAGCGCTGTAGAAAGCACATGTTAAGCGACATGCCTTGTGTTATCAAGAGAGGTGATGCTGACGTGACGTTACAAAATTAGGAGGGGTGTGCGGGGGTGGGGGTCATGTAAATCTCGCCTTTTGAAATTGCTTGATGTTTTTTTTTTGTTTGTCCTTGAAAAGCTGGAGTCTTGCTGTGGCTGTTGTGTGGCAAATAAAAATAAATGGAATAAAGTGTGAAGTGTCAAAACATGTGAGGAAAGAGCTTAAAAAGATAAAATCCCCAAATTCACAGAAAAATTAAATTAAATAAAAAAAAAACGAGAGATTGCTTTTGAATGAACAAGTCACTCAGGAGTGCCACTGTGCCATTTCCAACTTTCCTGGCAATTTTATTGCTGCTCTGTCCAGATAAATTATAATGAAATATAGCTTGAAAGGTATTCCAGGCCTCTTTAAAACCTCTGGATCCAATGCACCTAGTTTCTGCAGAGGACTGAGGCAGTTTAGGCACACACCAAAGACAGAGTTGGATGGAAATATGAGTAAACATTTCAAGAATCTCTTCTGTTCTGTGAGTGATCGAGTGCACAATGAGAATGATTTTGACTACAGGATGTTTTTAATGTTCTGTTATTCCATGCACGATTCACTTGGATCTAAGTGGGTTTTTCAGTCTGTATTTCCACYTGTCCATTTTTAAACTTGCTTCGCCCGTTCAGGGTTGCAGGGCGGGTGGGGGTTTGGGGTGTCTTTTTTCAACTTTCATCCTGAGAGAGGCAAGGTACACCCTGAATGTACCATGAAATCTCAAATGGAAATGAAAAAATTGCCATTTGTACTTAAAGTAGGGACAACTTAGAGTTACTCATTAAKCCGGCATGCATATTTTTGGTCTGTGGGATCAAAACCGAAGGACCTGGAGAAGATCCATGCATGCACATGAAGAACATGCAAACTCCACACAGAAAGGCCTCAACAGGGAGGTGAAAATGTGACCTTTTTTTGCTGTGAGGCAACAGTTCTGACTACTGCTTCACCAAGCAATATTTTTTCCAATAAATTTTATGGCATTTGAATAATACTAAATGAGAAGAAGAGGTGGAAAAGGCAAAACAATAGGGAAGGATGACAAGAAAAAATTTTTATACTTTAATGTTTTGGGGAGGTAAAGGCATTACTTGGGAAACAACTGTGGATTTTATTGCTACAGTCTGAAATGTGCAATTTTTTTCTTTCTTTTCTTCTCTTTTTCTGATTTTGGAAACCTTTTCGAAAGAATATAAGTTTCTTTCCACATCTTTCTTCCATTGTAAATCAAAATTTGTAATTTTCTTTTGTTAAACTGCCATTCGTAAGGATTTGAGTAGACTTGATGGAACCATTCTGGTCATCTCTTAACATAAACAACTTTTATCCCAGAGTGTTTTTTTTTATATTTTATTTTAAAGCAGGAAACACTTGAAAAGTAAATACAAGAATGCTTGAGGAAAGGTTTAGTTTCTGTGTGAGAAACGTCTTGAGAATTTTCTTTCTCTCTTCTTGTAAAATGCAAACTGTTGGGTCCAAGGTTTTAGCAAGATTTATGGTGTTAGCCGCTTAAGTAATTTTGTCTGCATGAGAGAAACTGAGAGATAGGCCACAGGGTAATTTAAGTGTCCAAGTATAGTGTTTATCTTTCCACAAAGCTGCAGAGGTCAGTACAATCCTTTGAACGTGTTTCCCTCCATTTCTTGCTATCAGTGAGAATCCTGGTCTTTTAACTACCCAGACATTKGTTGGGTGATCACTTTTGTTATTCGTGCAGAGCTAATTAGTCAAAACCGTTAGGCAGATGAATTCAACGAGCTAACACATAGCTGACCTACTCAAACATGCTCACATAAGCCTTTTCTACTTCCCTCTTATCAACTCCTGATGCTCCCATAAAGTATTCACCCTCCTTTCATTCAGTCATCTCCCACACGGCTGTTTCCAATTGGCTTAGAAACATTCTTGGAATGCCAGGGCATCAATGTTTTGTGCAATGTGTGCATGTCTCCCCTCAACCCNCCCCCAACCCCCGCAACTTCTAAAAAACAAGTGTATGTTAGAGAGATGAGAAAATGAGGGGAAATTATATATACAAAAAAAAAAAGACGTAGATGAACAGAAATGAAAACAAAGTGGGTTGGTTTGAAAATGTGTTTTAGTCCTGATGGTTTGTAAATATTAAAAATCACWTCCATGCAAACAAATAGGTCATTGTGCTGTCGTATCACTACTATCATGGGTAAAGCCCCAAAAGCATGAGGGGAAAATGGATGCACAACACTCAAAAGTTCAGAAAATGCTAAAAATAAACCTAAAAAAATTCCAGTGCCATTTTAGGCCTGATTCTATGTTTTGATGCTACCTGCACAACATGAGGGCTAACAGCTTGACTTTTAAATTTAATCTTATCTATTGTTTAATTTTCTTATTATTTAGTACATTTTTTATGTAATTCATGATTTATACCTGCCGTTGCCAGCTTTTTGAACAGTGTCTATCTTGTGACAGCACGATTCATGCAGGGGTGGGTGGGGTAGCAGTTTCAGCCAGTTGTGCACATTTGAACCGTAGCTCTAAATTATGTTTCTGCTTTCTTATCGTCATCATTTGCTCACACCATGAGTCAGGCGCCTGTATAATCGCAGCTTGAGGCCACGCACAAAGCTCGGCAAGGATTTACCACCGGAGGGGCTGTTAAAAATGCCACCGTACTTTTGTCTTTGATGCTTTTTGTTTTTTTATAATTTTTTTTTGTTGTAATTTTTAAGGAATATAAAGCTTGGGATATGACAAGTTGGCTAACACAGAAGCTTAGGGACACAATTATGGTTCAATATTACACCTCCCTAACATGGCAACTGATGTGTTTTCTGACCCATTAGCTGATTCGTGAACCAAGAACTCTTCTGTTTGCAGCTTCTGCGGGGTGTGGGGAGGGACATGTTTCAGGTGAYTTGGAGTTGTCTTTGTAGTTTTGTCTGTTTGGTTCTCCACATTTTACAGTCCACATTATTCAGAAATACAATTAATTAAGCTGTAAATGTTTTAGTATTAGTCTGAGGGTRACATATTACTCTGGCACAGGCAAAGTTGTGTTTTAAAGAGGCAAACTGAAGGACACACATGCCGTATGGACAAATAATCCCGGTTTCATTTCAGTTGCACCTATATAAAGTTTTATATTACCATTGCACACAAAAAATCAGCCATACAAACACAAACAATCCCACATATCTATGTGCTTTAGTGTAGCTCTGGGGGTGTCCGTTAAAARTAGTGCACTACAATTTCATTACTGTTAACCACGGCAGCTGGTCTGGACAAAAAGGCACCACAGTGTCTCAATGACTTTGTCCGCCAGTTTTATTTACATTCCTCTTTCTCCCATGACTCATGACTAAGCTAATCTAAAACGCAGAATGCCCAGCGCTGGCAGGACGAGTCACGCAGAGACCGGAGCCGTACACCTACAGGCCATTCCAGGCGGGAGAAACTCCCGAGAGGATCCAGTCCTTCACTGTGCTTTCTAATGAGCACGAAATTCAAACTAAAAAGATGTGCATGATAGATAAATGGACTGATAGCTGGATAGGCGCATGGTGAGCTGTTGGAACACCCCTGGCTTGTTTTTCCTCATACTTAACTATGTTAGTCAAAGTGTGTAGCCTGTTAAATTGATTCCATGAAAGCAAAAATCAAATCAAGGGAAATTCGAGTGGGGAGTTCGACCCCGGAGGGTTCCGAAGGTTGTAATTTTTTTTAGGATTTTGTTGAGGGTATAAATGTACTTTTAAAATTATAAAGATGACTAGAAGAAAATTAATCAGAAAGATTTTTATTTATTTATTCTTTTTTTTTGTAGCAGCAAGAAAGTTCCCTGCAAACACACACTCTGCTCAGAGACAAACAATGGTGCGCGCACACACAGAGATCCATACATGTACRCTAAAAACACAAAGCAACGGGGGAGGCGACCAGCACAACTAAATAGCAATTACTACAGTGTCTGCAGCCTAGCGACCGAGCTACTGGATGTCATTGTCTCTCATCGCACTTCTTAGTGTGTGTGTATGTTTGCACGCGCCCTCCTGTGACAAAAATCCTCTGTGGCGAGACCCAGAATTTCTGTGTGACAGGTTTGGATTAGTGCTGCAGAAGGAGAGTTTGGAAGGAGGGGGGGGGGGGAGGAAAGAACTTCTGGCTGCTGTTATTATGTTTAAAAACAAAATGTGTTGCTCCGAGGTTAATTACATCCTAGCTTTGATCATGCAACATAATCCATATATAAGTGAACGTCTGTATTATTCTCTGGCTTCAGTATGTTGTTGCTCCTTGTTTCGTTATGTGTTCTGCACGTCTGCTTATCCTAAATATATGTTGCCTTAATGAGGAAAGGGATTTAYTCGACAAAAATCTGTTTCCTTTTATGCAAACCGTAATGTATCTGCACACAATGAGAACATATCCTGGAGGATGTGATTTAGCCAAACTAAAAGCCCTGAAACTTTTAAGCATGCATRGTAAAGATACAATTTATGAAGATATTATAGGATTTGAAAATACTAACAATAATGATGATAATGCGTGTACAATCCTGATTACTCTTTTTTTATGTTTTTTTTATTTAATAGTTATGTCATATAGTATTTATTTGCACAATGCATCATGTTTTTTTTCTCAGATGTTACAACCAGACCTTTATTACTTAAATAAATTTTAATCAGTTCAGTTCACCCTATTCATGTGAGCCACAAATTTTTTTCATACTATTTTCCTGGAAGTTAGTTTTTTTAAACAATAAAGGTTTAGTAACTGATAGAATTACTCATCTCAATTCATTCAACCTATTTTCCTTTGTTTTAATTATAATTAATGAGCATGTATTACCACTTCATACTAACCCAGCATAACAAATTGTACATGTACATTGTACATTTGTTACTCCTTTCTGCAAGGGTTGCAATAGCAAGACTGGTCACACAAAAAAAAAATTAGTCATTGTTTTTATTTTTATTTTCACATGTCCTTCTTGACACAGTCTGGTCTTGAACCCGGATTTTCAGGATCAAAAGACCCCAGTGCTGACCACTACAGCCTTACACTTATGCAAAAGTGCAGGTGTTTATTTCATGAAGCTAAGAAAAAAAAAACACCTAAACAATCCCTTTTGATTTAGCAATTCAAACCAGCTGATGAAAGCAGACAAATTCAAATAACATTTATTCATGAACTGTGTCCTGTGTGCCATTCAGGTAATATGTNCACACACACACACACACACACACACACACACACACACACACACACAAAAGGAGTAGTGGGAGGAACGCTTGCACAATGTATTTTTAATCTGAATTACTGTTTCATGTGCTTTAATATTCATCTTGCCTTTGTTCTTGGATTTTTGTCTTTCCTGCAGGTGTGTTATCTCTTGTTGTTTCCACCCCTGCGTTTGAAAATCTATTTTCACTGAATCTGAATGTACAGACACCTTTTGATATTCTAATAGAAACAATCTTGCAGACATTTTTGTTTTAGGTTTTTTTGTTTTGTTTTGTTTTGTTTATTTTTTTTCTGCATTGAATTTGTACCGTCTGAAGCGTTTAAGGTTACATTTGTCAAATTTGATGTGAGAGCCGAGATTTGCCTACACTCTCTGCAACTTTCCTTTTATCTGTTCGCTTCTTTTTTAATCAGATTTATTGTATCCTGTCAGTGTATTTTATACATTTCTTTCAATTTCTCATTTCTCTTTGTGTTTTCTTTTTTTTTTCTTGTTTAGCAATAAATACCACATCTTCTTTCTTTTTTTCTTTTTTTTTTCAACTCTGCTTTTATTGACTTAGAAAGGACAATTTACTACCATAATTACAAACTGGGATGTGGTCTGACTGTGACTTTTAGCATTTTACAATCTACTTCTTCTACTATGACGCAGTTTCCTTGGCATCTGAAAATACATTTCCTCAAAGGTATTTTGAATCTGAAAAGACCTTCAGAGTGAGAAGTAGTGTTAAGAGCTCAGCAGACAGTTAAGTTTCACTTTCACTTTCACCCGAGAGCCTGCAGGAGTCCGGGGTGTATGTGCATGGGGGAAGGGGGGGCACTCTGCCATGAGGAAGTTCGGCTTATAGACACGTCCTAGAGGTGTTTCTGGTCCCAAACGGCGTTTCTGGTCCCCACCTGTCGTTTTGCTCCTCAGCAAGGCTTTCTAAAAACACTGCATGAATGAGTCAAAGCAAGGCTTTGGGCATGTTTTTTATGAGTGTATAACATACATGATATAAACCTCAAAAAAGTTGATTTTACATTATGTTGCCCCTTTAATGAAAATAATACTATAGTATCAATGAATCTTTTTAACACTTTTCAATAATGCTGACCAATGATTCCATGATATCAGATAAGAAAAGCTATAATTACTTGTTCCTTACTAAATATTGAGCCAACATTTATTGATGTTTTCTTTTCTCACAGTTTGCCTGCATTCTTCATGATTTACCAAACATTTGTCAATAAGTTCCCTATATGTAAAAAATGTGAGCGTTTGTGTATACAACCTATTTGAAACATATATAGAATACTTTATAAAGGTATTTTAATGTACCTACTTTTATTATTATCATTCTTTATTTCACATTATAAAGTCACTTATTGTTTAAATTTTAAAAATCCTCTGTCATAAAAAGCAAAAAATAAGAACTTTTTTTCTGTCAAATGASCCAGACTGTCTTTGGTGGAACTTCTGCAGCAGGAAATGAGCTGATTTAAAGGGGTAAACACCTTTTGAGTTCAAATAAACAAAAGCAAACATGGCTAGCAAGAGCACACATCTATGCTCCGTTCTCCTTTTGGTTTCCTCGACCCGACTGGAGCTCATCATTATTTTAACCAGTCGCTTGAAGTCCCCMCACCCCCACCCCACCCCACCCCTTCAATGTGTTTTTTAAGATGTTGTCTTTGAGCCAAGTTCTTAATAAGCTGTTTGACTGATTACAGCTAGTTCTACAAAGCCCTGCAGGATCTGAGCACGGGAGTGTGTTAGTACATCTTGACACTAATTGTGCGCCGTAATGTGTTTGTGTGCGACATTTTGTTTTGCGTGACTTTGACTGAAGCTCTCAGATGAGGAGCCAATTGATTGAGATGGCCTCAATTAGTCTCTGTGATTAACTGAGGGTGATTGGATGCCGTCCCCCAGTATCCATTCTTATCCATTATTGACAGGCTAATTAGTCGCTGCGGTGGCCGTTTAAGCACAGCTGATTGTGTGCGACAGTCAAATGACCCCCACAGCAGCCCGTTAAGGAAAGCTTTGACATGTTGGTGTGTGCCAGATTTCACTTGAAGGCGGTGTTTTCAGAAGTGGTGCAAACAGATCAAACATTCTGCAACATGGTTGCATAATTTAGTTCAGGTGATTGGTATGGATATTTGCAAATTTGAGAAAAGCTGTGATATTTTAAGGCTGCTACCTACTTCATGAGACTGAAGACATTTGTTCTTGCTTTCCCACACTCCACGTTTTCCTGGACAGTTGACTCAAAGTATTTCAAATCACAGAAGACATGAAACTGGAAAACTTAAAAAAGAGTTATGGACAAAGGTTATATAAAGTAATTAGTTGGTGATTGGATCTTTTTTTCACYCTTTCATCTCCTTTCTAATCAAAATTTAATGCATTTGTTATTAAAAATTTAAGACTTGTCCAAGAAAATGCACAGACATCCACAGCTAAATGAATTGAAAACATATTTAATGAAACAAACCAGAGACACAGCCTAATTTGAACTGAGAAGCTGAGGCGGTTTTAATGAGAAATTCGATCAAGAATGTAATATGCAATAAGGCATTGTTTAATTAGCCTTAGCTGCTTTGTGTTTGATTAATGTAAAGGCTGTTGCTACAGTTTAGATATTTTCCTTCTCTTTTATTTTTATTTTTATTCAACTCACAGCTAACAGCTGTTTCTTTTTGCTCTTTTTACTATAGTTCTTCCCCGGGAGCCTGTGATCACATGTCGGTCCAACACGTACCCTAAAGGTTTCTACTGCAACTGGCACCTACAGCATCCAACATACATCCCCACAGCCTTCGAAGTGGACATACAGTAAGTCATTCTGAATGTTTCTGTTTCAGGTGATGATGGTTGGTGCAATCATTTCACCCATATGGCATTATTTAGAACAGGGGTGTCAAACTCATTTTCACCGACGGCCACATGAGCATTGTGGTGGCCCTCGAAGGGCCGCTTGTAATGAACTTTGATGTTTYRTGTTTAACTTTGACTAAACAGTSTTTTAACAMGTCCTCTTTTAAACACTAATAAGAACTAAGTGTACGRCTGACTAAATCTGGAAYAAATAATACAGAAATACTAAAAGTAAAACYATTAAACTTTTACTCACTGACGGGTTTCTAGTGAGTAGCTAGTATGCATTATGACATATTTAGTTTATGATTCATGCTGACTTTAAAGCAGCTTATTTTCAGATATTAATACTGAGTTATCCAACTAAACTCCTCAGTTACTTAAAGCCAACAGCYCAGGGGTAGGTCARTTGTTATCTTTMACMTTTAAAGTTTATATTGTTGCATTTAATCATAAATTTAAAGTTTACCATTGATATAAGAAACAATTTTCAAGTTAAGTAAAAAAAAATGGCGGGCCATATGGGAGTCACCTGCAGGCCACATTTGGCCCGCGGACCTTGTGTGTTTGACACATTATTTAGAACACAATCTTTGTTGCAGTCTTCATATATTTCAGTTAAAGAAGATAACAAGCTAACTCCAAAGTGTTGGTGATAGAACCTTTAATTAAAGATAATTAAAATACAAATATGTCAAATCACACTGAGGTTTTTCTTGTTACAGGTGCTTTGTTCCGTTTTCGTTCTTAAAGCATCTTGGATTGTTTCGACAGGTTTAAACAGTGCAGCAGATGCTCAAATACCCTCATCAAGTTTACTTTGAASAATTACAGAGCTTCCCTGTTTACACAGCAGCATCTAGATGCTACCTTCATTAATATTATAACAGCGATATTATAGTTTAAATGATATTTAGGTCAAGAAAGACTGAGAGATGAAAACAATAACAGTCAAATTTATTGTCCATGGTCAGTCAGAAAGYAGACAGGCACGGAACCGCTAGGGATGCCTTTTCACATTTTTTACACACCATCAGCTCCACATTGTTCTGAAGAGCTCCTTTGTAGTCCAAAACAGGACTTTAACTGTCACTCGTAATTCTAATTCGAGTTTCTGGCATCTGGCTTTTATCTGCGAGAAATGAAGTGTTCCATTAAGATTCATTATTGACTCGCTAATCTTGAAGGGATGTAGGTTTGCTGACTTCAAATGAGCAAACTTTAACTGTCCTTTAGCCTGTAGGCAAATGTAAAAGCTGCAGAAATGTACATAAAAGTAATCTAGTTAAAAGCAAAATCTAAAGGAGGAAAGTATTTAGTTRATAAAACCATTCTTCAGAATAACTGACTTTGATTGAAGCAAAATAAAAAAATGGGTATATGTCAAACTAAACATYGAATTGCTTGTTGGTAAAGTACCATAAGCCAATGCAGTTTAAAATCCTAACTCTACAGCAGGGCTTTTCAACTGGCGGCCCRAGGGCCACATCTGGCCAGCAAGTGACCAAAGTTTGGCCTGCTAATTAGTGCATTCATCTCTTAAGCACAAAACCCCAGTTTTCTACTTTAATTATTATAAGTTCTTTTATTTAGACATAGATATGTGGTATGTACAGAAACATCAGAATCTTGACTAGAAGCTGATAAAAAAACATATGAACATCCAAGATATTTAAAACTACAAACTGTTGGAAAAACTATGAAAGTAAAAATACAATTGATTTAAAAAAATTGGCAAGTCAGAGATGTCAAAATAATATTTGTGTTAAGATGGAGGCATAATGTGCTCTTTTTGTTTTTGATATATTTTGTCATCACTACTTTTGGGTTCTGTATGTTGTATTCATGATTAAATGCAGCAAAATAAACAATTTCAAAGGTAACATATCTTTGTAATACTTATTTAATTTACATAAAGACTTTAATTGCTGGATGTTCGGCCCCTGTGCTTTTGGCCTGTAGTAGCTGTGGCCCCCCGGGAGCAATTTAGTTGAATAGCCCTGCTCTACAGTTTCAAATTGAAATATCTTCCTGGAGAGAATTTCTGCTACAGAACTGAAAATTAAACAGTGTCATCAAATTATTATTTTCTTAATTATTATTTCTAATAAAAATTAATAACAGATAAACACTTACTTTTGTGTGTGYTYGTAAGGCYGGTTTTTACTTTGTGGTAAAGACAAATTCCCTACCCTTTGGCCTAACAAAGACTYGAAATGKGGAAAAAAGGGGAAGGAATGAAATGTTGTTGAATTTAGTGAAAATACTAAACCTAAACATAGAATTTATGTTTTGTTTTTGATAGGTTTAACATAAACCAAGACTGCTTTAGCACTTCCTGCTCTCTTAKTCTGCACTCCCGTTTCGTATGAGACCGTGTTCAAACAGGAAACACACTACACATTTCTTACTCCTGTTTTCCACACATCTGCTCTTATTTTTTTCTATACCCTTTCCTGTCTGTCCCCCTCAGCTTATATTTCATTTATCTTTTCAGGCATAACCAGCGTTCACTGACAGTGCAGAAAGATCCGGTCCATAAGAATCGCTGTCATGTACGATTTCCCGAGGTCTTCTCCTCCTACCCCTACATAGTTAATGTGACGGCGATAAATTCCTTGGGGAAAACATCGAACACGTACAGCTTTGAAGAGTCCAATATAGGTAAGACAGGTGTTGTGTCATGTTTCCTTATTCTGCCATTTAAGCTTCCTGCGCCTTTAGTCGGTTTTGTCGGAAAGCTGTTAAAATGTGAGGTGGGCACAAAATTATTTACAACACCAGCTTGTTATTGCCGGGGCTGCTTGTCAGTAATATTTCCTCGCAGTTTGGTTTCAAATTAAAAAAGGTTGACGTTTAAGGTTCAAACACAACGTGGTCACATTAAAAAAAAGAAAGTCTCATAGATAGTCCCCTCAATCTGCAAACCATTAAAGTGTTTTATTAAAGTTTATCAACAGCTCAGTTCAAGGGGACAGCAAAGAGCTTTGTGTCAAAGAGATTGACGGGTACTTGGCTRAGGAACAAAAGGACTAAAAGGCCGAGTGTCAAAGCAAGTCTTTGAAGATGGCAACACTTAAGATAATGCATTTGTCTAACCACAGATAACGGGACTGCCTTCCCGTCTGGTTCTTTTTGGAGTTTTGTTGCACACACAGCAATGCTTGTTGCAATGAAAGCAAAGAAAATTGAAAATGTGGTTGCCAAACAAATGTTGTCCCGCTTCCAAGAGAATGCACAGAGGTTGTCAACAAGAAACCAACTGATTATTCTCACATCTTTTGTCCCACATAATACCACATAGGGTAATAGATGATTTCCCAGCACTTTAAAAAAAAACACAAAAAACAATTTAACTTACATTTGTGGCCCGTTGCAAATAACACATAACACCTGTCTGTTTTTATTTTTTTTTTCATTCTCTCTAAAGCAATTTAGCAGCAGCAAGTTTTGTCATTTCATTATAAAATTCAAACCTGAAAGTTAGGTCTTTCTTTGACTTATTTTGTCAGACCATTTTTGAAGAAAAGCATTTCTGATGGGAATAAATTCGTTCAGAGGACCACACAATAACAGGAATTACAGGATTCATCAGCAACTCTGACCGAAAAGGCAGTGAAGAGGAGAAATTCATTTTAAGGGAGAAACGAGGAGAACTCTGACAGATAAGGAAAAGTGCTGCAAGCCACTCCTCAGCTCTGTTGCATTGATTTTTAGGGCAGTATTGGTTTGCATGACACATAAACAGTTGCAGATACCAATGGGGCTGGGAGCAATTTGTGTGCAGTGTTGTCATGGGGGTGGGGGATAGTTGCTTTTTTTAAAAGGAGGGAGATTGTGTTTGTCCGTGTGTGTGTGTGTGAGCCTGTGTGTGTATGTGTGTTTTCAAAAGTAACCAAATGAGGCAGTGACATGCTCCGCCAACCCCCGGACACAGGACTCATGAAAATGCTAATGGTAGCCGGATTAGCGCCTTGGCTCAGGAAATATCCCWTTTGGAGATATCAAAATACCCCACCGCTCCTTTCATTAGATCCACGGTTTCTTTCTTTCTTGTATGCACTTCTTGTAGCTTTGCTCTCACTTTCATTTATTTTATTTTATTTTATTTATTTTTTTTGGGGGGGGGCACCCTTTGTCTTTTTCTTTTTCTATTGTTTGCATTCACCCTTTAATGATGAGCTAAGTTTGGTTGGTCCTAATGAGATGGAAATCCACTTGAGTGGTGATTTTTTTTTTCTTGACCTTGTGAACACTTTTGATTAGGAATATTTCTATGGCACAACCAGTACAACTCTAGGAGGTTTGAAAAATAATAGTTTGATTTTTAGCATTATCATCATAAAAAACCATACAGTAATTATCTTTCTGATCCAGCATTTTGACTGACCAACACTTTGATAGGGAATATAAACAACAACCACTACTTTAGGAGCAAAGTGTGCAATATATAACAAGCTTGCAAGGCACTAATCACAACTAAATGCTTCTTTAATAATGTTTCTGCTCATAAACAATGTGTCTGCTGCAGGCAAGATGCATTGGTTTAAATGACAAGTGTCACGTTTGAAGCAAGGACAATCACTTATAAGCTGCACAGGCATCTTATTTAGTCTGCGAATCTGAGTGGCATCACAATAAGAAGTGGTACAAACCAGACACAATTACTATTATTGATTAAGGCAGCATTTATATTGACAAATCTAAAGAAGAAAATGTCAAACCAGTGGTTCAGAAACAAATTCCATTGGGGGAAAAAATGGGTCATACAGAAAAACATCAACGATAAAGCGAACAACTTTTCAGGMTTAAAACAATTCTGTACAGAAGTGTGGATCAGAACCATGTTTTCAATCTATACAGTGGATTTATTTTTAGTAAGCGTCATTCGTGGCTCAGCAGCACTCTGGGCGATCTCAGCACATTGCATTCTTTGAACTGCAGTCCACTCTACGATCACTTCAATCTCCTTCAGGATAATTCTTACTCGGAGTCCAGATGTTACCATTGATTAAAAAAAAAAACAAGTCAGGGGTAACAGAACATTCCTTTTCTTCAGTCACACTGCACTGCAAGTTGRATATTTTATAAATGTGACAAAGAAAGGGTTTGAAAATACATGTGTTCTCATTAAAGTCAAACTGAAAGCTCATCTCTTAAATTTGCTTTCTATCCCTGCATTTTGGAACATTTTTTTCTTATTTTTTTATCGTTCAAGACACGTTCATTTTCAGGGACAATAAGGAAGATTCTAAATAAATAAAACTACTTCAAGCTTTCTGCTGCACTTCTGAATTCTGAGTGGGCGTAAGATGATTTTCTACTGTCCTTGTTTGTTTGAACAAAGCCAGATAAGATGAAGTGTGTGAGTGTGTGTGTGTTTGTCCATGTGTGCATGCTTTAGTAGTTACAATATAAAACTCAAGACAGCACAACTTGTCAAATAAGTAAGTATGCAGTAAAAATACTATAGGGGCCTCATACCYATTTGCTTAGTTAAATCCAGGTGGTTACTTTCTTGGGGGCCAGRCAGTGTACATAATAAGCATTCAATAATTTTAAATCCAGTGTCCATTCTAGACAACAAATTTTTGACCATRTTCTTTGCACTCTTTTTGTTACTAAAATAGTGAACACTCAGTCTCAATACTCTCTAGTTTTTGCGTGTGCTTTTTTTTCTTTCTTTTGTTTAGTCATGTTTAAAAAATGTCCTGAAAAATGCACCATCTATGACACAAAAAATATTTTCTAAAACCTTTTGTAATAATAATAATAATAA
>NW_013952415.1:3790816-3795827 GCF_001266775.1 Austrofundulus limnaeus | reverse complement strand
TGTCTCCAAGTACCACCAGTTTAAAACATGTTTAATTTAATTCAAGGCCGCAGAGTTGTGGTGWATGTTTGAAGTTATTTTGTCGTAATACGGCTTCAGGTTCAGCCAGTCCCAATCAGCCAGTAAACCATTCATTCGTGTTAAAAATGTTTTAACAATGAAGACAGTCCAATGAGAAATTTTCGATTTACAAAGAAAACGAGTGATTATAATATGTTTATAACACYACAACTGTTTTTTTGTCCACCCCTCACAGTAAAACCAGACCCTCCAGAGCGTGTGACAGCCACTCCGATCCATTCCAACCCTCGAAGGCTGGAGGTGTCTTGGCAAAGCCCGGCCACCTGGCCTGATATTGACAGCTTCCCTTTGAAGTACTTCCTTCGTTATCGGCCTCTAATCCGAGAGCAGTGGCAGCATGTGAGTACTGCTTTGGATGTGAAAGACATACAGTAATACCACAAACCAACTGATAGTGTAGGAGCTATTATTAGTCTACGATGACATATTTTTGGGAGCATTGATATTATAAATTGATTTTATATTGACTATGATTGATATGCCTTTGTATTGTGTATTTATGATGCCTTTTTGATTTTTCTTCCTCTTTCTTTTATAATAGTGGGCTGGGTCAGGGACTATAGGTGGAAACTAGCACCCAGAGCTATAACCTGATACAGTGCATCTTTCCTTCTATGGCTAATGCATCCTGTATATTGTACATCTTTTAAATAAAAGTTATGCAAAAAAAATCAAATATCATTARAAGTAGAGATGAAATATTTGGTACGAACTTCCAAGATATTTGAACATATCATCATGTCAGTTTAGGAAATTGTAAACTTTGAAACAAGGACATTATAAGCAGTTGTATCTTCTGATTTCACAATTTACAATTTATTTATTTATTTTATTTTATTTAATCATAGCCACCAGCAATCTTATCAAGTGTCATGCTCAAAGTAAATTAAACTAGGGAATCTTTAAGAAAAAAAAAAAGGAAAAAAAAACAATTATGTTCAGGGATATACAATAATGTCCCAGGAGATGCCTTTGAGAAAAGTTTTAGTGCAAAGACCTCAATAGTGGCTGTTAGTTGGATTCCTGGAAAGACAGACATTGTTTCTCTGCTTTGGTGTATGTTACAGTATCCCCATAATTTCTGTGGGTCCAATTCCCTGAGGGCTTCATATAGTAAAAGCATATGTGTCCGCTATAGAATTCCTAGGATGAAAGCTCCTTCTGCTGAGATCTAACATTGTAGAGTTATTATCCTGCATGTCAGTGGTTTTGCCAAGGTGTTGTTTCAAGAGCTTTGGTTACAAAGTCTCAAATAAAATCACACGCTCAGAGACACAAATTACAGACCAATATACATTTCAGCCTCATTTTTCTTCCATTTTCTACATGCCTGCATATTTCCTGCCAGACCTTCCTGTGTTTGGTTAAAAAAATGAAAAAAAAAACATAACTGTCATTGGCATAGTTTGTTTCCATTGAAATAAACTAAGATAAATTAAAAGTATCACATATTAGTATCCATTATGTCTTTCTCGCCATGCTTTCCTTATACAACCATTTAAATAAAGCTGGAAAAATGCCTAAGCTGTTTGTGGCTCAAAATGCTAATTAAACCTGACACGCACACACATAGTTTTTCTTCTCCTCTTACAACTAATCAATCAATATGTGAACTGAAACATACCCCGAAAGGTGGGAAACCTTAAGTCAATATTTGGATTGGGTAAGGATGCATAATTTGGAAATGGCATAAATGTGTTCGATGACAGCTGCTCTCTTCAAGGTTTTCTGTTTTTGTGATTTGCTTTGATGAATGTCTTTTTGGTCAAGGTTTTTTTTTTTTTTTTTTTTTTTTTTTTCAGTAAGCGTGATTTTCTGAAAGGAGAATCCTGCATGTTTTAACACAGTTTCTTAAGGCCAATTATGGTTGTGCTTTTTTTAAGAGCCACAAAGTGTAGGAGTGTGTGTTTTAAATCACACAGATAGTGTTCAGGCTGGCTAATTATTCCATTTGGGGTTCATGTGTATTCACTGTGTGAAGAGTGATGGCACCAGATTTATGAACATGCAATACATAACAAGCRCCAAGGGTCAAGATAAAAGAGAAATCTGTTTCCTCAGTTCTTATGTGGGAATTTGCAATAGTGTCTATGTATAGCAAGCAGGTGTGTGTTCAGCACAGAGCTTGGGGTCAGGAAGATATTTTTAATGGAGAAACAGAAATCAATACACATCTGATATAAAACAAAGGTTCAAAGATGGTAACAAATTACAACATTATGCTGTAGTATTCAGTCATCACAAAGGACATGTTGCCAACAGCTGTTACTTTTAGTTCATTTGAGATTTTTCTTATTATTTTTACTTGGGATCATTTGCAGACAGTTTCTCAGTATTCATTAAGTTTGAGTGGGACTTGTTTAAAAGTCAGGTTCTAGAGTGTGGCCTACTAGTTAGTTTGTACATGTATAGTGGTAAGAGTTATACTGACAGGAGCTGATGTTTACTAAGTCAGGAGGTCGATTTTTCAAACTTTGCTTAAGACAAACAAGCATCCATACAGTACATGTCAAGTTGTATGGATTGTCCGTAAGTTATAAGGATTTTGTCATTTTGCAGATATACGAATGTATAGAGCAATCTCACRGATTTTTGTAAGTCTTACGGATTTTTTTAAAACCTCATTTTCAAATTTATTTAACATGTCAGAGTCTGTAGGATGACAAAAAAAAAAAACAATAAATAACATCAAATAACCATTTTYCAACCTGTTCTGCCACTAGAAATAAGTTCTGCACTTTTTCCACTCTCCTTTCCTCCTGCTTTGCAGCAGGCGCTTTCAGAGAGTCAGAGGGTGTGAGTTGTATGGATTTTTAGCAAAACACCGAATTTTGTGGCTCTTTATACAGGTAAACGTCCAAAGGGTTTGACATGTATGAGCATTTGTTTATTGTTCTTTAACAGAATGATGTTCTTCGGGAAATCTGTGCAAGCTAAATAACTAAAACGAGGGAATTAATCACAAATCCATGTACAAGTTAAATAAATTTTGGGATTGGATTTCCCTAATTTTTGTTTTCAGTTCAACATCTAACACTTGCCGGTCTCTGTAGAACCAACAACGGCACTAAAATGTTGTACGACTTGTGAATACCACCCTGACCACGCCAGATCTCGTCTGAGTTAAGAAGCTAAGCAGGATTAGGCGTGGTTAGTAACTCGATGGGAGACCACATAGGCTTACCAGCTGCCGTAATTTCAATGTAGAAGTTCTACAAAGGATGACAAAAATGTATAAATCATTTTAGAATGATAGCATCCCGGTATTTGAACATGGCTGGTTGCAAAAAGTACTTCAGTCTGGCCTGCTGGCAACACTGTATATTTCAAACATTCTGTTTGGTAATGGCAGCTTATGACTGCTTACTGGCATTAGAGTGGATGGCAGTAATGTTTGTCTGAATTAGCACACCGTTCTAGGAATCGTTTGGATTAAAAACTGCCAAAGCATGAAATATTTCATTAGGGGAAGTTTAATGATGCAGCTATAATAAGACACACAGCACACTGGCCCCAAATATATTTTTCAATAACTACAGCCTCGGAGGTTAATTGAAGTGGTTATTATTGCTCAGGAATTTACCTTTGATGTGGTTTGACAGCATTGCTSCTCGAGAATGGCTTTCACATGTAGCATTCTGAAATGCGTGTGTCTGGAGTTAGAAATGAAAGCGGTGCTGTGATCAGTCATCTTTGGAGGAAACCATCCATCGTCTTGAGGAATGAAGAGATGACGGGCCCAGATACTCCAGAGTGATGGAGAGTCAGACGGATACGGGAAAATGAGGAAAAAGTTTTGAAGTGGAGATGAATGGAGCGCATCAGCCGAGCAGAAGGGGCGTTAATGAATAGCAGGCTCACGTAGATGCCCTAAACGAAACAAGCAGAGCATGTACATGACACTGACAACGACGAGCACAAAGATGCAGATGAACTTTTGTCAAGGACAAAGGTGACTGAAATATTATATACTGCAGAATCCACATTTAAAAGGGTATTGTGCTCAAAATAAGCACATAAGTCTGGGATCATATTACCTGAGACTGACAGGAGCACAATGGAGGTTCAGTGAGAGAACTACAGAAAAAAAGAGAAAACAAAAAAAAAGATCAGGCATATGGACATCAGTGTGATCAGATGTACAGAACAATGTTGGTGCCAGACAGATAAATGGATATAAGAGACATGGAGACAAGAAAAGCTCAAGAAGCTGTTTTAAATAAATATTTTAAGCTGTTGTAGATGAAGTTTCTAGAATAAAGCCCTACTCGCACAGGATACGCATTATCTAGGGACCCTATGTAATAAATGAATAACTCCTCGACATCTGTGTTTTTTATGTGGCACATTCGCACGGGATAACCAAAACCTGAGATTTGGGTTAAATGTATGGACATCTCCCTTAATTGAGATYATAGCCTGGTATAGTTAACACGTTGGAACATGGCGCAAGGGTGCGCGCGCTAAAAGTTCTCCACAAAGGCTGGGTTTGCCACGCACCATTCACACATTTGTTTGTTCGTTAGCTGTAGCTCTCCTATTCACAACATTTCATGAGCTATAAAGTACTACAACAACGTAGACCAAGTGCCAAGTATGAAGGCCTACACCGCCGGCGATGGTGTGCGCGCACCCTGCGTCAAAACCCAAAACGCGACTAGAACCGAGCCTTCATAACACGATGTGCAAAGGCCACAGCCCGGCGCTGTGTTACTACCAGCGTCAACCAGAAGGCTACAAACAGAAAAAATAATAATCTTACTGCACAGTGCAATGTGAGCCATCTTTTTGATGCTGCATGTTAAGGTTAGGGTTTTGATTACGGTTTGGCTTTTGCCATCCCGGGACCCAAAAGGTTTTCAATGCATTCCAATCCAGCCTTCATTCTTTACCAAAATCTAATAAAAATGCGCCCAGAAAACATAATAAT
>NW_013952415.1:3783076-3789306 GCF_001266775.1 Austrofundulus limnaeus | reverse complement strand
TATATATATATATATATATATATATATTCCATTGTTATCTTTGCATTTCTCCCTCTCATTAGCTCAAACTCAAACAGCAATTTAAGCAATGGTCCAGTAACTGATAAGCATAATTTCAGATTGTTCTGTATTCTCCTTGCGTAAATGCATCTGCTGTGCTCTAAATGCCTTTTTGCAGATGATGCCAAACTCCACTCAGCTGTGTTTGTGTGCATGTCTCCATTCATGAAATTGCACATTATACAGTCAGATGAGTTTACACGCTGCGCAAAGACATAAACTTGTTGCACACATTCACATTCATGGCTTTATTGTACCTATGCATGCATGCATCAAGGCTTTCTTACACATAACTGTGAGCATTTACAAACACGAAATGTAATACAAAACATATATTTAAAACATGGTTAAATAATGATTTATTTAAAATAAAATTATGTTTCTGTTGAGTCTTGCCAAAAATCAAAAGGCAAAATGTTTTATGTGCTTACAAATTATTTCAAATATAAGACATWTGTATGGCAGAAATGTGCAGACATTAAAAAAAAGGCCTAAATATCCAGATACACAAACACTCAAAGGAGCAAAGAAACACAATAAGACAGGGAGCCAGAGCAGAGAAAAGAGGCGGTCTTAAAATTCTTTTTCCTTTAATCTGTGTTCGCTTGACCAACACAGCTTAACCTTCCCTTCATTTATTTATTCCACATATTTTCTCTTTTGTCCTTCTGTTTGACATCCCGCTTCCTCACTCTCCCATCCATTTCCTTCATTGTCTACCCCACTTACTACCTTCTTCATTTGCTCCGTTCATTTTTGTGTTTTATACTTTTATCCTCCTCTCTCTCTTTTTTTTTTTGCTTTTCTTTTTTCTTTGCTTCTGAAACACTCTGTCCAGCTCATCCACGTAATGATGGTCTGCATGTGTTTGCCAAAAGTCACTCTTATCTTAGGAGCACTTAGATGAATCATTATTTGCTGTGGAGACATAAATCTATTTACAAAAAAAAAAAAAAACATACAGTTGGTCTTTTTTTTCATAAGCAAAGTAAAAGTCCTTTTAAGGAGAAATTTTAGCTCTCTGGTCAATGCTTAAACAAGTTATGATTAGGAATAAGGTGATTTAAGGGGTTACAGCATGTCTTCTGAAGATTTATTGTATGTATTTCAGCATAATGTTTTCTAATGGATGCCTGAGGGAGCATGTATGTAGACTGATATTCAATGTTTGATGGAAACATTCACTTTTCTTAAAAGGTTTCTTATTTTGTAGCATTGAAACATTGTTGTGAAGTAAATTTTGAAGCATCCTAGGGTTTGAGCCTGACAGTACGAGTCGTGTTTCTATCAATTTTTCTTTAATGCACATTTTGATATATGGTGCCCCCCTCTTGGGGGATGCAAAAAAAATTTTATATTTTTTTTTATCAGAATATAATAAATTTAGTATGTAAAATAATCCCTGGTTACTCAGGTTTGTAAACGTGATGTGCTTTGTGGGTTTCTCAGCCTGCTTTGTCACTAAATGAAGTGTTATTTAGTCCAGATGATGTTTCAAGATAAAAAATTTCATGATGCAGTCAAGACTAACTCCTGGTGCTCAGTGTGTAAATATAAAACAAAATAATGATAAATAAAGTTTCAGATATCTTCTCAAATAAAGTTCAGGTTAAAGTCTGGTTTTCAGTGTTCTACATTCATAAAATATTGATTTTATGTTGTTTTATTAATTTCAATAATGTATGCTCTTCAAGTAGATAGAAAATGCAAAGTTTTAGTTGATTTTTTACAGAATTTTCAATGAGACTACTCATCGACTCCCCCTAGAACTGCTTCCCTCCACAGCTGCTCATTAATGTGAACAGATGTTCCTCATTGTTGTCAGCAAATGTTGGCAGGTATGAGGTAGACTTTTAGTATTCCGTTTCAAATGGGTTGTATTTTAATTATTTTTATTGGACAACCTGGTTTCTAAAGACAAAACTATTTAAGCTTGCATGTGAATGTACGTAAACTGGTTGTGAGATTTAGAAAATAACACATCGGGCACCATCTGAAATCTTGGGCAACAAGTTGGTTAGGGCCATCCCTGTCACCAGGTGCACACCAACAAGCCCCTCCCCCAGATCTGTCTCTGTGAGGCCCTGATAACTTGTGTCTGGATTAGGGACATCAAGCTCCTTGCTGTCTACTCTTCATACAGATATTGTGAGTCATTTCGTTTGACTTCTCATCCTGGACCAATACCAGCTGCTTCTGACACCATAGCTCCTCAGATCATCCTTCCACCACGATAAGGTCATGACTCCCAAAGGAGAGTTTAAAAAGTAGAAAAGTTTTATTTTGTTTTTTGTTTTTTTCTTTAAACAATGCTAACACAGATAACTCTTTCTGTACTCAGCTTTGTAATTCTCTGCGAAGTTTAATTCATTATCAATAATTGTCTTCTGATGTATTTAGAAGACTACACACTTAGCGGTTTTCCCCTAAATTAAAGTTATTTCTTTTTTGTAAGCTTTTCTCCCACGATCAATGTGAAGATCTTTACTCTTTGATGCATTTCTCTAGAGACAGAACTCCTTACACCACTTTATAAACTGATTAAAAACCAGCCAGCAACCACGTTTGCTGGCATAGAGTGGTTATTTGAATTAATTACATGACTTCAGAAGGTAATTGCCACCCATCAAATGTATCAAAGCAAGAAAGAGGCATGCATATACACATACTTTTAGATTTTTTTATGTCGGTATTACAAAAATAAAGGTGTATGTAAATTTCACGTTTTAATGCTACGAGACAGGAGAAAAATTGATGCCGAAAAAAGGAACAGACTCACACAGAATAAAACGTTATGCAACCCAAGGTTGCGTAAACATCATGAAAGCTCAACACTACCTGCGTTTCTGTCGACCTTTCCCCTTGTTTTCATTTTATACTCCTATTCTCTCCATGGCACAGTGAAATCCTGCTTCTGCGTTTCCTTTTCATCTTCCCATCTTGCTTTTTTACCACTAGCCAGCCATTTCGCCACTCTTTACAATTCCGTGTTTTACTATCGCCCACTCCTCCTTCCATCCATGCATCCTTCCACCCATGCATTAAGGCACCTGTCTAACCATCCATCTCTCAAGCCATCCATTTATGGGCACACATGATAAATGTTTAGACCTTGTTTGGGGAAAACATCCCCATCTAAAGGACACTGCCATGGACAGATCATTTATCAAACCCTGTCGCTCCAACACACAACTGTACCCGGGACGCACGCTCTCTCACACACAGCAGATCTAATGCTGTCATGGTTGAAAGTCATCATCATTAAGTTCTGCTGTCAAAATATGTTACAGTTGGTTTGAATCCTTTACATTAACTCAAAAACATTTTGCTGAGACATACTTAGAGTCTAACAGATATTGCCAAATTGATGTTGGTTAAAAAATAAAATAAGTATACATCTGCAAAGTTTTGTAAAACAAGGGGGGGGGGGTGTTGCGGAGGAAATGAATGTTTATTTGCTTTATTTTGTAGGGAAAAAAGGCAGAATTAGTTGTCTGAGGTAGACCTCTGGTTCCCAGGTTTAGCTTGGAATATTAAATCAGAGTCTATTTTCAGAGCTTTTACGTCTCACTCTGTAAGGATGAATAAAAATTACTTGGACCACTGCCCTCTTTCTCCCTCTATCGATTTTGATATATCCATGTCAGTTCTCGAGCTGCCAGACACACACCTTCATCTGCTCTGAGTTATGGAACAAACTTATTGTAACAACTTCGTCTTTGAGGTTCATGCTATGTGGCTTATAGAGTAAATCTGTCTTTTGGCAAATTAAACATGAGGGGAGGGGTATGCATTTTTCAGGCATACAGATCAGTTGTATGCCATAATTGATTGATGATGCCTTTATTGTCATTGTACAGAGCATAATGAAATTACGTGTAAGAACACCCATTCAAGAGACACACATGACAAACATGGGGGAACAGGTCATACGGCAACCAGCAGGGGTCGCGCTACCTTTAAAAAGAAAAACAAAAATACCACACAAGGGTAGATGAGGGGGAAAAATCATATATGAATGAAATTTGATACACTATGGTGTTTATAGAAAAAAAACATCTGCAGAGCAAGAATTTATTAGCCAGAGGAGTAGTGAATTTAGAGGGTGTGTATCTGAAGCCATGAATGTTGTATGCACTTGTATGAATATCTGAAGAATGAGTCTGAAGAATCCAGTCCCCAAAAGAAAAACCCATAGTTCAGCCAAAGTTCAGAATACTGGTGTTAATTGTTCATTCTGTGCAGCTCCAGATTGACCTTCAGGGGATCAGATTACAGACGGGAGTGAGACGGGGAGGGTGGGGACCAAGCCAAGTCGACGTAAACACCAGAAGAAATTAGATCCACAGCTCTTCAAGGCCAATTCGTAATCAGTTGTTTGGGAACAGAGAAAATGTTTTTGGTCAGGCAAACAATAATAATTTTTCATTTAACTTAATGTACGCTGGTACATCCAATGTGGCGAATCCAATCAAACAAAAAGTGTGTAAAATTCCTCTTAGCCAAACTATCAGCTTCTCCAAGATCAATTCCATCTGGCCAGCAAAGTCCAGGGACCACAGTCGGCCCGAGGCCCTCAGCAGAACTGCTTGCAGACCGAGTCCCAGCTCGCGTAAGGTGTGTCTGAGTGCTGAAAGCATGGCAATCCTTCATATTGGCCAGGCAGCCAGGAAATGGCCTGAATAGCCACCAATGCTGTTTTGCAGAACATCAGGAGGCCACCAAACCAATCTGTAGAAATACAGTGATCAGAATCCAATAAATGCTAGTTGAACAGAGCAGAACAGAGGTCCCACCTTTGACATGTCCTCCCATGGGGAAAAAAKGGTTCCAAATAATTATTAAGAGACCAGCTAACCAAATCCATGAAAATACATCCATAATTTTTTGGTTTCGAATGAAAATGTAGAGGAGGCTCCAAGCAGCAAAGCAGGGAAATATAAAGGAGGACAGGGGACAGGGAAAAAAGTGTCTTACTCCAACATAACTGTTACCTCCACTTGTTATGACAAAGCTGTATATATCAAAAATAAATTTGACTTTGCATCATAGCTTATCTAAACACCTTGAAATTGGCCTCTATCTCTTTAAGAACCTCCTACCATTTCTGACACTCCCAGTTCAGCATGTCTTCACAACAATAATTTGAGGGAATGATGCTCCCTGTAGCTCAGCTGCAGACTGAGCTCCAGGGAGGAGCTGTGTGTAAATAGGCGGAGCGTTGTACCAGCTCCACGACTACCACAGGAAATTCAAGGATTTCTAAAACATGCATGAATGAGTCAAAGCAACTCTCTGGGTATGTTTTTGATGAGGGAATGACATTATAATATGATGTAAAGCTCAAAAAAGTAGATTTTTGCAAAATACCCCCCCTTAAAACACGTGCATAATATGGAATTAAAGGCCCAGCATTAGTTGAAAAAAAAAACACACAATGCCATTCCCTTTATTGTAAACTAAAGACCTCTTAAACTGTAAATAAATAATGAGAGTTGAAAATAACATTCAGCACAACATAATGCAACATTTTGAGATGTCATTGTAAGATGTGCTGCGAATGACTGTCAGCTGCTACCACATACAATTTTAATTCAACATCTGCAAACTTCACTAAATTGTCCACATTTTTTGTGTTTTCTAAGCTAAATTGACTATTCTGACCCAACTACTGTACATGCAGATCAAAAGTTCAAACATAGCCCAAGCTTTTGTATCCAGAGGCTCTACATCAAAGCAAAATAAATGAGGTGAATTCTGATTTCAGGTTTAAATTTCAAGACATGTTCCTGCTTTACATTCCTGACTCTCTGATACAACAGCATAAACCAGAGATAACGTAGAGCCACCTCTGTCACTGGGTTATTGAAATTACCACACGCTTTATCCGGGTGTAAAAGGTCTAGTTCTGAGTTTTTGATTGGGTGGTGGGGGTTGGCTCCCTTTTACAGTAATTGCTGCTTTGGCGATCGGGTTTTCAACAAGAGAAATACTGCTTGAGAAATTACCCCTGGACCTAACATTTGTGTGTGTGTTTTCAAATGGGTGGAAAGTGCTGGGGAAAAATGGGAGCTGTCAGTCAGCCTAATGAGACCAACCTTCTCTGTGCGCGCACACACACACACACACACACACACACACACACACACACACACACACACACACACACA
>NW_013952415.1:3780415-3782080 GCF_001266775.1 Austrofundulus limnaeus | reverse complement strand
GGTTAAGGTTTATTATGAAACATTGTATAATTATTTTTGTCTGAATCATCGTAATGAATGTTTTTGTATGAAATAATATTTTTTTCAAGTTTTCAGTAAATCATTCTTATAGGTGTTTTTTGCTGAGTGTACCTGAGGTCTGGCTGGATCAGTTGAGAGATACAGTATATGGCATTTCTGATTAAAATCCACATTTTTAAAAGGATAAAGTTAAAAACTAATCCTCTTCTTCCTCCTTTCTTTCTTCTTAAACCTGCCCTGCCAAAACATAAGAAAAGGTGCCACAAACAAATGGTATATGAACATCTGAACCTCAAAGTTTATTGTTCAACTTTTGATAGGAAATTAATCTCATAATAAGCTGTATATAGTGATTTGTTTTGATTCTGTAAATAAATGATCACATTTATTGTTAGATCAAACGAGTCACTGAGTACGCCCATCTTATTTTGTGTTTTGTCCATTCATTTTTGCACGGAAAAGATATCTACCGAAGATGAGAAGAACCCGTGAATTTTCTTATAACTTGTGTTGTAAGAAGTGTAGGGTGTACCCCCACAATTGTTTCTAGGTGTGAATGATATTAAGGGCGTTTGTCTGTTTTGTTTGGCTCCATGTGGCCCGTGATGGACTTACAACCTRTCCAGGCTRTACCCCGCCTCTGGCACAGTAACAGTTGGAGACAGGCACCATGCTGTCTGGATGGATAGGATAGGAGAGGATAGAAGTTGTTTGACCCAACTTGAGAAGTAATGTGAATTTTTCTCAACTTTAAATACGTGCCAGCCAGAGTGTGTGCTTCCAAACCTAGAGAGAAAAAAAAGAAGAAAGAAAATGGGACAAGAAAAAGGGAAACGTACAGAGAAAAGAAAATGTGTAGCAAGGAAAGGAGAGGGGAAAAAACTTTTCTTTTTCTCATGGTTCCTTTTGCAATCCCAGAGGAACGTTCACGTCTCCTCTCCCTGCCCTTCGCATGGTCTAGATTTCTGTAGGAGCTCTTTGAGACTGTGTGTTTTTTACTCTTCATATTTTCTCTCAGAAGGTAGGAAAGGTTATTACACATTGTATATCAAATTGCATCTCAAATTACCATCTGAGTCGGATATAAAACATAACCCCTCATTTCAAAATAGCATGACCTGTGTGATGAAAGTCTCACCTCTAACCCCTAATGATAAGTTGCTTTGCATCTTAATCCTAATATTGGAAATAACATTACAAAAGTAACTGAACCAGCAGTCTAATACAGAGAAACTAAAAGCACTGTTGCTATAATAGGCATTACAAGGACGATAGAGCATGCAAGACCATGACCCGAGGATGGTATAGAGTGCATAAGTGAGAGTAGTACTACTTCAATGTATTTTTACTCAAGTAAAAGTAAAAAGTAGCCATCCAAGAAATAACTTRAGTAARAGTAAATAAGTATTTGGTAAAAAGGCTAATCAAGTACCGAGTAACTGATCAGGACATCAGTCATTTCATATTTAAAAATTACAACATCAGACAAACCAAAATGTAAAACTATGTGGACATTTTGGTATTTTAAAGATTAAAATTAAAATAATTCCTATAAATAACATAATTACAAAATAACAAATTCAGGCAAATGTTCTATTTTCTCTCAAATCAGTTTCTTTCAATATAAAATGTATAAAACTGACA
>NW_013952415.1:3772511-3780052 GCF_001266775.1 Austrofundulus limnaeus | reverse complement strand
CACTGACCAAAAACTTGAAAATTAGGGTAATTGGTGACTCTAAATTGTTCCTAGGTGTGAGTGAGAGAGTGAATGCTTGTTTGTCTCGTTTGTCTCTATGTGTGTCCCTGTGATGGACTTGCGACCTGTCCAGGGTGTACCCTGCCGCTCGCACTGTGACTGCTGGATATGGGCACCAGTGACCCACGCGACCCTGAAAAGGAAGAAGCGTGTACAGAAAATGGATGGATGGATGGATAATATGGCATCACTAAATCAACATTTAGTACTAAGAAAAAATATAAACTTTAAGTTTTGTTCGGTGAATTAAGAACATCTACAATATAATATATAATGCTTCCTGTCTGCGTGTGTTGCCTGCAGCATRACTTTGAAAAGCATTAAACTATTAAGTCATCACTTTGAAAACAAGTCATTTTTTGGGTGATCTGGTTGGTAGAATCTGTATTCCCCTGCAGTGAGGTAATATAATGTATTTAGTCTGAGTTAATGGAACATAATTTTGATGAGGWAAATATTTTGCTGTTTGAGACGGCRTTGTGCGTGTTTCCTGGCTTTTCTTACCCTGCGAGTGTGTACGCTGAATAAAGTGTTTAAATGCATTTGCAGTATTTTACTTTTAATCARCACTGAACAGATAAGCCCTCCAGACACATGTGCAATGTAAATACACGCTCGTGCAACAGGGAGCAGGGAGAAACAAATACAGCCACAATAGAAAGGCCTTTTTTTTGGCAGCAAAGCAACAGATCTCCATCCATCTCCCTTCTGCACCACCAGCCACCCCTACACCTCCCCACGCTAGGAGACATTAAGTGCCATTCTCACTGCTCCCTGTTTAGCCACCTGGCATTCCAACAACACATTCATCTTTCTGGAAATGTTTATCTGTAAGCTGTTTACCACACGCTTTCCTCATTATATATGTAGTTTAAACACAAAGAAAAAAAAAGCATTGCAACATGTGTGCATACAGGTTGCCATACAAGTATAGGGGAAAAGTAAAACCCTGAAAAGTATATTTTTTCTAAAACTAAGAACACACATTCATGTGCACACACAGAAAAACATAAAATTGCATGCATAAATTTGTAAAAACACACAAAAAAAAAAATCAAACAGATGTGACCAGATTGTGTCAGGGTTTCACACCATAGACATCAGTGTTCCAATGCACACACRTGTACACACGGATGCACATTAGAGGCAGCAAGGAATGCAGATGGAAGCAACGACTGAACACGCTCGTTGGACTACATCTAAACATTTGAMAAAACATCGCCTCAAAAGCAACACACACTGCTGTACGCTGATGTGTAACCGCGCTCGCACAGAGCTCTGAGCAGAAAAACACGCACGCTGAGATGACGCTCTTCCTCGCATGCCGCTAATGAAATTAAGCCTCGAAATGTAGCGCTCTGTTAGGCAGATAAAGTCTGAGCTTCCTTCCAAACAGAGGAAGAGAGGGGCAGATAGAGAGAGAGGCTGTTAACATCAAGGCTGTGTTGAAAATACAGGGGTCAACTTCTCACAGTGGGTGAGCGATGAGGGAGAGATTACAGGAAGACAGAGTGTGCACAGGCGCTCGGGGTGTAGGAGTGGGTTATTTGACTGTCTAACTGCAGTTTTGCACATCCTGTACTCCAACCTGAGGTTTGACTATCGCTGGTGGTAAGGAAAAAAACTATACATGGTGGGTGTGAGGGGGGTTTTGATRAAATAACAGGCTGCTGGAGAAATTAACTTGCTATTTAATTTGGCTGGTTTATGGTGTCTATAAACTGAATTAAAGGTGGGGGTGATTGCWCAGGGGCCCACAGAGGTGCAAATGTGGGTGATTCACTTTTCCCGCCCAGTAAAAAATGGAGTGTTARATTTGCAGTGTTAAACTTTTCAGAGTTAATTTCAGCTCCCCAAATGYTATTTTAACACTTTCTGAGTAAACTGACATCCAGTGTTGGTGTTAATTCACAGAGTTGATTTCGTCAGTGTTGTCTCAACTCTGGACGTGTTAAATAAGCTCTGCCCACTGTTATGATTAACACTTAACAGTGTTGTTATATAACACAACGCAGTGTTGAGAGACGTATTCTGAAAAGCCCCGCCCTCTTCTTCATGGACCAGAATTTTCTCAGCAAGAGATGCTGGGTGATCTTGTAGAAATGATGTGTTTGCATGTCTAAGACTATTAAAAATGTTCATGAGTGTAAAAAAAATAGTTTTTTCTGGTTAGTTTCCTTGTTCAGGTTGGTTAGTTTTTCAAGTTTAAGTTTTGTGTTATTTGCCATAAGTCGACACCATGAGTGAGAGGTACTTCCTGGTGTGTGAAGGGTCACMCTGTTGTGCTGTTTTGCCAACTTATGACCAGTGTTAATACATCACTTCAAGAGTTGATTTTAACTCTGGAATAGAGTGCAGAAATCTGTGTACTCTGACTCACATGGTGTAAAAAGGAAAACAAAAAAATAATAGTATTACACAATAAAGTGTACTTTTTTAAAGAAAGTTTAGTGTAAACTTAACACAATATAACTCTATAGAGTGTTAACAAGCTATTGTGTTAAATAATTTTACTTGATTCAGTGTTGATTTTGACACTAAAATGAGTAAAATTAACTCAGAAAAGTTTACACTGGCTATAGAGTACATTTTACACTAATTTTGGGTGGGACCAAATATTATATGAAACATAGTTCAATTCAACTCAGTAGGTGTTAAAATTACACTTTGTTTTTTTTTTTTATTTGAACCTGCAATTTCTGAATTTCAGGTTCACCTGCTTTAACCTTTGCACTACCACTCCCCCAAATATTTATAATGTCTAATGTTTTCATGCCTCTTGTCACATAACTTGGTATTTTACTGAAGCATCCTTGGAAGCGACGTCAATTTCAGCTCTTACAAATGATGCCGTGGGCTCTGCATGCTTTCATTTCTTTTTCACTTTTCTTCCAACCTTAGCAGCTAAAACTGTTTGAATGGGAAGTCAGAGTGTTTACATTTGGCTGTGTCACTGCAGCGCTCTCAGCATTTCAKTGAGGGATTCCTTTAGTATGAAGCTATCTGAAAAAAAAAAGGTGTATTTTGAATATTTGTTGGCATAAATGGTTTTTCYATCTTTAGTAGTCTGCCAGCTACCGATGGAAGAAAATCTTCCCCTTGTTCTGCTGCTTCTATCGTGTTTATAGGGATGACTGTGCACAAGGCCTGGTTTCCTCAGTTGGGAACGGTGCCAAACAGTCCAGTCTTCATTTTATCAGATGAGAGGATATTCCATTCCATGGTCTAAGAGTCATTCAGGAGCCTTTGGCAAACTCCCAGATGGGTTTCAAGGCCTTTTAGACTTCTCTCTGGCAACTCTTTCCATAACGACCTGATTGGTGTAGTGCTGAAYGGACGGTTGTTCTTTTTTAAGATTCTCTCTTTTCTAAAAAGGTACACTAGATCACATTCATTGCAACCAATTTTATTTAGGATTGACAGATATRGCTGAGCATTTGTCCTTTTGAACTGCTGCAGGAAACTTTGTTAGCTGTAGATCCRTGGCTTGGACACAACTGTCTCAGGCTCTTTGCTTTTTTTAGTTGTTCACCAACATTCAGTGCATCTTTTACTGGGAACCTAAAACCATTTGTACCACTGGTTTGTAATGATGGATTTTTGGGGGTATTTCTCCTTGTCTGTTCAGAAAATGGAAAACAAAACAAATGTTTGCTGGCTCTATAGTTTAGTAGATTYATTGCCTCTGATGCGCAGAATAGAATCAAATATATTTGGTTATATATTTTTATTAATTAAGTGKTTTTTTTAACCTTTATGTTTTTATATAACCTTCCAGGTGTAGAAACAGTCCAAATTTCTCCTGTGTTTTCTGTGTAGATTTTGATATATTTCTCTATATATCATGGACTTCATGATTTTATTTGATTTTGGAGGGAAAAGAAAAAAGTGCAGCAGTCTATCTTATGCTCTTTCTTCCTCCGCTCGTTCAGAGGGCAAAGGCAAACAAACGTGCACACACACACACAACGCTGACCATAAATTACAGGGAAGCAGCAAATCATTTCCCCATTCACTCCTCTGTAACTCAAATATTAAGTTCATTTTTGTTCTGTCCAAAAATGGTGTGGCATTGATGCCAGTGCTTTCTGGTATAATCATCAATTATGCAYGTGTCTCTGTAGGAGTTATTTTATGTATGTGTGGAGAGCAGAGGCTGCAGAGGGGCATCAGGTTTCAGTCAATTCATCAACAAAGTGTAAAACACCTGAAGGTTAAAGCCACACACTTGACCTATTCAAGTGAATGGTGAAAAGATCTTCCCACCATAAATCACTAAAAGCTAAAACTTTCTGCACTAAGCTTATAATTTATGGGGAGAGCTATGAAAGGGCTGGATCTCAAGATCAGAAGTTGACTTAGGACCTCTGAACTGCCCTTTTTGTGCTTCATGGTTTTGGAACATTTCGAATGGCTAGGGTCATTGATCCCACTTAAACGTATATATGGTTTGAAAAAGTACACTAGTTTCATTCACGGGCTTCATGAAAAAGCAAGGGTAGGATAGAAATCATTCTGATTTGTCCTGTTGTAAATTTTGATTCATGTTGACTGCCTTTGCTATGTGTTTTTGGCCATKTAGGTGGAACTTTCTGACAGCACCTTTCATACCATCACTGATGCCTACGCTGGCAAAGAATACATCATACAGGTAAGCAGATGAGGATATCTCACAAATTAACAAGAGAAAATAAGCTTAACCAACATGAATTTGGTCTTCTACTTTTTTCTTGTGAACATGTAAGCTTTGCATCTAAACCAAATGACAGTAAGCCTGACTCTGACTTATCCATGTTCAACAGGTGGCAGCTAAGGACACGGAAATTGGAACATGGAGTGACTGGAGTGTGGCTGTCCATGCCACACCTTGGATTGAAGATCCTGTGCCAAACACTCCTGCAACTGAAGTAGACTTTCCTATTGGTGAGTTGAAGTTCGAATGCAATATGGTTGGAGGGTAAAATCTGTGTTCAACAGTGCTCAGGTGTGCACCCATGTTAATAAAAAGCAAAAAAATAAATAAATAAATAAATAAATAGGGGTGCAACAATACATGTATCTTTATCAAATTGTTCAATACAGCCCTCTAGGTTCAATACACACTACAAATCAAACAATACAGATTTTTAAAATTACTTTATCAACTTGTCTTCTGAAGATGCTCTGTGTTGAAGGATCAGTGGATCTGTGTTCGACTACTCCACCTAGGCTGCATTGTCGAGCACAGATCCACTGAGAAACTTGCTGTTTTAGCAACAATTCAATTTAAAAMCTGTACTTTTGAKGTTAAATAAATGTTCATGGTTAATGTCAATACATTACAAGAGGGCATGGACATTTCTCTTTTTTGTATTGGAAAAAATATCGAACCGTGAGACTAAAGTATCAAASCGAACCGAATTGTGAATTTTCTGTATCGTTGCACATCTCAATGCTAAGGAGTGTATAAGCAATTTTGAATGTTTAAACCAAAATACTCGTCTCATCTTATGCTGATGTCAGCAGAAAGGTAGATGAATTAATGCCAATATGGAAAATGCAGCTCATGAATGGAACGTTTTCATTCAGATTTAAAAAAAAAATCCGTCCTTTGTTCTTGCTGTTACTGATTGCTTCACTGATTAATACTGCAACATTACTGCATACATTTATGACATGCATATTTTTTTTTTCACTTTCAACAAATTCTATCAATGTTTTCTGCTCAAGGCTATGACATATTTTAGGCTGTTTGGCTTGAAATTAAGTTTGAATAACAATTTTTTAAAACATTTTTTTCTGATGACACAGAGCACACACAGCTTTGAACTTTTATCACATTTTAAGGAATAAAATGCARCAGTCTTGAGACAAGCTGACACTCACAGCAGCTTTAACGCCTGAACCGTGCCTCAAGGGTAAAACCGTACCATCTTTTATAAAAAAGACTCACGTGTCTCCCACACCTCCAGACTGACTCGCTTTCACTGCATGTTGTTTTTAAGACAAAGGAAATGATAATTATATTTAAATTATTTAGAAATTACTTGTGTGCATGTGTTTTAACTGATACACACATTGTCATAAAGAAGGAAAAGTGCTCTGAGAATAATTAGACAAACACTCAAGCTTGTGGCAGATATCAAGCTTGGCTCGCTTAACAAACTAAAATCTCTCCACGATCTGATAAAGAACAAAACATCCTGGTCTAACTTTTATTTGATTTTATTACACACATTTTAAACCTCACTGGAATCTAACAAAACAAACCCTATTCTTTGTCCATGTATGTATTGCTCCCTTTCCTTTTCAGCAAGACATCTACTAGGATATGCCCTAAAAAATAAAAAATAAAAAACAAGGAACAAGATAATTTTGTCATAATGGCAAATGCATTAAGCACCAAATATATTTTAAGTTGTGGAAATGACTCAGGTTAGGATTACAGAAGCATTATGGAAGGATTTGCTCAAGAGATATTTAAAGGTAGAGAGGGACTCTACTTCTGTAACATTTGGTCACAGGTTACACCGTCAAAGCTTCACAGAGACAACAGTCTGGGCTYAAACTGCACTTTGCTTATGGATCGCAGTGCATATGGCATTACGGTAGCACAGYAGTTGAGATGAAGCACAAGTCTCTTTGATTGAGTTATCAGTCTTGCTCCAGATTACAAAGTCACTCTATAGACAAGCATTAGTGACCTGAATTGGATTCAGGTTGGCCTGGGATTGTTCTTGTTTCATAATCAGATCAATAAAATATGATTGCCACAATGTGCAACTGGCCCTTGCAGATACTTGTTTGTCAGATGATGAATGTGGCCCAACAATAAATTATTGTTTGTTTGGTTTATAGCAGCAGTCCTTTTAGAAACTGACTGACATGTCCATATTAAATCAAGGGTTTTWTTTCTGTACCAAAGAAATAGATCTTAAAACCACCCATTGGTATAAGAAATGATCTTTAAGGGTGCATTCACACCAGCCCTCTTTAGTCYRCTTTCATCAAAMTCWAGCTCATTTGTCTAGARTTCGGTTCAAACTTTGATTCGAGCCAAAAAAGAGAACTCTAGTCTGCCTGAAAACCTAGGTCTCGGTTTGGTTGAAGTGCACTCATGTGCAGTTCGATTTCACGTGTCACCAAGCAGACCGGAGATCGTTCCAAAAACAGGAAGTGGACTATTAACACAGGGCATTCTCATACATGTAAAGTTGTACGGATTGTCTGTAAGTTATAAAGATTTGATGTCATTTTGCAGGTATACGTACAGATAGAGCAATCTTAGGGATTTTTTTCAAGTCTTACAGATTTTTTCAAAACCTCATTTTCAAATTTATCTAATGCACCTGTAGGATGATTTAAAAAAAAAAAAAAACAATAAATAACACCAAATAACCATCTTCCAAACTGGTCTGCCGCTAGAAATAAGTTCTGGACTTTCTCCGCTCTCCTTTCCTCCTGCTTTGCAGCAGACACTGTCTTGTCTGCAACCGACAGAC
>NW_013952415.1:3766163-3772422 GCF_001266775.1 Austrofundulus limnaeus | reverse complement strand
ACACACACACACACACACACACCCCACCCCACGGGTGCAAGTTGTATGGATTTTTTGCAAAACTTATGATTTTTGAGGCCCTTAATACAGGTAAATGTCCGAAGGGTTTGACATGTATGCATTCTGAGCAAAAACAGTTATAAAGTTACTTATATTTTGTAAATACCTCACTCGATGTCTGTATGAGGTGGACATCTGCTGTGAGATTGGATGAGCTCCTACTCGGTGAACACCGCCTCACACAGAGCTGTCTCAGCCAACAATAAAAACAATTTTCTCTGCGGTTCCACCTCATTCTTCCACTCGGGCTGAGCCCATTGATGAAGACTATTTGATTGACACATTTGCTAAAAAAAAATCCTACAAACACTAAAATCTGATGTCACTCCATGTTTCTTTACATATTGTGAAGAAGGAAGCTGCTTTCAATGTCTTCTTCTGAGGTTTTCATGTTGAATCCTTCAGTGGTCCTTGGTACAGCGCCACCACAGGCGAGGGGGGGGAACAGGTTGTTCACAGGGTTTGGTTTGTTTGACAAAGTGCGGTTTGAATGTGAACCGCGTCAACTGAAAATGTAAACAAATCTTGCTATTTTTGTCCCCGATCGAACCGAGTCTACTGGGCTATCAGGTGTGAAAATGACCCAAAACTGTGGACCTTTGATTTGAACCAACTCAAACAACTGAGGGAGGGTTTTTCTTTTTATTTCTCCAGAAGTTACAGTTCTGTCAAAGAGCTGTGCACAAGCTCAAAGCTTCTCTGAACAATGAAAATGAAAAGATTCTAGCCATTGTTTTTATAACTGACCATCGGAATCCGTTGTTAGTTTTATAATACAAGACTGACTTCTTTTGGTCATGATCAGCACTGCACTCTGATTGTCAGACAGTGCACTTAATGAGCTCACACATACCTGAAGAGGCACAAATGCAGTGTTGAAGAGACACACACCTTTTATTCATCTTCTAACACCTCGTTGTAAACGGAAAGAAAAGCAGTGACAGACAGAGTGTTCCTCTCAGATAGCATGTTTTGCATGTTCCCACATGAACCCTTGGTCAGTACACAGTGTATTATGCTCGGKGTCGAGGAAAAGAACAGCAGGTGATTTAGATTCTCCTCATGCATCTTCTCCATCCAGCTGCCGCCTCTCTGCTCTCCTTCCTGCACTCCTTGTCATGTTCTTTCTTTTTCTCTCAGGCTCCATTTTGCTTTTAGGTCTCAGTTTCTGTGTGTGTGTGTGTCTGTGTGTGTGCGTGTGTGTGTGTCATGTTTTTTTTTTTTATATCTTTTTAACTTCTTTCTATTGATCATGCCTCTTACGTTTAGCTCTTGGCAGCCCTCGCTTCATACAAATCTTTTCTTTTTGACCTTTTGCCGCCCAATTTTAAAGATGTCACTTGCTGGATGACTGATTATAGCTGTGTAGAAACTGGTCCGTAGCAACTGCAAAAAGCCTGCTGAGATCCATAAAACGACTTCATATTTGGTTGTTGTTGAAGCTGATGGATGCAGGTTTTGTTTTTTCCTTTTTTTCTTTTTTTTTTTGCTTTTTCTTTTTGCAGTAGAATCAGGGCAACTGTAAGCTGAACAGAGACCGTGTTACAAATCAAATKAAAATTTGTGGTTAGAACACCAGGCAAACAGTTATCTTAAATGCTGTTTTAACTGGACTGAACTGGACTGAAGGTAATTGATTTTAGAGGTAAATCTGACTGTTTTCAGATGTTTTCTAAGGAGATTCCTCTGGGATACCAGCTATACAAAAAAGTTTGTTAGTAAATGTTTTTAAAAGGGCTGTACAGTGTATATATACTCTATATACAGTATATATATATTCTGTTTTTTTTTTACCAAGTTTACTGAGTTTGATAGATTTTTTTTCAGTGAGAATATAATACAGGGTTCAAAAGCTGTTAGTTAATAAAATTCTTTTCTTATTTTTAATTTGTGTACAAAGCTCATAAAAAGTGTTACCAAATAACATTCAAATCAGATTTATTAAAAGTGAAAGTTTATTTAATTTAAAAGAAGCTGAGATTTGTTGATAAAAACATATATTTCAGTTAAGGATGTTAGTTTGCGGAACGGCCTCGACAGTGAGCTGAAGCAGTCTAAAGCTTTTTTTTTTTTTTTGTATTAAGGTGATGTTTGAAGTACTTTGTGTTTGGAGTGTATTTCTCCGTATGTTGGCGGCAGACTTCAGAGTTGGTGATTGATTTTATTTCAAGTAAAGGTTGGTTAGATATTAAGTTACTTCTTTCTGCTCCTTTTCAGTCATGTTTTCGCTTGTTTTCTTTTGATTCTTGCATGGTTTTGTTTATTATGGATTATTTTTTTGTTTAGTTTTTTTATACATGTTTTTTTAATAAAATGAAATCAAATCATTAAATCGATTATGGTAAATGTTTAGGTTACAAAGGATGTAAAATGTGTTCAACAGTTTAGGATCCTTAAATAGAATGAAAGAACAGAAGAAACATTTCCTTCAGGCAGAGCAGTAGAGAAAGTTCAGTGAGGGCTAACTTTCCTTCAGCTGCCTGTTTATTACCATCTCTGACCAATATTTTCTCTCCCTTCTGCTCAGTCAAACAGAAAATGAACACACTTCCTTTGACTTATTGACTGTGCGGCTTTGAGTGTAAACACACATTCTGTTTCTCCTCTCTGCCTTGCTCTTGCGTTGTCATGGACCACATTTCCTTGGCGTCCTACTTTTTTTGTTTGTTTGTCTCGTGGCTTCCCTCAGCTCTAACAGGTCGCTGGTTGCACTAGCATTTTCTCTTCTGTTTCCTGGCATCAACAGACGGACTTCACATAGAACGGATAGCTTAGTGACAGATGCGACATTTAGAAATCCCATCCTCAGAGATCGGTGCTTACCCGCGACATTCCAGGAAGTAAACAGACGATCATCTGAGGCTTTAAAAGGTTGCCGTTAACCTTAGAGTCGGAACCTTCTGAGATCTAAGTTTCTGCCTTGCCCACRATGTGAGACAGAAATTGGACACTGTCTAGCACCGAAGAGGCAACATTAGACATCACTTCTTATATATTTCATGTGAGGCACTATTTATACACATTTAGTTTACTGTTTCATGGCAGACAGTAGTCTTCAAGCATCTGTGTAAATACTTAACAAGTTACCACCAATATTAAAGTTGTTTCTGAGGAGACTTAAGGCATTACAAAACATTTAACATTCATCAAATTACCACACCTTAATAAAGGGTGACATGTCATTTTCAAAATAAACTTTTTTCCAGTTTTTCATTAAGAAATATTTTTCTAAGATAATTTCAGCATTGTAGATGCTGGCTCATGAACCTGCTTCWATGTGTCAGAGATTCAGCCTCCCAATAATGTTATTTTTGTACCATCARAAAAGAAACAGAGGACATTTTCAAGGCATTTAGAAATGGCTTTGATGCMAAGTCAAATTATGTTTTGATTTATACAAATTGACAGCATTTTCATAACATCTGAAGGTGACATAGTTACTTTAGTTTTGTATAGAACTGAACTAAATGCCTGAGATACACATAAAACTGACCCTTTAAAAAAAACTATGGTATATATTTCTAGTCTAAACACTACATATGTGTACAAGAGTCATTAGTGAGTAAAATATAAGTTTATGAGAGTTTCACATTATTGCTATTTGTTTTCTGTTTACAATTTACACAGCATCCCAAGTTTTTTTTTCCAATCTGGGGTTTTAGATTCTGAGTAAAACCTAAATTATTTGAGAGCATGTCAATAATAAAAAAAAATATGATGTACTTGGATGTTTCTGTTTACACCGATAAAGCCACCAGCAGAACTGCTAAAATGAATCCCAATAGAAAACAGCATGTTCATTTGGACCATCTAAAATGATACGTTCGAGATTTTTTCATAGTTGTCCTTAGTTTTAAATAACCTGAAGCCTCAGAGATCAACATTCTGTACGTAAACACACAGGGCAGTCAGAGTTCCAGTCATTCAGCAGTCTTAATCCTGTTAGGCTCATTCCTCACTGCAGAGCTGCTGTTTGTCAAACCTCCCTCTCCTCCTCCTCCTCATCATCATCATCATCATCATCATCATCATCATCATCATCATCATCATCATCATCCTGTCTCGTCTGCTTACATGTCCTCACCTACTTTGTTCCATCCACATAACTGCCTCTCCTTGTCAATAACACATTATTTCTGCATAAATATCTGATTTATTATTTTTTTGTCTCCACTTTTAATCACAACATTTTTTTTCGGCAGGCAGGAAGTGTTGCGCAGAGCTTTTGAACATGTTAARTGCGCCTCAGTTTCCTCTTTCTCGGGCTATTTCACACCTGACTGCTTCAGTTTAATATTCCCTGACTCCCAACGCGGTGCAATGCAAAAGTCATTAATTGCAAAAAGAAAAAAAAAAAAAGAAATATCATAGACTGACTTAACTGAAAAACAATGTTTGAAATATACATTAGAAAAAAGAAAGCCAGGGGATCTAAACTGACTTCCAAACATCTCGCATGAGTTAATGTTTCCTGTGCTGCCTGCAGCTGTAGCAACATTACACTGTGATATTTTAATTTGTCAAGTTATATGATGGGAAACTGTAGAGCAAAGAAATACATAAATTGTGGTAATTTTCAACATATTTATGTTTCCCACGAGCAGTTTTGCTCAGCTGTCTTGAACTTGAATGTGATTATATCAAATAGCAAACATGAGTTAAGTTTCTTTCTCCAAATCCTCACTGTTCACTCTGAAAATCGAAGAATTTCTTTCTCACTCAGTCTAAATCAGTTTCATTTACAAACACATTGATTTTTTTTAACAAGAACTGTAAAAATTACTGAGTTAGTCATTTTTGTTGTTTTTTTTTAAGGTCACGTAGTGTGGCATCCATCAGTTAAAGGCTGTGTCTCAATTCATGGTTTGCAAACGACGTAGACGGTGGTGCATGTTGGCCACAGTCTACGTGGGTGGTAGGCCGCTTGTGTCGGCTGCATAAACAGCTGTGAAATGAGACGGTCTAGTCTATGGAAGACGTATGTTTGCGTGACCACGCCCTGCCTCGTTACCACAGTGATGCATTTTACATCACGTCGCTTCAGTTGTTTTTGTTTTTTCTTAGGTATAACTTCACAAAATTCAGTCTTAATAGAAAAATGTTACAAGTAAATAAAAACATAGAAAGCATTAATAGTTTGGGTTTAGCTTCAGTATCAGCACGTGTAACCTCATTTTATTTAGCATCTCATTGCAACAAAAACTTCAGCTACATTGCTAAACTTACATTTTTTTGGATCTGTTATAAATATCCAAACTTTGTTGTAAAAAAAACAATTAAAAAAACTCTAAAGTCATTGTTTTCTGCTTAATTTGATGACAGTGCAATGATACTTTCAGCCACGTAGGATACTCAGATGCAGCCTAAGTTTTTGAGGTTTTGTCAACCGCATGACCCCTAATTTACATTACATGCGTTACAGCTCCGCTTCACTCCGCTGCGCAGGTCGCAGCTGTGCGTTTCAAGACCAGTTTACACTACATCCGCTCCGCTCTGGTCCGACAGACGTGCAGGAAGCAGTGTGATAAATTCAGTGATAAGCGTGGAAGTCACAGCAAAAAAACAATTAATTCTGTGAAAGACGAACTCCAAACACAGCTGAAAACAACGATTTAAAGGCTTTCGATATCTATGATGAAACTGTCTCACTGTCGGCTTTCTGAAACTTCTGATTTCAAAATAAAATCCACATGTATCGTGTGTGTACAYATWTGCTTCATGCTACATGTTTCCATCTGCTTCCGAAACAGAATGATACATTCTGACAGCATTTGTGTAGAAATATATCTGTATATTTATTAATGTAGCGCAATTTCAACATTATTCCCACAAATTATCCCGCCTACTAGTGTCTTATTTTGAAAATACGGATGTTGTGCTCGTTTCTTTTCCTGTTGGTGCGACGTAATCTTTAAAAATTGACTCCGGCGCAGCTCCGGCGTCCGGCAAAAATAGGATCTGTTCTAATTTTGCTGGATCGCCGTCCGCTCACCGCCGCTCACCGCCGCCCACCGCCGCCCTGCGCAGCCAGTGTAAACACTTTCTTTGGTTATAATGGGTGGGTATTTGCTGCAGAGGTCAGACCGGAGCGGAGCGGAGTCGGAACGCATGTAGTGTAAATTAGGGTTGAGTAGGCACCTACGAATTGGGACAGCCTACAGTGGGGGAAAGTGATGAACAAATGCACCCCCCATCGACT
>NW_013952415.1:3764579-3765928 GCF_001266775.1 Austrofundulus limnaeus | reverse complement strand
CTTTCAATAAAATAAAATCAATTACAAAAATGAACAAAGAAAAACATTGAAGACAATAAACACGCACCTTTCCTTATTTCCTCATTGGGATTTGATTAAATTGATTTTATCCATTAGCTGTGCTTTATGAGACGTCTTTATTACTTGTTTGTTTCTTCTTTTTATTGATTCMACCCTTCGTGGTTTTCTAAGATATTAGTTTTTCTTTCATTATTAAATGTTTGTTGTGTAGCACGTAGATTCAACTTTTGTTTGGTTAACATGAAATGAAATTGACCTTTGCATTAAAACGTGTTCAAGTTGGAGTTTTATCAGCTTTATACTGTRGATTTAGTGAAAGTGCAGTGAAACGTAAAAAAAAGCCACATTTGCCTGTTTTCTATTCCGACACGACTCTCGGTACGTGTTAACTTAACATGTGTAGGTTTATTAATTATTTTTAACTCTGTTTACCTCCTGTTTCACCTTGTCTTGTTCTTTTCTTTCCTGCCCTCAGATTTTTTTTTTTTTTTTTGGTCTTTTTCACTTCATAAATGTCTTGACAAGTCTCATATTGATTGTGCTTGCAGATTAGAATTGATTTTGCTCCTCACTCTGTTATCCTTTCTGTTTGCTTCTTCCCACTATGATGAGCGACTTTCAGCGCTCCATTCATCAAAAAACAGTGTATTGAATGTTTTGCCCTGTGGGGATGTTGTACACTTTGTGACCAAAAAGCCCCCACACATACAATACATAAGAAAACGAACTGAGCAAGGATAAGAAWATGCTCACGAGGTCTTTTTGTGGCRTTGTTGGTTCTTGCAGAGACAAAGACTTCTCCCATCCCTTCATCCAGAGCGCCACAGAAGAGTCGGGTTCCAGTGGACAGAGCGGCCAGGGTGGTTTCCCTTTTTTCCCCTTTGCTGTTAGGACTCATGCTGCTGCTCATGTGGTGAGCAACAACACACAAGCACACGCCACCTGACAGCGCTTTCACCTTTCACTTGGGTTCAGCCGCTCGCTACAATAACAAATCAAAGCGTGACATGAACGTGCTTTTATAGACCAACAGCAACAAGAACCGGGGGAGGTTGTTTTACGACTCCGGGAGGTTTTAGGAGCGCCTCTGCAGGACTGAAGTCAATCTAACAGACTCCCCCGTTCCATTCCAAGACCATAACTCCTGCTGGTGTCTGTGTGCCCTGATAACCATTAAAACGCTGAACTCATACAACGCAGCATCTGGGAACACAAATAAGTTAACCAGCTTTTATTTAATTATTTATTCATTTATTTTTCATCTTGCTGTGCAAAAGTACAATAAACTTAATCGGAAGTATCCAGACTTTTTAGCCATCTCTGAAAGT
>NW_013952415.1:3757207-3763245 GCF_001266775.1 Austrofundulus limnaeus | reverse complement strand
GTCCAGAGGACCTATACAGTTTTTTTCTTTTTGATTTTTTACCTGGATTACTGAGATGCACCAGGACACTAATCCTCTTTCGTAAATTTCAGTTTATTATTTTACAAGAGTGTATAAAAAAAGATCTGTGTCAGGTTTAAATAATGATTTGCAGTAGATGATTATTAAAAATAGGGCATGTACACTATATTCAGGGATAGTCCAGGGATTTTTGACCTGGTGTTTTGTCAAATAGTTATAAAWAGATAGTACCTTGTGAGATGGTTTTAAACTTTACAACAGTGTACATAGTAAGTAAATATAAATATAAAGCACTTTTCATAGAAATAACTTCACAAAGTGCTGTACAATACAAAAATACACAAAACAACAATGCAATAAAAATATCATGGAGCCATCCAGTATTTCCAACYCAAAAGGTGTTTCAGCAACAGCATTGAGCCAAGGAAAAAGAAAAAAAAAGAAAAAAAAGACAACAGTAAAAATAAAATACCAACCCATTTACATTTACATGCAAAAAATGAATAAAAGAAACAAACATATTTTGCTGGTTGAGTACATTTACTGTATTTAATCATTCAATCTTGAGTATACTGTAATATGATCATCATTTTTTTGAGCTTAAAAAGCCTAAAAAAATAATCATCAGTGTCCCTTGTATGTGGTGCTATAATACTTTTTTTTCAGCAAGCGGTGTTATTGTTGGTGTTTTTAAGAAATTCAGCTGAAAACTGGGCAACAACTAATATACTGGGTTGGTCACTGTGTTTCTCCAGATGTAAAGGTCATATTGCCGAAGATGAACATCAAGCAAGAAGAAGAACAAGATGAAGAGGAATAGGCTGGTGTTTTTTTCTATTTTGCACATGTTTCAAGGATACAGTGCATTGATCAGTTCTGTCCATCACACAGTTACTCACCCAAATTACTTAAAGAGGGAGGGGAGGGGGGGGTCGGATGACGATAATGCGATCGAGTACTTTTTGATTGATGGCTACAAAGAATTTCCTCAGAGGAACTTCAAAAAAATGGCACAGAGAGCAGCGACAGAAGCAGCGGGAACAACCACAGCAGCAGCAGCAGCAGCRGCRGCRGCGGCGGCGGCGGCRGCGGCGGCRGCAGCAGCGACATCAGAACGAACAGTTCAGTGTTTCATCTGGTAGCTTCAAAGAGCCACAGCAGACTCACCTGTTCAGTCTGGTTCAGAAAGCTCCTCGTCAGAGCAAGAAGTCTTCAGCTGAATTAAAAAGAAAAAMAAAACATTTTCTATTTACATTATTTTTCTTTCCTTTCATCATTAATTGACTGTTCTTTATTTTTTTTTATTTCATTATTTTCCTAAATTGCACAGTGCTTTACAGGCAAACGCACGCGTGCGTGTGTGTGTGTTTGTGTGTTTGGCCACAGCCGTGACCCCTCCCCACCCCCTCCCCTATACAGCTCAATCATCACGCCAAAGACTCATCATCTGCACCCGCAACAATGTGGAGCCCAAATTACTCACCAAGCTTCCTGAAACTGTGCCTGTCTTCATCATGGGTTCAAAACCCCAGAAAACGTGTGTGTCTGTGCGTGCGTGCGTGCGTGCGTGCGTGCGTGCGTGCGTGCGTGCGTGTGTGTGTGTGTGTGTGTGTGTGTGTGTGTGTGTGTGTGTGTGCGTGTGTGTGTGTGTGTGTGTGTGTGTGTGTGTGTTTGTTTGTTTGTTTGTTTGTGTGAGACCTGATTGATTCTCAAGAAAGAAAATGGTACGTAAATCCAATCTGGGATGAATCCGAGGATCCCTGCAGCTCCTGTTTGTGTAAACACATGATTCTGCGTGCCTCCATGACTGAATCGGACTGATGGAGCGAGAGTTTCTTTTTTTTTTTATTTGAGGACTAACACTTTGAAGAATTTGGGATTGGTAGTCTGGCTTATTTAGACAATTAGCTTTACTTAACAGCAAACGGCAAGAAGGACCTGGATTGTATTAAAAAAGAAAGAAAGAAAACAAGGTGGATTTCAGACTGAACACTTCTTTTTCTACGCAGCTGTTTTTTTTGTGTTGACAACAATGTTTGGTTCCTGAAACACTGATGCAGCTACAGTTTGTTGGTTTCTGCTCTGTGCTGTAAAATACGACAACACAAAATGRTTTACTTTCCAAAATCTGGCGCTTTTACAAACATAAAAAATATATATGTTTTTTTTTCCCTGCAGTTACATTTCAATATCAGCAGTTACTATTATGTTATTCAAAAGAATAATTATGTGTTTATTGTATTTCTTTTCTTGGATTTTATGGACAAATAATAAAAAAAAACAATACATATAGGGCTTTAGTTTTGTTTTTGGTTTATTTTTCAGACATTCATAATGGCGTAATTCTCCTTGATCCTATTTTGTAAACTACGACATGTAACTTTAACAATGAACAAAAAGTTTATTATTTAATAATAATGATAATAATAATAATGTATGTATTAGCGTTAGAATGTCGTAACCTGTACCTGGGGGTCTTTTTTATAGATGTATATACAATGACAGGTTTCAACCATTAAATGTGACCATTTCACAATGGATTGTGATGAGCTGGTTTCATTCTTTGCTTTGCCTTTTTTATCCACTAATAACAACAAAAACTATTGACTGAGTCTAACCGTTTTCAACTGATGAAGAAAAACTGTTGATAAAATTGTTTCGAAACACAAATTTGACACTTTTTTAATAAATATCTGTAAAGTACAAGACTATCACAAGGCTAAATGCTTCCCAGCAGTATTAAGAACATATTAAACGTCAAATGTTGAAATGTGTCATCTGCAAACTTGAGGATGTGGCAGCTCCRGTGTTTTGCGGAGTTGTGAGCAGGAAGAAGGAGGGGGCCGAGCACACAGCCCTGGGGTGTATCTAATCAGATCTTATATAGATATAAACTGATATAAATCTGTGATGGACTTGCAACCTGTCCAGGGTGTACCCCGCCCCTCGCACTGTGACCCCGTGACCCTGAACGGAAGGTATAGATGGATAATTTAAACATTTTAATACAGAAATAATACTTTATATTATCATAAATGTTATATCAACATGTGTAGAAGGAGCAGGAGGGATGCAAGTTTTTGTTTTGTTTTGTGTTTTTTGTTTGTTTTTATGAGTAAAAATGATGAGTTGACTTTTTTTATCCTAAATTAGCACTTTGTCAGATAAGATGTATGACTTGTACATTTAAAAAACGATGTGGTGCAGGTCCAAATGTCCTGTTTTGATCTTTCTCGCACTCTGTCTGTCTCTCTTCAGCCTGTCTCACCACCTCATCTTTCTCTCCAGCTCTCTTTCTGTCATTATGCTGACAAGTTCTGGCAGGCCGATTTGGAGGCCGAGGACAAATCAATACACCATCTAACAGCTGTCAGCTGGGGGTCTTCAGTGTGTGTGTGTATGTGTGTGCGTGTGTGAAGAGCGTGGATCTGCTTGCCTAGTATTGCATTCATTACTCTTTCCTCCCTCCTCATAGACACCGGTCAGCCCTTTTCTCCTTTTTTTCTTTTTTTTTTTTTCTATTTAATGAGGATGTCAATGAGAACTCAATTAATATTTACAATGACAATGAATCGAATAAAAAGGGTGCAGAGGACACTGATTTTATTATCMTTGTCATTGTCAGCGCTGTGGATCTGCTTCGCCCCTTTAGAGATGAAAAACAGAATTGTTGAGCTCACATTTAAACCTTTAAAACTTTAATTAAATAGCAAGTGGAATGTTCAGCCGTGCTCACAGTGTCTGCAGCCACAAAGTGATCCAAATTAACCTCAAGTAAATGAGAAGGAGCGCGCGCGTGTGTGTCTGTGTGTGTGTGTGCACGCTCTCCAGAGCCTGTCAGGTCCAGCCGACCCGCTCTACTCTAATGACTACTTTAACCTTTCCTTGAAAACGGGATGAATGGCATGATATCTGCTTCCCTCTCACCCCTGCCCTGCTTTCTGCCTCACACTTTTTTTTTTAATACGCAGCTTGCGGCCTTTCTTTCCTCAGCTGAATCTTTCTGGCCGACTGGTTTTGGCTGTTCCAACTTTCTCTTTATGCTAATATCCAAACACGCATCTCTAATTCCTTTGTATAATTCATCCATACAAGCTGGATTTCTGCAGTTTACTTTTTTCACGCTGTTCTTGCATCACTTTGCTCTGCAGACACACTTGTGCCTCTGCGCTYGGCAGCGTTGTTTACTTTTTCACAAAGTGGGGGGAGAAAAAAAATGAAAATCTGCGGTCAGACACAGTTTATTTGTGCCAAAYGCACAAACATGGAGCAATTCAAGGGCAGCTTTTCCAACATATTCTCAACAGTTACTGTATTAGTTCCAGCTGCAAAAACAAGTACAATCTGGTGTTATCAGTCCCTCCCACACTGCACATTATAAACCTTTTACCAAATAATAAATCAGAACAAAAGAGCTTTCTTTCCTAAAAGTTGTTGCTTAAATTGCTGTGTTGTTACATTTCACTCGTTCATTTTATGTTTTCTTTTTCTTTTAAATATTATTATTATTTTATACATTTTTAATCACTGCTTAAGGACTTAATTCAACTATGATACTTCAAGTCACTTTCAAGCCAAATGTGTTTAGGAGCACAACTAATGTCGATAAAAGGGCTGTACATATAAATAAAAGAGCATAGAAACATAAAACCAAATAAATTATGTAAATACAAACACATAACAAAATATAAGCAATAACCTGTCATATTAGAAACATAAAACAGAATATATAGAACACTCTGTTTTAAATGCCAAAGGGGGAAAAAAAACGTTTTATACAAATTATGAAAGTGTCTTTTGGCCACTAGAGGGCAGCAGAAACGCATTGACGACGATGCTCTGTCTGTGGTGCTGAAACACTTTGAAGTCTCTGCGTCTCTGTCCGTGGTGCTGAATAAACAAATCAAGCAACATTTTAAAGTTGTAACATTTGTTCAAATATTAAGAAAAAGTCAAGCTGTGACTGGATTCCATGAACCAATCGTRCCTGTGAAGGTAATACGGTCACCAGATGTGCACATGTCCGAGCCACATGATTACTGGCTGCAAAACTTGTTAGAAGTCACAGGAGTCGGACTTGAAAGGATAGATGTTTGAAAAAATGAAAAAGGTTTTACAGTTGTTTTGAAGTGAGCTCTCAGTTCCAGCAATGGTGTGCAACAAGGCAGGAGCCATGTGCTTTACTGACAGCCATCATTTCTGGGATGACAACACTTGTTGGCATCAACATAAGTGAGGTCATCTTGAATCAGCGCCACAGAAAAAGAGAAACCTTTTCTTTAATTTCATAATTATTCTGTGAGATACGCAAGCCTGATGAGTCACATGCTTGAGTCATTCCATCTTTGATTTGTGCTTCTAAAAAAATAAGAACAACTCAGACAGCTGACTGTAAAGCTGTTGAACACAATACAGCTAAAAAATCACTCTTTATGTGACAAAGCATGACAAATAAAAAGAAAAAAAGAAAAAAAAACATGCTTCAGAATGAAATTACAATTCCTAAAGACCTCTTCCTGAAAGTCAACAYAGAAAAGAGGGACATTTTAGGCTTGTCTTCACAGATACAGTCTCAGGCAGTGCTTAATTTGGAGTTTATCTGGGAGGTCAATTTGAAATGCATTAAATAACAAGTTTAGATACTTAAACAGACATAAAAAATTAAATGCCACCACTCCTTGCCTGAAATGGACCACAAGAACTAAAATATTCTGCCACTCAGAGACTAACCCTAGAAACAACAGATCCATTGATCAGATATTTTTATAGACAATATATAAAATGTGGCCATTTTATTTGTTTGTTTCTAATAACAAAATGTTTATACTCTAAAAAAAAGTCAAACTGACTTGTCATTGTTTGTCTTCATGGAGAGTTAATGTTTTAAAAACTGATTAGTGTACCAGTGGTAACTCCTATTCTGTGGTCTCTGTCCCCCTCTAGTGGTCACTTTAGTCAACACACACACACACACACACACACACACACACACACACACACACACACACACACACACA
>NW_013952415.1:3754699-3756797 GCF_001266775.1 Austrofundulus limnaeus | reverse complement strand
ACACACACACACACACACACACACACACACACACACACACACACACACACACACACACAAACACACACACACACACACGCACAAAAAAAATTGGGGCAGCTATCTTTATGGGGACTTGGCATTGACTTCCATTAATTTCTACAGCTTAATCCTCACCCTCAAGATTGAAGTATTTTAACACAATAAATAAAAAGACTTTAAAATGTAAAAAGAAAAAGTTTACTTTTTATTTGTTTATCTGAATTCTGAATTATACACACAGGGTTATTTTCTTAGCAAATATACTCGTTTACATATATTTGAACACAGAGTTAAAACAAGTTAAATAGGTTATTTGGTTTATTATAGTTTTTTTTAATGTGCTTTTCGTGCACTGTGGTTGATGACACTGTAAGAAAACATTTTGATCTACTGCACTATTTCAAAATCGTGTTACTAAAAACATTAATAGAAAACCCTATGAGTTGAATTACTGACAAAGCATTTAAATATACATTTTTGTGTCATTCAAAGCAGATGTTCACGTTCACTTGCGTTTACCACTTATTACCACTGGGTGGCAGTGTGCGCCGCCGAGAAGCAGGATCATCCCCGTCGAAGAAGAGTGAAGCCCARCCCAGTGGTAGGTTAAAGATGCACAGTGATGGGGTGAGTAACCTGCTTTTATTCATTTTGGTCCCTCTAAATCGCATTAAAATATGTTTTTAAACAGATATATCCTGAAATGTTGTGTTGTTATGCGAAACAAAAACATGCCCCGTGGTGTAAATGAGCATAATTTAATTAGAGTGTCTGGTGACAGCCTCTCTCACCGCCTACACAAAGCAACACCTCGCTCGTTCCTGATGCCCGTTAAGCTATCAGAGATGCTTTTGTCGCTAAGTAAAGTGTATTTATTCCTTTTAATTACGTGCGTTTTATTTTTCAACACTGAGTTTAAATTAGAAAGGAGCACAGAAGAAACGGAAGCGTTAGCTGCTTAATGTCGGAGGCAACGCAGCTAAAAATAASAGAGAGCTAAGATTTAGGATCAAACCGGTTGAATCTATTATTTAAGAGGGACTGATGTTACATGAGCGACAGAGGCACAGTGAGTCTGTCCCACATTTCACTTCCTTACATGACACAGTACAGTATGATGAGGGCCCATTGATGTTTGTGTGCACTTGTCTGACATTCTGTTTTGCACATTCGTTGCTTCACTTGTTTGTTATTGTTCATTTACCACAAAACGCACGTGTGTCCTCGTGTTTTGCAAGCAGATGAATTAGGTATAATAATAAGTGGATGATAGTGATCTGAGGCTGCAGATTATGTTCAGTTTGACTGGGTGGACCAGAAATCAAAATGACAAATTGAAAGGAAACACTCTATATTATCTGGAAAAGAAAAGTGTACATTCATATTTATTTATTTATTTCTCTCTTTTTCCAGTCTGTGTGAACCTTGCTGACTTACTCTGGTGATTGGCTCCCCAAGCCCATCGTTCAACATGCAAGGATTCTACTCCAAGCTCGACTCCTCCCAGTCCTCGACCCCCTTGCTTGGGGTGGGCCTCGGGGGAGAAGGCGCTGCCCGYGTGCCTCTCAGCCTGGCTCTGGAGGCGGAGAAAGCCCAGGCCCTCCTGCAGACGTTCAGCTCGGCCTCCCTGTTGGCCTCGGCGGGGCTCGGGATGTTCTGCGTGGCGGCGGACCACGCCCTCCAGCTGTCCGCCGTCCAGAACCACCTGTGGCTGCGCGCCGCCTTGGACAATGCCACTCACGGACTGATAGGGCTGTGGTCGTGGGCGATTGTGATCGGACTGAGGAAAAGGAGTGATTTGTATGAGGTGCTGCTGGCGGGGCTTCTGGCATCCATCATAGACCTGGACCACTTCTACATGGCTGGATCTCTCTCACTCAAGGTCAGACCTGCAGTTTTCACTGGATTTTACTGTGTTTAAAGATAACTGGGTACCTAACAATTTTATTGTTTTAAATGTTTTAAAGTAGGAATGTAACTAATTAATCAAGAATCAATTTATAATCAATTATAACTATTTAAAATGTGAATCAAATTAAATTGTATAAATTTGTGTGTGTGTGTGTGTGTGTGTGTG
>NW_013952415.1:3738214-3753876 GCF_001266775.1 Austrofundulus limnaeus | reverse complement strand
CCTACAGTATTTTTACAGTCTTTATTTTACAGTTAAAATATTCGTTTATCAAATAAAATCTAATGTTACAACTAATCATGGAGCCCTATAAAAGAGAAAAAAATGGATATAAAATGGCTACAGTTCATTTTGTTGATTTTTTTTAAAATAATCATTATGAGCTTAAAATCAATAATGAAATCAAATCGGGGCTTGAATGAACCGTTCCGTCCCTGTTTTAAAGTTTTGAGAGGCTGATTGATGACTCCCTTTCTCTCCGTCCGTTMAGGCTGCCGTCTCGCTCCCACACCGCCCCCCACTCCACTGTTCCTCCCTCATCCCCGTCATCTGCCTCACCCTGCGCTTCCTCATGTGGGTGGGCCGCCTCAAGGACTCCTGGTGCTCCCTGCCGTGGATGCTCTTCATCTCCATGACCACGCACCACGTCCGGGACGCCGTCCGCCACGGCCTGTGGGTTTGCCCGTTCGGCAACACCGCGCCCGTCCCCTACTGGCTGTACGTGAGCACCACGGCGACGCTCCCCCACCTCTGCTCGGTGCTCATGTACCTGACCGGGACCAGGGACATGATCTCCACGAAACACGGAGTAGCCATCGACGTTTAGGTGACGTCTGACGACAGGTTTCAAACCTTTAAATACTTGAAATATGAAGGGGAACTATGTATAGCTCTTGAAATATGTGGTTTTCAGTTTATGTGAAACTAACGCTAACTGTTTGATGCTTTTCAAGAAAGGGAATATCTTTAATGTAACAGAACATTCCAATGAGTGCCAGTCGTGAGTGTATTCTTTAAAAGGTCCCTCTGTGGTTTACCGTACGTATCTGAACCCCTGACTGAAGAGTRCTTTTTATCTCTAATTGTTTTTATAGCTGTGAAAGGTTTTCTTTCTTCTTATCGGACAACTTTTGAACAATTCTTTAGGCAAGATTTGTAATTTCCTTTTCCAGTCTAGCCTCATCCTACAAACACTCAAGGAAAAGTCAACCAAAGGTTCGACCACAGGCTGTAAAACTACTCCACACCGGGTCACTTTCTTCTTCACTGCACCCAGCAGCTTCAGCACTGTCATCCTTCTGTGGGTTGAATTAGTCTCTGTGACTCTAATGAATTCCAACGCACATGTATAGCTTTTTGTATCGGACTGGACTCAAATTCTGCCGAACGACAGATCCACTGTAAATACCACAAAACGGTGTTTAATGCCCCTTTCAAAGCCATTTTCATTAGGCCAGATTCTTGGAACCAGCCATTTTTTAGTACCTACTTCGTTGTGGTTCCAAGTGGTCATAGTCGACACCAAAATGCGACGTCAGAACTCTGTTCGTGACTTATAATAACTCGAGGCGCCGTTTTTTTTCAATTGCAGCAGCGACATTAGTCGTGTTTCCGTCCAACTTTAATTCAAATTTTTAAATTTTCAGAACTTATTCGGCAAATGTGTTTCCATCTCTCATTTTGCGCATTAACTCTTTTTTTGAAAAACCCAAAAACCACCTCCACCAACCGCCCAAAACACACCCACTGGAACGTCAATGGAAAAGCACCCGAACTGACCCGTACCGACACTACACCAAGTGGCACTAGTGGAAAAGGTTAGTGTAGTGTCGGTACGGTTCCAAGCCATTTCCATTAGACCACATTCATGGAACCAGCCCTTTTTCAGTACCTACTTTGTTGTGGTTCCAAGTGGTCCCAGTTGACATCAAAATGTGACATCAGAACACTGTTYGTCACTGATTGGCTAGGGGGTGGAGTCACTGGTTGAGTCTGAGCTGCCTTTACAACAACACGAGGCGCCTTTTTTTCCCAATTGTAGCAGTGACATTAGTTGTGTTTCCATCCAACTTTAATTGGAATTTTAGCAAATTTTTAAAATTTCAGAACTTATTCGGCAAATGTTTTTCCATCTCATTTTGCGCATTAACTCTTTTTTTGAAAAACCCCAAAGCCACCTCCACCAACCGCCCAAAACACACCCACTGGAACCGGACTGGAACGTCAATGGAAAAGCACCCGAATTGACCCGTTCTGACACTGACYGTACCGACACYACACCAAGTGGCACTAGTGGAAAGGAGGCACTTATCTGCAGATTCCTATTACAAAAGCCTTTTTTTTTTTCTCCTGACAAAGCCTTTTTTTGTGCTAATCAGAGTTCTATTGCCAACTGTGTCAGCCACAGAAATGGAGCAGAGGCTTGAAGTCACCTAACACGGCGGCTTTTCCCGTTTGCTTGTGAAATATCACCGTTTGGTGTTGTTGGAAATGCCACATCCTATCCCACGGAGCTGATACAGATGCTGCAGCAGTTCGGTTGAGCTGCATCTGTGGCTTCCTTCTGCTGTGTTTCAAATGTCAGTTTGTTGAATTTAAGTTACCTGCCAGGTAAGGGTATGGAAATATGGAAGCTGAGGCTGAAATGCAAACATTTGTTGACATTTTTGATGACTATGAACACAGATTTTCAGATCACATTTTGCTATTAGTTTAAATACCCTGTAGTATATTGTAAAGTAAAACTTTTTCAATTGTTCTGCTGCTTGTTAAATTTGAATCCTGTGTGACTGAACATTTAGAAAAAACATTAACTCTTTATTTCTTTACAATGAATCACTTATTCTGGTTAAGACAGCTACTAAAACAGAGTTTTTAGAAGCCAACTCATYGTTGCAGATGTAAACTGAACACCTTCATATAAACACCCTGTTTTAATATGCATAATGTARTCTAATGCTGGGTTTCAGAAATGTGTAGTTTGAATGTAACAAAGATGTGGTTTGAGTAAAATCGGACAGCTTCAAATCAGTATATCTGCCATGAAAAMAAAGGTTTTCCTTGAAAGGCTTGTAGTAATCATTGTTGACCACTAGATGGCAGCTATAGCTTTGATTCCTTGTTTTTGCAAAAGGACTTTCAGTGGTGAGAAGTTAATCAGGTTGTATGTGTTTTCTTGATGCATAATATTTTACTTCAATAGTATTTGTGTTAATTTTCTTTTATTCTTTATATCACTTCTAAGGTACAAAAAACCTTTAAAAATTGTGTAACAGTCGAAGTCACTGAAGGTTTCAGCAGTTTCATCCCTGTTTAAGTGGAATAAGTGTAATCTCATTTTAAATCATCACTTTGAGTAAAACTCCTTCATTGCTGCTTTTTTTTTTTTTTGCACTTTAGGATTCTAAAATTATTTTACTTTTTGTTCAAAATGTAAGTTTTCAGTAGTGAGTGCCAAGATAGTTATAACTTAAGTGTTTTATCTCAATAAAATGTATAAAACAAATTCTTTGTATATAAAAACAAGTCTTTTTTTCTATTTTTATACAAATATATATTTATAAATTTCTAGGTTGCCTTCAAGGCTTGTGAGAAACAAAGCCAAACTTAAAGCATGGTACATGATTAATGGGTTTGTGTTTTTATCCCTCTAACTATGGCTACAACAATAAAACGTGTGTTTTGCCATTTAAAATGGAAATCATAGAAGTGGCACTAATTACCCGTATGTTAATACAGGGGTGTCAAACTCATTTTCACCGAGGGCCACATTAGCGTTACGGTCAGTTGTAATTAACTTTGACAATTCATGTTTAACTTCAACAAAACATGTTCCTCGTCTCATTGCTATGGCTGAGAACTGCTAACAATAACTGAGCTCTGTGGTATTTTCTGCAGAGAAAGTGTTTTAACACGACCACATATAAACACTGAAAAGCACCGTGTACAACTGACTAAATGKGAAATAAATACAGAAATACTATTAAAAGTAAAAGGAGGAGAGATRGGGGTCAACCGTGGGCCACATTTGGCCTGCGGGTCTTGGGTTTGACACATGCATTAATAGAACCACATGACATAATCTCACTTACAGAGGCTTAAGGACCTGTACAGTACTCACTAAGTACTTGCAGTGTTTATTATTTTTGTCAGTGAAAGCTATTGTGCTGAGCTGTTGCTGCTAATTGGAAATATCCTGAATCCAGCAGGAAGGAAGAGGTTGGTCTGACAGACCCGCCACTCAAGTAAAAACTGCTGTCACAGCACTTTTTAAAAATTTTTTTTAGGGAAGCATTACACCTTACACCAACTGACTGGTTAGTAAAAAAATAATAATTTTCAGCATTTTTTTTTTTCACCCTAAAGATGTGAGGGAAAGGTCTCACAAAAGCTGATAGTGGTCATGGGGACAATAAAAATTTAAGTCGTAAGGAGGCCAAGCCTTGTGTGTTTGAACTCTACAGGATGTGTGTGAGCACACTAGATAAGCAATTTCTTTCCAGGTACAAAAACAAAACAAATAAAAAAACCCATAGACTTCGAAGTCCATTAAAAAAACACCACAAAAGGCAGTTTGAACATTAAAAATAATCCGTATATTAAGGACCATTTGTTACTTTTCTTTTTTTAAATTTAAAAATTAAACTGTTTTGACCTGACGACTTCAAAAAGAAATCATAATGGCAATGAAGATGTTTCTAGAAAAGAAAATGTGATAAAATAGTATTTATTTCACAGAAACATACCATTACAAGAGGAGGGAAAATTAAAAACAGCTTATGATTGTTTTGTTGTTGTACACATAAAGCAARAAACGAAACAAAAACCTCGACTATACACATCTGAGAGCAGATGTCTGAGTGGAATTTGACTTGTAGGATTTAAAACCCACAGACTCCATTGGTTCTCACACACTACAGGCAGACACAGAGTCAAATCTGTCCACAGAAACAAATGTTTTCAACAGGTTGAGGAAATACAGACYGTCAACCACAGAGAACAGATAAATGGAACCGCATTGTTGCCCCATCTTAAGGGTAAATTATCAAATTATTAATGCTCAAACTTTTTTGGTTTTACAATACGAAAAAAAAAGTATTTTTGCTCCTCAAATCTGCAGCATATGGGTTTTTTATGCTAACTGTAAAACAGAAGTTCTGTGCAAAATGTCGTTTTTTTTTTTGAATAACACCTAAAGGAGCTGGCAGGATATTTAAATTCAATACATTGTTATTCTGAATGTACAGAGTTTGAAATAAAAAAAAGACAAATAACAAAAAAAAATTAAATTAAAATACAAATTGTGGTTTGAGTGACGGAAAAAAATAAGTTGAACATGTTCATGAAAAGCAGATGAGTAAACCCATCATTCACTCAGTAACTGTACAGTAACACAGCTTCATGTAACTGGGAAAAAAAACATACAAACACAATGCAGGAGTGGCTCAACAGACATGGGTTATCCTCAGTCACTAATGATGGTTTCCCTTTTTTACTAATACTTTTTCATTTATTGTTTTATGTATTTATTTCTCTTCACTGACTTGAGGGKTCAACTTCAGTCATATTTGGCAATTAGGAATGCTCCTAGTTGCACAAAATGAATGCAGCACTGAGTAAAACCATGTCTGAGTAAGCTCCAAAAAAAACTGATTTATAAACACCACATACACAATACATATCTTTAAATGTAATATACAATAATAATATACAAGTAAGCTTTGCTGRGATCCATGCAACATATGTGGAGCTAGCTTTAGAGAACATACAGTCATCAAACTGGAGAAAGTTTGACTTTGATGCACCTTGTGTTCTTGAACGTACACAATCAGTCAATGAATTGACAAAGTTTGAATTAACAGAAGAATATAATGAAAAGAAGAAATATGCACTAAAGGCGTTTCAGAAAGAAAGTACTGACCACTCACAAGGTAAACATTTTTTTTAAGGTCAGTGGAATTTGAGACATGTAGTGAGAAAAACTAAAGTCAGTTTCTTATGGGGTACCAAGTGTAAAATGACATGTCAAAAATTTTTCAGTAACATATTTTTCATTGTTTAGCTCACTGTTTAGCTAGTGCTAGTGGTCCAACGCAGCTAAAACTTCCCCTACAAGACATAAAACTTGCAGTTTTGCGCATCGGATCGCTAGCAGTTGCTATTGTCTCAGGATGATGACATCATAACAYGAGCCAAGCACTAAAAGCAAAGGCTATGTTCCATTCCTAAGTGCCTGAATGTGAACTTTAACATTTAACTCCAACTTTAAGTGTTTAACTTTTACATTTGGATTAAACCATTGAGATGTAGGATTTAATCTCCAAATATATTTTTTAACATTAAAACTTAACATTTAGAAAAAAATAGCTAAATGTAAGAATAGTGAGCCAAATCACAAAATGTTAGTGGAAAAATTAAACACTCAAAAAGTGAGCTAAATAATGAAAATATGTTAATGATTTTTTTAACATTTCATTTTCCATTTGGAGCCCCATAGTTTATTGTTTAAACTTTAACTAACTAGTTAAAGATTATTTAACTTGCACATTTAGACTATTATTGTGCTGCAGCTGTGTAAAAAAAAAAACTATCAAAGAGTTCTTTGTGTGATTTATGTGTGTCTGGTAAAACCATCCCAACTTCTGCCATCTCTCTCCAAAAAATGTAAAATATCTTCAGTTTTCCCAAACCCACTTCATTTAACATGTTGTTCAGAACCACATGCTAATGCCCGCAGTACCCGTCCACAAACATCCCMCTTTAAGTGAAATCAGCTGCAAGATAAATCTGCAGCTTCTACTTTAACCTTTATATCCTGTACTTTCTGCATCATCATCTGTTTGCTTTGAGGGGAAAAAAAACAAGAACAAAAAGAAAATGGTGCTGGATGGTGGGGGCWAAATAAAGTACAGAAGGCTGTTGTAACATACAATCAAACCAAACTCACAACTTTATGAAGCTATATTTTAATGTCGACAACTGCCACTAGGGAAAAGTAAGTTTAGCATGTTGACAAAATACTAAAACTATAATTAAACAACTGTTTAAACATTCAATAAAATGAAATGATATAAACTGCAGATATCCAGGAATTTAAAAAATCATCCTAACCACCATCCCTGCTGCACATATTTAAACATTCTTCTTTCTCGATGTTTAAACTGAACATCAAGAACATCTGAAACRGAATTCTAACAATGATCTTTAAGAATTCTAATTATTACGAGTTAAGTTTGAATTTAGTATTCATTCTGATTAGATTGTGGGTTTTTACTTTGAAGAACCCATCTCAACTATTATATGACAAAACTGCTTGCCACAGTTGCAACCATCCCAGTGAGAGACATAACGTCCAGTTAAGCAGGATGGTTCTATTAATTTACTATAAAGTAAAACAAAATGTTTACATTTTGTTTAGCTTTTTTATATAGATATATCTGAACTACAAGTTGAAGGTTTTAAACTAATATTGGTAAAATTGTATTTTGTAATTTGTATTAATTCTTGATAAATCTAAACTGAAACCAATAATTAATTTATACATACAYGTAAAAGGTAAACAATTTAACAAATTTGTGTAGTCTTGGTTTTACGTAACTTTATTTAAACTATTTAATTGTATTAAGTCAATTGTTATAATAACATCTGCTTTTTAAAATATTTGAACTTTCAATGTATTTATTATTTTTATAATTAATTTGCAGATTTCACTTTGGAGCCTCCACCCCTAATTGTTTTATTCAATTTTATTGAATAAGTGTTCAGCTTTTAATGTATTTTATAAGTATCTGATGCTGTTTAAGCTCTTTAAGTGTCTTCTCAAACATTCACTTGTTTTGACAAAAAGCAATTATTAGGAACCTAGAGTGGATTTTAACTCTCTAGGATGTAAAACTATAATAAATAAGTGTGTGATGCAATGCTGGTGATCTGTGAAAGGCCAGTTTCTCCTCCTCCTCCTCCTCCTGTTTCTTTCAGTCACACAAATACTTATTGTGGATGGATACAGAGGTATATAAGAAACACAAAGTTAAAAAAATAAAATACTACCTATATTTGAAATGACCGACAACAGATCAATAATGTAACATAAAATCATTCATGCAACCTATCATGATATCATGCAACATAAAATTAGTCATAAACCAGATAAAGTTTTTTTCCCCCAGCCTGCTATTTCTGAACCCTAATCTTTAAGATCATGTGCCCAGATTACTCTCTAACCCCACCCCTCTACTCAGCAGAGGCTCTAATGCCCGGCATTGCTGCTGCTTTGGCGTCACACACACAAACACACACACACACACACACACACACACACACACACACACACACACACACACACACACACACACACACGCACACACCAGCAGAATTTATGCTTCCTTCACAGCACTGAGTCAGTTGATGTAGGAATGAACACGTGATTCTGTTCCTTCTCACCAAGAAACTTAAAACAAAATTTAAAAAARAGTGAAATGTTCTGGGTGATAGAAGACAGACAAGCTGTTCCACAGTAAATCCTATGTTCTCCTGGTTGGCAGCTGCACATCTCGTCCTGATTTGTCGCTTAAAAAGGCACAAAGAGTCGTCCCGCCTAAAGCAGCAGCATTTGTGAGTGAACTCAGATGTCCCTGCTGCAGCGTTTATCCTTCGGTCCAATAAAGACTAAACACTGCTGGAGTCAAAAGAGCAAGGTCTGTTTTTCCGCACGTTTGGAGTCTGCTGAATCTTCTTTTTTTTTATGGGTAGCTCACTTAGATGACACCACTGAATATGTCCAGGGAAGCCTTTTTAAAACTCACCCCGCTGTCAGGTATGAAATCCAAACAAGCATCCCCTTCCACGGGATTATCCTGGAAGCTGGGGCTGGAAATAAGACAACCAGGGTGTCTCTGTGTTTACTCACTTCTCCAGCTGACAGGTGGCTGATGCATCAACTCAATCTGAGAAGAGTTGGTAAAAAAAAAGGGAGGAAAAGAAGCGAATCAATGAGGAAGAGCAAGAAAGAGAAAATACAACTGTAAAAAAAAATTAAAAACACATTTAAATGAGAATTATACACTTAATTAGCTTCTGACTTGAAAGTGCATATTTAAATAGCAGAGTGGGATTGGAACTACGCAGAAATATTTACAGGGTTATAATCAGTGTGTGTGTGTGTGTGTGTGTGTGTGCCAGCCTTATAATGACAAGCTGGCTGGTTATCTGAGAGGTTGTCTCTAAGTTGTTTATAGCAGCTCTTTGAAACTTAAGAGAGAAAACATCAACTCCTCCACTCCTCTCACTGGCTTGGTGCCCGTTTGAGGATATTCCGTGGAGTTCTTTAAGAATTATGAGACGTTATGGTTTTAATTAGCTTCACACAGAGGCTGCTTCTCATCTAAACCTACAGATAAATCTGTCGAACAGATAAAAACAACAGTAAATAAAAAAAAAAAACTGGTTTAAAGCTACAGAAATCTACTAAACATTTGGACACARCACATGCACAGAAAACATGTCAATAAAAAAAAGTTGCTCTAGAATTACTTTGCATATGAGGGTCGTCTTAGATTGGGATTGACTTCATCTTGACCATAGAGGCGAGCTCCTGTTTGGTGGCGTGTTCAGTCCGCTTCTGTCTCATCCTGAGAAAATGCAACACCGTTATGTAAAATCTCACTCACAGCTGGATTACACAGCTTTGAGATGTGTGTGTGTGTGTGTGTGTGTGTGTGTAGGGTCTTACCATACTATAAAGATGAGGGAAAGGACGGTGGTGAGGATAAAGATTGAGAACAAAACCAGCAGAATCGCCAGACCCAAATTACCTTCATCCCCATTCACAGCATCTGTATGGGAAGAGGAAGAAGTGGGCATCAGTAAAACAAGCAGGTGGGAGAGAAATATGTAACAAAGCTACAGCAACACAACAAAAAGTTCATWGATAACGAAAGGTTTGATTGAAATAGAAAAACAGTTGATGTGATAAAAATTTAAGTTTTGAATTGATACATCAAAAATAAATAGGCAACAACACATAGTTGAGTTTAAAAAAGAAGAAAAATGATTTCACATTTTTGTGAAAGACCAAACCAAAAAAAGAAAAAAAAAACTGTACAGTCTTGGTTAGAAGTTCATCTTAAATTTGCAGTTACAGCATTTGTGCAGACATGCACTAATTTCACTTTAGAAAACAAACACATGCACAACAATACACAGCAAAAACAGTCAAAATCCTTCTGCTCAGTGAAAAAAATAAGTTTGTGAGCACATCTGCAAATGATAACAAGCAAGCGCAGATTCCAAACAGTAAAAAAAAATGTCCTGATGCATCTCAGTAATCCAGGTAAAAAATCAAAAAGAAAAAAAAATGTGTAGGTCTTCTGGACGGGTTCTTCTCTAATGAAAAAAAAAAACCATCTAAACCTAAAGTTGGTTATATCCACCACCGGAGCGTGTGCATGTTTGCAGCTGTACTGTACACGTGAGCTGCTATCTACTTAACTTTTCAACCAGAGAACAAATAGCATTGCACAAAACATAACACCCTACAGGTGCAATTTCCTGCAATTATATGCAATTTGATGATGACACCAATCATGTTCAGGCGTGGCTCTGGGTTGCCTGTAATAACTGTAAATAGTGGTTCAGAAAACAATGCGGCTTTTAATGACTGATTACGTATCTTGTTGCAGCCAAAACAAGACGTAAAACATGCTCTTCCTGTATTTTGTATTTAGCTATGAAGCTTGTAGCTCGCAATACAAGATGCCAAACCAGACTGAGATATAAAGATTGTAATTAAATGTAGATAGAATATCCAATTTAAATTAAAAACTTTGACTTTTTAACACAAGAAATGTTTTGTCATTACCAGGGTTTATGGTTGCCTATAACATGAAGACTGTTGCTTAGTTTGCTTATTTATTTATTTATTTATTTATTTATTTATTTATTTATTTATTTATTTATTTATTTATTTTAATTGTATAAAGAAAATTGTCTTACGGGTTGGCTTTGTGGAAGCTGAAGGTTCTATGCAGAAACCATTACAGTCAGGAGACTCTGTGTTCTCCTCAGGGCCAGGGTTGGGCTCTTCTGTAAAGGGAGAAACAGACACACAGTTAGCCATGAAGGACAGAGAAAGGTTTGAGTTTATATTGTAAATGCAAGTTTTTTCATTTTTCTGTAGTGTTAGCAAAATATCAAACCAACCACTGAATGAATATTAATGAATATACATATACAATTAAGAAGAATAATGCATTTTATTTATAGGCCCCTTTTGAAACTCCCAAAGTCCCTTACAGAGGTCAATAATAAGATCCCAATAGAATGGTAAACACAATAAAAACTATTAAGAAAATGAAACAAGCAACAACTATAAGTAAATAACCAGTCATGCGAGATAATGGGAGTTAAAGAGATGTATGATTATAATGTATAAGATTTCAAAGCAGCTGGGTTTGATACTGTTTCTTTAAGACGCCCAGCTCCTGCTTCCAGACCGGTCCACTCCGGTTTGAGAGAGCAGGTTACATTTTATGGCGATGCAGAAACATTTGATTTACAATTAAATTGAAAAGTGTCAACAAAAAGTGTCAACAACAGAAGACTTGTCCATCCAGACTTAAGTGTTGGAGCAAGAGTGTGACCCAGAACCAGAGGAGAAATAAGATGAGGAAATTGTAGTTGGTAAGTCTAGACCTTATATGGTAATTCTTTCRCAGATTATTTGATGTAATAGTTCAGAAAATGTCACATAACATAGAGAGAACTCACCAGGTTGAATAATATGACACAAACAGAATATAAAGACATCTTTGTAGCACTAGGAGAGACTAAATTAAACTTTTCTGCACTMCTAGAGACTCCAAGTACATAACAGAATGCATTTAACAGCTAAAAAAGTGGATTTGACATGATATGTCCCTTTTAAATGAAAGGAATCTCATTTTGTAAATTATTCAATATTTAATAAGAAGCCAGTGTAGTTGCTGTAAGACTGGTGTTATATGACGGAGGGCGTTCTGGTGATTATATAAGCAGTAGAGTTTTGAACAACTTGGAGTTTTTAGAGGAGTTTGTCAGGTAAACCAAAAAGAAGTGAGTTACAGTAATCAAGGTGAGATCTGACCAGATTATGAGCCAGAATGGCTGTATTGTTGGGTGTAAGAGATTGACGAAGGCGAGAGATGTTACATAGGTGGAAGTAAGCTGACTGATTGACATTATTGACTTGTGGAAAGATAAGGTACTGTCGAGGATGACACTCAGATTTTTAATCTGGGGAGAGGGAGAAACTAGAGAAGCTTTAATGTAAATAGAAAAAATGTTTATCTTGGAGATGGTGGATTTGGTGCCAACAAGTACGATTTCAGTTTCACCACCATTAAGTTTGAGAAAAACTGTTGGGGAACCAGGACCCAATTTCATGAAGGCAGTTAGAGAGGCAGGTAGGAGAAAGAAATTAATTGGGTTTAGCGGAAAGGTAAAGCTGRGTGTCATCTGCATAGCAATGAAACTGAATGTTGTTAAACTAGATAACTTTCAGAATTAACCCAATGCAAGATGYCCACCACAACCAACTAACATTAGAAAACACAAACATGACTACAACTCAGTCAGTTTTACAGATGCAATCATTTGGTGTGGTGGAATCTGAAAATTGTTCTCCAACACAACACATGTGCAAACTGGAGTCAACTTTGTTTGCCTGTTAGCAACATATTTTATAAAACATTGAATGAATGAAATTCTCAGAAAATAATTATTGGGTGCATATTTTACAGTTAAATAACTTTTAGAGTCAATTTCACTTGAAAATGGCTGCCAGCTAATGAACCTTAGCATTCATAACAACTGCTATACCGCCATGAATTTTACAGATGGTGAGGACAGATGGTCCTCTGATGTAGTAGATGGAAATTGTTATTATGTTACAACCTTAAATATACATAAGTATATTGTAAATATTTAGGTTTGTTACCATTTGTTAATTGTTCTTAAGTAAAATGGCTAATAGTACATTTATCTTTCTTTTCTCACCTTCCCACGGTCTGACGAGATGCAGTTGGGTCCACTCACTCCATTGGCTCTCAGGATCCACCTCGTCCCGGGCTCGAACCTGAACCTGGTGGAGGTGACCTGCCAGGGCGTCAGGTACCACAACTGCATTGTCCTCTGTGAAAATCTGTTAACACAGAGGGATGACACTGAATGTGCACATACACACACAAATACAATGCTGCAGCAAATATTAGCATGAGGGTTGAGATGCTTACTTTATAAGTAAAAGAAAACAAGATTAAAATGAGTGGAACAATGTGACCAACATGTGTTGTGTTGTGTTTATATGTCAATGTAAATTTCCTCCTAGTTTGAAATGAGTTTATCAAAATTATTTACACTGCGCCAAACTTCAGGCTTACTTTTGACTTCACCTCCTTTAATAATAAAACAAAAAGAGCTTATGTTTTACTAACCTCAGACCAGAGCTTAGAACCGTGAGGCTTGTATCTGATGTGAAAAAGAAGAGGGAAAGCGATTTCCTGTGGCCAGGAAGAAGGGTAGTGCCATGTGACCCTAAGTTTCTTTGGAAAACCCTCCACTTCTTTTGCAGACACCGACTCTGGAGGATCAGGTTTTACTACAAAGAAAGCACAGGCAGATAAAAATTATATCACCAAGCACCAACAGAGTTAAACCATAATTTACTCACTGCTCTTGTTTGTGTAAAGACAGCTCATAACAGTAGAAAATAATAGCTAAAAAGCACTTGTTCAGCTGATGGATTACCAGTTGAATTATTGGCTTTGTAAGGTCTGATATGTAAACTTTGAGCCAATGAGTCTTTCTTGTATGTGACATGTTAAGAAAATAACTCCTGTGTCAGTTTATTATTTTTCAAACTAGCTTTGATTTATTACCCTGAAGCAAATCCTTTTTTTTCTGCATGTCAAATCAAACTTTTCCCCATTCCCTTATGTCATCTTACAAAGCTCATGAAGCTTTAATTGGGCCAATGTTGTCTCGGACCCAAGAGCGTTCGTCTCAATGACTCTGAGCATGTGGATGGTCTGCCAGAAAGCAGGATGGTGTACATCACAGTGCCTGTGGGTGACGTCCACGATGCAAGGTCTCCACTCCTGACCCTTCCCTCTTGAAAAGCAAAGATGTAAAAGTATTTTATTTTCTCGGGTAAAAAAACAARTGTAAGCTAAAAATGACAAAACACTATCATGTTATGAAGCTGAAGGGAAGGCTTAAACTGCCTTTTCTAAGTATGACAGCTGAGATGCAGTAACTGGCTCTTACCTGAAGGAGGCGTTGAACCCGGCTGGCAGGAAGGTTTTTACAGATTCCCTCCAGGAGCAGCGAACGTGTGTGTGATTGGGCACTTGGCAGGAAATACTCAGCAGCCCAGGGGGATCTGAGAAACAGCAGACAGAACTTTAACTTCAATACAAAACAGCCTTTTTTTTCCAGAACATATTACAAGGCTTGTCCTTGGGCATAAGTACCCTACTGTCCCCATTATAAATTAAAATCGTCAGGACATGATTGGCCACCACAAGACTAAACTCCATATTACTCTGAAGGAAGCTCACTTCGGAAGCCCCTTCCTGTATAAGACAGTAACAGGAAGCAGAGGGCTTTGTAATGCTTGCTATAATCTATTTCCTCTAAACAAGGACAACCTCTTTTCTGATTATCACTTTTTTAAATAAATAGTCTTCTTATGAACAAAAAATATAATTTAAATGTTGGGAAGATCATTAAAATAGTTAGATACGATGCAAATTTTAATTCAATTAGAAAGTAACAAAAACATTTTTGAACGAAACTGAACCATTGATCTGGAGCACTTTTAAACTCTTCTAAGGCCAAAATATTTTATGTGAACCTGAAGAAGTCACATCATCACTTACGGCCCAGCCTGAGGCTGATGGAACGGAGGATCCCACTGTTGTCATAGCAGCTGTAGTTGCCTTGTGCCGATTGGTCGACATGATAGAGGACTAGTCGCCCGTCTGATGTCACTTTGTGCCACGGCAACACTAAGCTGTGGTTGTGGCGCCACTCCACAGGGATCCTGGTCAGGACCATGTGATGTTTCAGTTATTATGTTGAGACATTTTCACATGTAAATCTTCAAATAATTTACAAATCATGTGTGTTGTTTTGATCTAATGTTCACATGTACATAACAGTAAAGTTATTAAAGCTGAAGACTGATGAACTAAAAACTCTGTCCAGCTTCCATGATTGTGGTAGTTGGACACATTTTCAAAGCAGCTACGTGGACAAAAACTCAGATCCCTCCGATAAACTTCTAGTTTTGTTTTTCTCACCCGATTTCTGACTTCCCACATTCCAGCGTCACGTTCGAGCCCAAGCGCCCGTACTGCACGTCTGACACTGCAAACAGTCACAGACACAACACCAAGCATTAAAGCACATTTTATTCTTGATTATAGAATCTGCACAGTGAGCGATTTGTCATACAGCGTGTCTGTATTGTATCTATTAATGCGACCTAAGCTCTGTCATGTACTGAACAGCCTGCAGCGTTACAATAACATGACCATAGAAGGTTGGGGACCCTGCAGACAGCAGACTGAGGAGTCTTTGGCACATATCCTGAAGCAATGTGTGTTTTTAAAAAGTCTGCTACTGATATTTTTAAAATATACTTTGTTTMAGGAAATCTACTCGGGGACATCTTAAATAACAGATAAACTTTCAGAAAACACTAACAAAATAAAAATAACATATGTATTCTTCAGCTTTATTCAAAATGTGTGTGTGTGTGTGTGTTCTTAAATAACAGATAAACTTTCAGAAAACACTAACAAAATAAAAATAACATATGTATTCTTCAGCTTTATTCAAAATGT
>NW_013952415.1:3735724-3737699 GCF_001266775.1 Austrofundulus limnaeus | reverse complement strand
TATTATTATTATTATTATTTATTTATTTACATTTAGAATTCTTTCCTTTTTTGTGCCTTCTTGTCTCTTATGTTTATGGCTATTTTTTTCTTTTTAACTCAGAGGAAATTAAGTCTAACCAAACTCCATATGTTCTCTAGATTATTACCATTATTAGTTAATTGAATGAAACAAATTTTGATCTAATTATTATCTTATACCTTATTCAACAATTAATCATAAGTTGATTAATTGTTTGCATCCATAGGATTGATCATGGAAAATCTACTTTTTAGCCAGTTTAGGAGTTACAATGAGGATTTCAGAGCAAATCATTGCAGTTCCACTTTATTAAGACCTCAAATGAATGATTTAAATGTGAAAAAGAAGGATTTTTAAAGCATATGTTTACTTTAAGACAAAAACAACCCACTTTGTTGTGGCTTCATTTGGACTGTTTGCTGATCTATTTTGACAAATTTAAAATGTTACTGTAATTACAAAGTGGGTCTGTTAACAAATATGTTCTACCATAGAACTAACCAAATTAGAGTAATTAAAATTTGAATATATTTCTAGCTCTAGTGATTTACCAATTAATCAGCTAACCAATTTTATTCAAATTCATCTATTAGCAATACTTGTGCATAGGTAATCAATTACCAAGTAAGAAAAATAATTTGCAGCCGAAATAGCCTACTGTCGCTCACAATTTAATGTGTTTAAGAATGATTTTCTTTATATCATTTTAAAATGGTGGTGAAATTCATCTTTATTCAAATGAAGCAATTATTGTCATATTTTGTTAAATGAAATAATTATTTGTCTGAAGAAAAAAAAACAGTGTTTTTTTAGTTATAGCTGTCCTGATTTTGAAAACTTGTCAAATATAACAAAATTATGACTTGGCAAAAGAAAATAAAAAAAAAAAACAGTCAGTGATGAATTTATATCTGTGGATTCAGCTGACCATAAAATAAAATGTTTGTTGTATCTGTACTGAGAGGAACAACAGCTTGTGTCAATATCTTTGGGAGAAATCAGCACCTGTCTGCCAATAAACACAAAATTTGACGATGGTGTTGATTTGAAGAAATACTAGGTGCAGTGTATAGCTGAGCAAATATTTGTGGTGACTGTAGTAATTTGCAAAGTTGATATTCTATCTTGTGTATGACCAAGTGTATGAGTGGATGTTTGTTTTGGCTTTGATATGTGAAAGCTGGCATTTATGGTAGATGTTGAGAGGGAAAACGCATCCCTTGACTGTCGGTGTGCCACGCAAACAGCTTCATTAATTCTCAGCCACTCAGGCATGAACACTCCCTGCTGGCCTCTGCTCCTACAGCAACAACCTATATCAGCTGTTTGGTTGTTCTGCTTTAATTTTCCACGTTTAACTCTTTCAAAGACAGATGATTTATATATAAACATATACAGTATATACATAAGTTATTTAATTAACATTGGTTGTATACTTATATAAATGTTACCTCATAATCTTTAAAAAAAATGATTCAGAATTTAATTTAACTCCTACTCAAAAATTAAAGAGTTTACAGGAAATCCTTTGAATAACCTTTTTTTTCCTTCTGGCTGGCTTCCTGCATAAAATAAAACAGCTTGAAAAAAAATAATAAAACATTTCCCAGTGATTTTGCGGCTGAACTGATATTTTTTTTAAGAGTAGCGGGTGAATTTGTAATAAGAGAACAATGAAACCTACTGAGATTTTCTATATTAAAATAAGCAAAATGTGAGCCAATTAATATTACTGTTACTCCCCAATAGTGCTGTACCAAAGGATTATTTTCTAATTGATTAATCTAACGATTATTTTTTCGATTAATCGATTATTCTAAGAACAAATCTAAAAGTTATTCTGATGTGAGTGCACTGGATATTTGAAATGTTTTCATCAAATTAACAAGAACAGTTCTTTAATATTGTAATATTTTCTGTGATAGTTTTTTTCATGGACACAAAATATGCACTC
>NW_013952415.1:3732651-3734111 GCF_001266775.1 Austrofundulus limnaeus | reverse complement strand
CACACACACACACACACACACACACACACACACACACACACACACACACACACACACGCACGCAACAACATGCACAGAAAGACTGCAGGTTCTTCTTGACATTAAAATCAGATGGCAAAGCAGACGTAAAAATCTGCAAACTGGATGAAACTCAGTACTTTCCAAACAATAAAACGTGGGCCGAGGAGCTGCTGAAGGATAGAATAAATGAGACGGGGAAAATGTTGACAGCTTCGTCTGAAAGTTTACGAGGAAAAAGGTCCTCTTTGTTCACTGATTAATGTTGCTGAAAGAAAACGTGAAAGAAAAAAAAGGAGAAAGTAAAAACGAAAGAAAGAACCTATTGATCAGTTATACTTTTTAACAATTACTAAAAATAAACTAATTAAATAAAAACATTAACAAAATCCTACAAATCGATTATAAATTGGAACTTCTGTTGAAACAGCTTAAATAAATGAAGAGACAACACATTTATGTAATATAATTTCCTATCAAATTAAGAATGGATGGTAAATGAAGTGAGTTATATCAGTAAAACATTTACAGAGTCTCATTTTACAWGATTAACATTTGGTGTTGAAAACAGCTGAAAAGGTGTTTTAGTCATGAGGGCTTAATTATACTGTTTTACAAGACATCTAAGCAGTGTTATCTTACTTTTTAACCTTGTTAGCATATATTTTTTATATGCACATGAATGACCTGTTTTATTAAAAGGTCATTATTTTAAGGAAGTTGTGTCCTAACTTACTGTGGTGTACAAGCTTGTCCTTGTGGTGTAAAAATGACAATAACAAAAGATGMAGGAGGAAAAAAAGCATTTATGTGCTGCAAGAAATTGCAGCAATAAAAATCACAAAGCAGAAAAAATGCACAGCACTGTTATTTACCTAATAAATCTATAACAATAAAACTGTCAGATTACTTTGAACAGCTGACGAGAATCAGAACTAACACACCTCTCAAGTTTGTGCCTGAAGGACAAGCTGCAGCTTTATATATCCTAAGTGCCTTAGATCAGGAGCACCCAAAATAGTACTGAAAAGAATCCATGCCTGATCGTTAACATAATGCCTACATCTGTTTGGAGGCATGAGTCAGTGCCGACAAGAGGTTTTTCATTTACATCCTCATAAGCATGCACCTTTCGTTTGCACAACACGTTGGAAGTGTATTAGTGTGTGTGTGTGTGTGTGTGTGTGTGTGTGTGTGTGTGTGTGTGTGTAAAAGCAACACCTAGTCTAAATTAAATCCACCTGTTGTGTATTGCATTTTGAACAGCCTTACTGGAAAAAAAAAAAAAAGATTCTGCCTTAGAGGATTATAATATTTTTGTAGATTGGAGCCATTTTAAAGAGGGCATACTAGGGATGCAAGTTGATTGATTGTATCATCCAACTAACAATTAAATGATAAGCAGACATTTAAAAAAAAAAAAAAAAACTTGAGTTTTCTCG
>NW_013952415.1:3711368-3732641 GCF_001266775.1 Austrofundulus limnaeus | reverse complement strand
GTGTGTGTGTGTGTGTGTGTGTGTGTGTGTGTGTGTGTGTTACCTTCATCTGTCCAAATCTGAGCATGGCTGGGGCCCAGTGACCAAGATAATAAAAACCAGATGACTGTCAGAAACACAGGACTGGACAAAAGGCCTGGCATCTAGAGAGACAGAGACAGGCAGTAGGGAAAAAAAGTGTCAGATAAAAGTTGTTTAAAATGATTTCTGAAGTCTAAATAATAAGTCAGTAAGCATTAATTTTAGCAGTAGGAAAATTTCAAGGCTGATTTTAAAAAAAATGTTTCTGTAAAAAGTCTGCACTTTGTCACAYTGAAATATTGAAATTGAAAAGCAGCCGAATTACAGACAAGTAGTTATGGAGTCTTTTCACTGAAGTTTAAATAAAATGTGCATAGAAGTTATTAAACAGGAAGTGCCAAAKATGTCCTCTGTGGGCAGACTAACGACACAAAGTAAAAACCCACTCATGTCCTCTGAACAGAAGCTGGACTTAATTTCATTGTCAACCATATCTGTGTAACAAAGAGCCATAAGGTGGATGAGTGATGAGTTGCATAGACAGAATATATAAACACATCAAAAAACATTCAGCTTAGATTATATGAACATTACATTTTCTGTATGAAAACATGATGCACCAAAAGAAACTACATTGATTTATTTTATTACCATTTCCAAATGCAGAGGAATAATTTTATAATACTGTATTAAACTAGACATGCAGGGTTTCTGTTTAAAGTTTTATCAATACATTTCACTAAATACTAATCTGCTTCACATTGACTATGGTTATCATTTGCCAAAATCTGCAAGTATTAGCTGAATTTAGTTAATATGGCTGCTGAGCTTCAGGGTAGACTCTTGACAGGTCACGTTTATCACACTTACAGACACACAAGTATCAGAAGAACATGCAAACTTCACACAGAAAGACCTCAGTCAAGATTCATTTTAAAATAATATTGATGTTGGGTGACTGTTGACCACTAAAACATTGTCCCACATTTGTTTTTACTTTTTTCCATTTTTTTGTGGTCTAAAATTGATAAAATACTAGGATCCAGGAGGCCTAAAGCAATCCCACATTACTGCGGGTCCAACATTTAAATTCTGAACTATTACATAACCATAAGAATTTTGGGTAACATTTAGTAACAAAGATAAACTGACCTTCAGAAGTTTGCCTACAAACTGCCAAAGTCTCAGCAATTGTGTTGGTGTGTTACATTTGTCTATTAATCCCAGATAATGTTCTTTTGTTCCCCAACAAAACTGACAACTGTGTTACTAATTAAGCAACACCAGCGTAGGAGTAACACCAGTGGTATCATGACACARTGTTGTCCTATTTTTATCAAATTGTGAAAGTTCAAAAGTAATCAAACACACTAAGCCATGTTTTCTTACATAACTCATACCTACTCACAGAGTCCACTTAAAAAAAGGTATACAACTGACAATTTTTACATTTTATTGGCATCATAAGTCAAGCAAAATGTCATTCGGTAGATCAAAGAAAACWTTTGCAATCAAATATCAAAATACAGGACCATTTACAGGTGATCACATTTAATTATGAATTGTATATTTTCTTACCTGTCATCCCAAATAATACTTGTAAATCATAAAATAATGAAAGACAAAGGTACCTTAGATGCATCACAAAAACATCTTCCAGAGTGTTCCTGATGTCTTTGTTGGAAACCAGAGACAAACACCATTTCTACTGGTGTCTTCCTGATGTAGCACATTACTGTTGTATTTACCACTCTAACTTCACACAGCACACTCAGCAAATTTAAATCTCACTGCCATCTCCCTCACTTGCACCCCCACCCCCTCTACCAACTTCATCAATCCCCCCTTTTCATTTTTTTTTTTCCTTCATGCACATTTCATGACAGGAACCCAGCAGGAAAACTGAACCCTGTTGTTGACATTCTCAGGTGCATTCCGGCGAACCTAATACCTGCACATTAGGCTATGCACAACATATTTTTTGTACCTTAGCTACAATAAAAGTGTGATATCATATTTTACAATAATGGCTGCAATGATAAAATAAATAAAAAAATAAAAAAATAAGTAGGTCATCTGGACGGGTTCTTCTTTAATGAAATGTTTCATCTCTCCTCCAAGAGACTTCTTCAGTTTCTTGGAGGAGAGATGTTTGCAATGATACTCAAACATGCAGTTTAGGCAAATAAAAAAATTAATTAAATTTGGGAGGAGCTCAAAGGAGAGCTGCTGATCCTAATCAAAAGGAACTAGTAGAAATGGTTTGRCATTAGGGAAATTCTGAAGACTTCTTAAAGGTGTTTCAGACATGTCCACAGGGAGGATACCACATCAGGGATGGGCAACAAGCAGCATGTGGACCACGTCCGGCCTGTGGGTGACTTYCATCTTGCCCAGCAATGAGGCCCCGCCAATGAGCTCACTAAAGTAAGTGTTTATTTTTGTTTGCTTCAAAGTAAAATGGTTATACATGCAATTTGACAATGAAATATGTCAAGTTATTGCAATGTATGTCAGTTCAGTATCAGTTTAACTTCCTATGTATCCTTCCTCCCAACCCCACAAGTCATTAATTTATCTTCCCTGCACATGTTGCTGAGTTCTACTTAAATATTTTACTTTATTAGTTCAAGGCTGGTGGCTCTTATCCCTGCTGTAGATTATATATTGCAGAGCTTTGCATGGTCTCTCCCTCACATCCAATAGTTTTTGTTTGTTTGCTTGTTTGTTTGTTTATTTTTGTTTTCTTTTTGGTCAATTTAATTCCAAGCAATGCAAAGTTMAGTCAACATACTGTATAACAAAACTAAAAAAATAAACATATCTCCTTAAATAGGCTGTGGCAACAATGGGAGCTAAATGCTAACTCAACTGATACCATCAAATTCTTGCTTGTTAGCAGAACTGATTACATAAACCTGTAACAAAACTAAAGCATAATGATATGCATCAGTGACACACCTACACTTTTAGTATTGTTGTTGTTTGTTGGTTTTGCTATGACAACCTTTGTTGCCAAAGTTCCCTAATGTTTTGGCACCATTTGYTCCACTTTGCATGTTAATTACATTGTTAATATGCGAAGCAAAAGGCCCACAATGTGATGCCTTACAGCTGGAAATAGTGGATTACACTGAGATTCTTTGCTTTCTTCTAAAATTTCGTGTGAGTGTGTGTGTGTGTGATCACAAGCTTATTTTCTGAGTCACACCCCAACATTATATTGTTACACTCCAAGCAAGTCCCAGTCAAGAAAGGAATGTAGCCATGGATACTGTCACCGGGGTGCATCTGTAAAGTAAGAATCCCCACATCCTAAAGACACCAAACAGAAGTACCAAATCCCCCACAAAGCCTGCATGATTTGCTCATGAGAACAAAATTGTTCTTTTACTTTTACACAGTAAAACTACCAAGTGATTAGACATAATTGCTAAACCTTGACCAAAATTCCTTAGAGAATAAACACTTCCAAGTTATCTGTAATAATGGTGACAGTGTAAAAGTATCCTGACTAAAGTCAAACAACAGCTGTGCCTAGAAACTCAAGGGAGTTTAGACGATTCGCCCCGGGTTATGAAAAGTACCACTCTTTTTCTACATTTTGCCAATAAAACTGACTTCATAGTAAAATGAAGTGTGTGTGGACACTCAAACTAAAAGCAAATCACATTTAAAAATCGGGTTTTATTAACCAGTTCGTTCTGCGACAGCGCAATCCCACATGTTGAGTCACTCACCTTCGGCATGCCAGTGCACATTCAGGCAGACTTACAAGAGAAGAAACAAGGCAGTGAGAGGGCAAAAAGAATATGAGACAGAAGAAAAAGAGGGGGGGAAAGAGCAAGCCTAGGGGGGTAAGGTGGTTAAAATTAACAAATGGAAAAATGCATTCTTTAAGAATAAAAAAGCCCAAGGCAAGGGAGCACTGAATACTGTTTGGAGTTGGACAAGAGTCTGTTCAGTGGGGTACTCTAAATTAAGTCAATTTCTGTATAAGCACACTAATTCACACTGCAGCACTGCTATTGTCATTCAGTGACATAACAGGTCATTACAGGATGTCCTGTTCAGAAGGACAGGTCATTAGAGTTTATGGCAGAAATTAGAAATTAACGAAGACTGATGTTTCATTTAGCCTGCAGCCTGTACAATGCTTAACAATGTGTTTACTTATTTGTGTCACACATCTACTTTCAAGGCTAAAATGAAGACAAAGTGGAGATCTAACTACCTGTGCATTTATAAATGAGGGTATGAGTGTGTGCATGAGTACAAAATTACACTATGTGACTGTCTAGGTGCACTAAACTAACAACACAACACTGTCAAGCCAAGAGGGGGAAGGCTACAATAAATTTGGTGTTTACCTAGGTCACTATGGCAATCGCTGTATACCCTGTCTGTTTGACCATCCAAGGTGATAAGAACGCAGATGAGTGATGCATGTGTGTGTATTTCCATATCTGAGGCTGTGCAGTGCAAGCCTTGAGTTTAAGCACACAGAGTTCATGACTTTGTTTTTGTGACATACACCTGCAGTTCCTAAACACATCTTAGTCAATCTCTGTTATTGTTGGTTGGTGTGTATTTGTGGCTCAGTTAATAGAACAAGTGCAGGTGGATAATTTGAGTCCACAAAAAGTCTACTGACTCCTATCAAGTTGATAATGAAAATAAATTTAAAAAAATTGGTGAAAGTGTGAATAATTTAAAAACCTGCATTTATCAATCCCTATAGATGAAAATACATCTACTATATGTTGTCACCCCATTTCCTTTCCCTTATCTTCTTTTTCATTAATGTCACATCTTGCTTTGAATATGCTACTGAACACAAACCCATCTATCCATTCATCTGTTGGTTCAATTTATTTTAAGATGCACTTTCATTTTTATTGTGTCCCTTGTTTTCTATGTTTTTGACAGTTGTATTGTCATGTTCCTGCATACTTGTTTTGTCTCAAAAGGTGATATCACATGTGAAATTCAGTTTATGTTAAGATGGACTGGAATTAGGAAATCTCTGTAAGCCTATATGTCATGTCAACCCTCAGTAGTAGTTGCTAGCCCTCTTCTTCAGTTATTTCAAACAACAAAATACTAGTTTTTTTTTAAATGTGAAATTACATAAGTTGCATTGTTGTCAATGTTACCTAATTTGGACCAGTTTGGTTTGTAGAATATTCTTAGGACCTCATTAGCAAAGGGGAAAGGCTGTGTTCTAATGATTGCACAGGTAAGCAAACTGCTATTTTTTTACCACATTTTTCTTTCCCAGAATCTTGTATTTGACTGAAGTATGTAACTGGACAAAGGCAGGCAATTTACAGCAACATGAAAATGCTGATATGAATTCAACTCCTGTCTTTTAGAGACAGCTACTGACAGGAACTCAGAAAACRCTTCTGCTGGGCGTCAGAACTGGCACTTCCTGCCAACACATCTCGAGTGTACATAAGATAAGTAAAGCGCAGAAGAGGCAAAACAAGAGGACATGTTCCTGAGAAGGGATAGAGGAGGACGATGGAAAATGTTACCAAAGAAGGCAATGAGGATACAGGAAAATTAAGTAAAGGAGAGGAAAGTTTTTTTTTCTAATTAACGGTCAATGATCTTTAGTAGATTAGATTAGATAAAAATTATTGATCCTTTGGGAGGGTTTCCTCAGAGAAATTACATTTCCAGCAGCATCAGTACAATACAGATTAAAATAAGGGAAGCAATGTACCAGTCAAATGGAGATATTGCACATTTTGCATCATCATAAAAACAAGTCAAAGACAAAAATCAAAAGAGAAGTCAAAGTAAACACACAATAGTGTCCTGCTTTTTGCACATTAGTACTAAAACTTGTCAAGCATATACATCTTTCCCCAATTTTGCAAAAGCTACATAAGATTTTAGTGCATAACTTTTAAGTAGACAAAATAAATCAATGTAGTTACTATTTGTTGCAAGTACTAAAAGGCAGTGAAATTTCGAAAGTTGCTACATTTTTCAAGTCTAAACAATATGAAGTAATGACTGCCATGTGTGTTCAAAGATAGCACCTAGAAAAGCTGCAGATTAAGGCTTAAATGTGTATGCATGTATGTGAAAAGAAAAGGGAACCAAGAGGGACATTTGATAGAGTGGACATATTAATGCAAAACAGCTTTTGGCTGGTTTTTGCAAATTTTCCATCAACCTTTCAATACTTTCTGAAGTAAAAATATTACTTTGTGTGTGCGGGTTTGGCACATGTATTGCAAACTTGAACTTGAATGTGTGCGTGCAGTTGTGTGTGTGTGTGTGCTTGTGCGYTTGTGGCAGCAGGAATAGTTTGGCCTCTGCTCTGCAACGCTGGAATTTCCTCCAGCTCTGTCGCCAGGGCAAGATGGGTACCATATGCCAGCATTTCACACACAAACACAGGCACATACATACACACAGTTGTATGAAGACCACAATCCCACGAGCACACAAGTTTGTAATACTAAAACTAACCTAACGTATAAATAAACACACAGTGAGGTGCATAATTACGGGGAAAGCTGAACTAAACTTACACACACGTTTGAACATAAAAAAATCCTTTTTATGGTGTTTTTACTTTTTTATYTATAATGTGCAGGTGGCTGATAAGTCATGAAGACAATGAAAACATGTATGTAACGGGTTACTTTTACTTCTTTCACGTTTTGAAAATGCAATGAATTTCTTGCTTAACAATCAACAAGAGATTTTACAGACTCTGTCCAGTTTGAGGCCAATTCAGTAACATGCCAAAGGTTGTGAAATAAATTATTAACAAAAACCTGGAATATAACTGTAAACTCCTCAAACTTTTTTTTTACCAAAACGTTTATATTTTCTTTCATCTTCTATAAAGCATCAGAAAAATGTCGTTGTTTTTCCCTGTTCTTGTGAAATAGTCTTATTGTACATGCTTGGCTTACGGTAAATACCTTTAAATCCTGGAAAATGTCTAAAGAATAATCGAAGATAACAGAATTAAATTTAAATAGGTTAGTGATTAGCTAATTTTCAGGAAAGCAGTTTACAATCTGTCTATTCAATGATTAACAAAACAGGACCATCTTTCCATGTTCCAAGAATCAAAAATACTCTAGTTTTGTTTAAGATGAACAAATACAACTCGGTCTAGAAACGGATAATAGGTAATAGGGAAGAAAAGAAAGAAAACCTGGATTTTTTATTTAAAGAACTACTAAAAATGTATTTTCTTTTAATGTTTTAAACAATAAAATTCTGAAACGAGGCTTCGTAAAATTATTAACTAGTCTGTCCAGTAAACGGTCAATGAATGTGTTTTCTGGGGCTAAAGAAAATGTTTTTTTATGTTACCCAATGAATAACTTGATTACTCTTTTCCTTGGTAACCAGCCTTGTTAAGCTTTTGTTTAACACTTACTTTCGCCTTAGCGATTCTAAAGCATTCATGGGAAAAAGCAAAATGACCACAAACAAGAGTTGCCAAGCAGATGTCCAATGGAACGTTCATGATTGTCAACACAAGAAAAGAACCAGCTTCTTGGAGTTTAACAAAAAATGTTCCACTACCATACTGTGTCACTAAAAGCATTGTCAACACTCTAATGTAAATAGTGTCCATGTATACCTACCACAAAACTGTAAAACCTAAAGAGATAATCTGACCATTTTCAAATTTTCAGGTTCCAATAGGAAAAAGTTCACTCAGTCAGGTCAACAGTCTGTTTTAAAGTCYTTTTTAGACAAATAATAAAAAATAAAAATGGATATTACTGTAAAAAAATGCTTCAACAAAAAACTAAACCTTTATTGTTTAAATGACATTGTGTTTAGTTTGCTATTGTTTTCTCAATCATTCATGTTACTGCAAATGCATATATCCTAAGGCTATTTAATGTATCAGTCTGCCAAGAGTGTGTTAAGTACATGCTTTTATACTATACCAATTCAATTATCTTTTAATGGAAAATATAAATTGTACAAAAACAACAAAGTAAAAACCTGTGTTGTATATTGGCCTCGGGCTGCCATGATTTTTAAAGATCAGCTGTGGGAAAACCCCATCTTGGTCAATCTCTAGCCATTATTGTGCTTATGCCAATGTGTTTTTGACATTTCAGCATTGCTAAAAACTAGGGATGTACAATAGATCGGCATTAACATCGGCATTGGCCAATGGTAATTTTTTAGAATATCATTTTGGTCCTATAAATAAAAATGGTCTGATACTATTATCCAATATTGATTTCCCACTTTTTAGCTTTGCATTTCTGTTTTGGGAGGTGACATATTTGGTCGACTGTTGTTTGTTTGATCATGATAGTCATAATGATGCTGCAGTAGAGCCAACTCTGGTCGTTTTTGTACAGTATCAAAAAAGTATCTGTATATAATTTGTGTATTTGTGTAATATCAGTAAATATCGGTTGTCTGYCATAACAGCAATAATATCAGACATTGATAATGAATGAAATATCCATGTCTGTATTAAAAAACACCATTGGCAATATAGAAGCATCAGTTTAAACTCATCACAAAAAGACAGAGCAGGTGCAGTCACTAAATTAGTTAACTAYATATTTTTATCAATAATGTAAAAGTAAATTGACAAAATATAAATTTAAAAATACATACTGACAATTACTGCTCCTGGCTAGAGTTTTAGACTTTGATGGTCATCTTACATTAAGAAATGACAGAGTTGTAGTTGTGTTAGTTATACCTTGAAAATTGAAAATGCCATATGCATACTAATGCAATACTGCAATACTTTGTTTTCTCTCATGATCCATTACTACTTGGAGGTGTTGTAAACCACTCTAATCTACTACCACACCAACTCTCAGCTTCATATCTGTGAAATTTATAATCATTTTGGGTCTGTTGCCTGTGGTTGCCATTTTGAATAAAATTAAGTACAAATATTATCCCATTATAGACGTACTTTAGGTAGTTCATGAGATACTTTTCCAAAAAACAGACAGATTCCTGGCTATTGTCAATGTTTTAAACACAGATCCTGCACAATCAGTTAGGGTTCAGTGTAMAAGTTGTGTTTCAATACCACACCAAAATGTAGTTATTTATAAAAAAAAATGAATAAATAATAATAATAAAAAAAAATCTATTCAGCGATTAATTAGGTATTTTGCTAACAGAAACATGCAAACACTCACAAGAAAAACCATCATTGCTCCAATTTTGCCAGCAGTTAATAAATTTTGACACATTCTTGCTAAAAATAAAATCAGCAGGTTGATGTGATTCCCATCAGTCATGATGTTCATCTGTTTTTAACTACTCTAAAATGTTTGAACTTCATTCAACTGGAATGAACTGGCAGTGCCAAAATTTTACCGTAAACYGCAATTTTTTATAACTGCTGTCTGGAAAATACCATTGAGATAGTGTCTCAGTTATCATGGGACTCCCAGCCATACAGTATGTACATTACACCAGGTTAAACATATGTTGGTAAATCCACTGCTGCTCTGACAAATCACACATCCTGACAGCTTGCATTTTCATCCATGTGTTTGTGTATTCTTGTATTGTAGGTTTAGTTTTTGCAGATTGGTTAGGCTTGTGAAATCTCGCAGAAGAGTTTGCCTCAGTAGTTAAGAAAGATGATGGTCCAGCACACATCTGCTTTGTATGAGCCAATGACAAGCTCTTTAAATATACACTCCCTACTCACCCACATCTGGTCTCTGTTATCCTAAAAAAGCCCTACACACATTTGCATGTACAGTATGCTTTGTAATCAATTACAAGTAATTCTTTGCCAACCCATCATCAGAAAAAACAATATGTTTTTAGCACTGAAATTAAAATCAAAAATTTATTTCAAGAATATGCTATTTTAAGACTGTTAACAGCTGCATGTGTATACTGTGCTAACTGCACAAAATTGTTTATAATTAAGAAAAGACAGATTGACCAGTGGTCATTTGATCTGTTGTCCATGCCTGAAACATTATCAACTGCATGAGCACACTCACACACAACTGAAAACATAATGCTATGATGATAGCTGTGTCTAACTTAGTCCAATAAGCCTGCAGCCTGGTTTGCCAGTAACCTCTGCCCAGTTTCTGCTTTGCCACACTCCTCTGATGATCTGCTGTGTAAGCTACGAGTTTCTGAATTTGTGTGTGCGTATGTGCATCCAAGTACCACTGACTGGCGCCATCCTACTGCTGGGAGCAATTATAAAGACATAAAGCAGAGAGGTGGAGATTGCTGAGAAAAACACATGCATAGGCATACAAATATGATMAACTGGACTACTTGCACTTTAGAAAAAACATCATTTGTTCACTCTGACACTATTTTTGTTACAGCAAGAACAATGACGAAAGATGTTTATAAAAGATTTGCTCATCAAATCAGAAAAAGCTGAATATTCTGAATATATTACATGCCAACATTTTGTCAGAGCCCTTCTTTAGAGTGAAAGCAGTAACTAATGTCCTATTATTGAGAATAAAGCTATAACACTACAGTGTAAATACATAAAACATGTTAATAGTGTAATATGTATATTAGCTTGTAACTGCACGGAGACCATGTAAACCATCGGTTGTAAATAGAAGCAGCTATAGGGCTTGTTTTTCTTAATATTCCAGGTTTMTAATCTGCCCATTATGAAGACATCCAGTTGGCCTCTACCTCAGAATTCAAGTTTTTCTACCCAGTAATTTAGCTGCATCCATGTGACATTGTTCTTTTCTGAATGATTTAGAAATGAACAATGATTACATCCCTGAATGTAGCCAATGGTTCATTCAGAGAAAAGGCTGACAACTTCAGATTTTTAAAAAAGTGCTAGRCTGCAGCTAGCAACGCATAATTCTGTAAATTAACTTATTTTAAGATGAATTCAATCTTTTATTATTATGAAGAGCTATTCTACACTTGCGTTTGATTTACTGGTACATATTTTAAGCTCCAATTGCTTGTATTTATGTGTGAGGTTTGAGTGTGGATTGATTAATAGCACTCTGTCACTGAATCATTTTTAACATTCACTGAAAAATCTAAATGCTGAAAATTCTTTTTTTTTTTTTCATGGATTGCAAAACTGAAGGATATTTTATATTAGAAATGGAAAAGTATGAGGTTTGATCAATGAGTTTTGTAGAGTTCACTTGTTATTGTTAATAGTAAACGTAAATTCATATTTTTATTAGTACAGTATTATGTTGGGGTAGCGTTCCCATTTTAGGCAATGCAATGTTTATTTTTTGACTGCTTATCTATGAACAAATACAACAGCAGCAGTAAATAAAGGGTATTGACAGGTTTTAAAGCCATAAAAATGCAGCAGCGAAAAAAACCTAACTACTATAAATACTTTTAAACTTGAAATATTCACTCCAAATATCTCATTTAAGTCTAAATAGAATGGTTTTGTGGACAATATCAGATTATTTTTTAACAGTATACATACTAAAAGAAATACTCATCCTAATGGAGAACCAATAGTGTTTTAAAGGTTGACACTAATTCTGAAGTAAACAAACAAATTGTAATGAATCTGTTAACATAATGTAGACATGTTTTCTTCTTTGCCCTACACTGAATATAAAGGATTTTATGTGTGCATGTATTTATTAAAGTTTATTTTTGCAATCAAATGGCCTTTATAAAGCTGATAGAAAGCTCTCATCATGTCCTCAGCAGAAAGGAAAACATGGCAAACATACACCCAAATTACATAAACACAATTTGGAACAAACACAGAGAACACGGAYAATCCTCCCCCTACCACCCACACATACTTTGACTGTCCTACGCACATGCACACACATCCAACCTCACACACACACGACCCCTGTTCTCTTGAACGATGATGAGTCACTCTGCTGGGAACTCCATGCTTTCCCCATTATACAGTCTGGGTAACTGACTGTTCTAACACGCTGAAGGAGACAGGTAGTTCAACTGGTTAAAAAAAATGACATGCGTGGATAAAAAATAAAACTACTTGAGGAAAAAAAATCACTAAATGAGAGAAAGGTGCAATAATATAACGTGYGTCAAACAGAAAAAGAAGACCAGAAGAAGTGATGTCATGCTGTATTAAACCCCGGGGGTCGTTCAGATTTTTACTGAATGAGAGTAAATGGTTTCCAATGTTTCTGATTTGCAATAAAAAAAAGATGGGATGGAAAATGATAAATGAAAACTGTACAAAATACGTGAATAAAAATGACTTTTTATTTTCATATGATTTTACATTGGACTGTGTGTTTTAAGGAAGACCTGTTGCATCTTAGGGTGGATGGATGGAACACTAATCTTGATCTCTGATCCTGCACTCAGGTGACTGATTGGTTACTCTTTAAATACGATATAGAATCATAGATAACCTCTGAGATAAAAGTATTTTTTTATAAATCTCCTTATTTCCCTACTTGTCATTATCCATTAAAGTTATTGTTTCATTTTATTTGTCTTCCAAAGATTAGATGCTAGCTAGGAATCCTTTATACCTTATCCCCACTGTATTACCCCTGCAAGCCACTCCTTGGCAGAACTATGCAGCCTATTTATGATGTTTTTATTTATTCTTTAAARCTTTCTTAAAAAGTTGCCTTTAAAAAGAATGTTTCAGATTTTCCTTTCAAAAGAATGGAAACTTTACAAGTGTAAAAAGGGTTGAACAGCACAGTTCAAATCATTACAAAAAAAAATCCCTTGAGAATATAAGTATGAGAATGTCRTGCTTTTTTGGTTACTACTACATGACTATCTTCTGGAAAACTTTGCTGGAAAAGAGACAAAGGAACAAGCAGCACAGATGGTGATGCAGAACGTTCCTAATTCAATCCACATTTCATGTAAATAATGCCTCTCCTATCATAAACTCAAAGGAAGTCAGCACKAAGTGTAAACACAAGATGGTATATTTTGTGTGTCTGTAGAGTGGGTGTTGAAAACTCAAGTTCAAAAACACAGATAAGGTATTGATGTTTTATCTTGTCTATTAACTGCAGATGGGAAGTGATTATTGAAGATTAAAAATATTAATAAAAGGGTGAAAAATAATCCATCCATCAAAGTATTTTCTTTACCTGCTTGTTTCATTCAGGAATATAAAATCAAAAGAGACCCTGAAACTAAAACGAGGATTAAAAAAAGGCAAAAAATAAAAGAAACATGTATACCTAAGATGACTAAAATAGACAAAAAGTGAGGAAGGTTAAATTGTCCATCTGCATAAACACCTGTCTTAAATTTGTTTAGAAACTGAAAAGCAGACCAGAAACATTTAACAAACACATAACCTCAACTAGTAAATGAGAATTGGAAATAACTCTGAGGCAATAAGTGAACTCACAACTGGGGGAAAAAATGTACACTAAATTTGTCTGTTTTTGTGTTTTAATTTGTTTTGTCTTTTTCTAATTGTATATTTGGTTTCTACTATGCTCCCCTGCTTTTCACATCTTGTGGCCCACAAAGCAAATCAAATGCAGGTGTGCATCCAAAAAAAATGGTTTTCAATGCTAAAGCTACTTACTTCAGATCATTTTGAATATTAAATTAAAATCAACAAAAAAAAAAGAAAGAAAAGAGGAATCATCTTTATGTGGCTAGTTTTGATGTCAAGCTGGGTGGCTTGGTAAGGCCTTGTCAGATCAGGTACAAGGACTACCCTGTAAAGCAAACAGCTTCCATACACACTACACCTGATTGAGTCCAAACACACACACACACACACACACACACACACACACACACACACACACACACACACACACACACACACACACACACACACACACAAAACACGTACAGTACACACCATAGAATCTACAGTGCAGCTATTCAGTTGAGGCAGACACAGGGGCCCAACCAAATAGACCCCAACCAAATATGACATGCTAAAGTGAATATTCAAAAGGTTCTTTGCACTTGACTATTCGAGGAAAAACCAGACAGCAGAGCAAACATGTTTGTGAACTAATACAGAAGGTTATATTTGGGATTTGCATTTATATTTTTACAGGAATGTGGGAAAAAATAGTTCACCTCATTAACTTTTTGAATCACTTAGAAGAAAGCAACATTAACAACAATGCTTTTATAAGAGTGACCAATTAAAAAAAACGACCCTCATCAAGCAGTGAGGCTCTGTGCACAGACCTGGCACCCAAACAGCAGATTATCCAACTCCAGATAGGAAAGCAGAGAGAGGGCTGATTTACAGTGTGCTGCCATGATTTGGTTGGAGAGTTTGTTGACTTTGGGTGTTTGTGTGCACATGTGTACGTGTGTGTGAGTCTATGTTGATGGGAACCATCGGAGAGATTAAAAAGCCTGTTTAAGATCAAAGGCAAAAGGCAGATGGAGGGTGGAGTTAAACCAGAGAAGGCTCTACATGACCACACTAGTTTCAAGTCGAACTCCCAAGACAACACCAAACTACAGAACCCACTCTGAAATTAAACCTTGCTATAATATGTGTTTACAGTTTTAAACTTGTACGTTTTTGATCATATCAGTAGCAAAATAAAAAAAGAATCTTTTTTTATTTTATTTTTTACGGCCATGCAGTTAGGTTCTGTTGAACACCTGTGGTGMCTCCAATTTTAATGGCCTTCTAAGCCATTAGGTCAATGTTGACCAAAGGAAATATCTATATTTAGAAATCATTCAACTAAAAAGGGTCCATGTGGTCACTAAACATATTTATATAATGCAGGATAATGACACACATGAATCCCCACTAATATTTTTGAGCTAATCTTAGTCAGAATCACTGTAACTACAGGAGTGTGTCAATATTTTTTTCTCTAATTTATTGTTTCTGGTAGTCACATTTCCCCGATGATACAATATATTATTTATTTTAGACTTACTTTAGAATGGATTAAGTTGCACTAGATTTGCAAAAGCCTAAACCAAACAGTTTGTTCTTAGCATGTTTGYTCTTTAAAATTAAAAGAAGAGTTTTTGAGGATATTGGCTACTTGCTCCTTCCTTGCGTAACAAGACAAATAAAAAGTTCAGTTTRTGAGATAAAAACACAAGCATTTCAGGCTATCCAGTTTCAATCTAACGTTTTACCTTTTATTATTTGAATAAGAATCACTTTTTCCCCCTCAAGCTTTCTCGCCATTTCTATGTTTTAAGCGCAGAGCAGACCTTTTAAATTGTTCTACTGTCAAAACAGTCTACTCGACAAGTTTAAACCAACCTTAACATCTGCTGCCTTCAAAAGAACTTTCGCTTTGGCAGGAAAAATTCTAACAGGACTCTGTTAGCGCCAAATGCCTCAGGGCCCCTATACACTGAGCCAACAATCAAATTGGGGTTTGCGATCGCTGCTGGTTCTTGACATCTGTTTGATGTATATGAGCTGTTATTCACCCTTGATTAACTGTGGGTTCAGCAAATATGACAGAATGAGACAAAATAGGTGTTTAATATCTTCTTTTTTTGTGTGTGTGTGTCCAGTTGATTTTATTTATATGTTAAATTTTGATTTGTAGTTGAATAAAATATGCACCAAGTCTGTTCCGATAAAGAAAAAAAAGGCAGAATGGACATAAATATCTGCAAATATACTATATTTAAACTATTGAATTTGCAGTGTGATCATTTCTTTAACAAACTTTGCTAGTAACCTTAAAAAGTCCATTCTCATTTGTTTCTGTTACCTTCTTGCCAAATCAGATATGATCAGCATGCTCGATAACAACCATTTATCCTTTTTTAAGACTGCAAACGCTCCATGAAGACAACAAACATGCCGGCAGGAAGGGAGGGATGTAAAAGGAGCTGGCAGATGCACAGCGCACAGAAGGACAGGTGATGATCTAAATTACAGGGAGAGGTAGAATGAGCAGAGAAAAAAAGTTTAAAAAAAGAATAAAAACTAAAATAAAATAAAAATAGTTAAATAAAACTGGAACAGGTTTCTACTTATTTGTCAGACATTCGAACAAGACATTTTGGCTCCAAGTCAACTGACCAAACATTATTTGAACAGACAAGTCCATCAATTATAAATGACCTGAAGGATAAAAATAGTCACTTCCTCGTAAAAGGAACACATGAAGGTAATGTGGGCACACTCTCTACTAAGCGACTCTTCTGTTTTTACTTAAGACTACCACCAAAACCTTGTGATTTTGTTGTTTAACTTTGACTAGGTTCACAGCAACATGAAGATATTCTTCCCTTTTTGTTTGTAAGATGCTCACGTTTTGCATGCGACTTTTACTGTTGACACATCCTCACTTAGATGTATGAGGGTTTTGGTAATTATTTCCTTCTACACAAGGAAGTGAAAGATCCAGATAGAAGATAATTGCAGGAACTTGTACATTGATCAMAGAAAAACAGGACAAGTTAATAAAATGTTGCTAATGTTTCTTGTTGCTAAGTGTTTTAGGAGATCAATTACTTTGAATTACTCCTAAGAACCGGGAAAAATAAAGACAAAACCATAAAAACCTAGAGTGCAACTYCTTCTAATTTGCTGTACAGCATTTACTTTAGCTCAAACATTAAAAAAGCAAACTGTATTATTACTGTATAAATGCAACATTTTACCTAATTAAATTTGTGTTATAAAAGTGTTCTGACTAAGCTGAGACTGACTCTAAACAAGCCTAAGGAATATCATAAAATAAATGCAAAATAAGCAGACAATAAAAGTACAACTTMTTTAATAGTGTTACTAGAAAATCAAAAGGGCATGAGCTCAAAAGATCTGAATATTAAAAAACAAACCATCTCCTGAACAATGGCAATGTCATAAAGATGTGAAAACTGAAGATTTAATCTTGAACAAAAATGGAATACATTTTGTTTTTCTATTGCATATGAGCTCAATAAGGACTTGGTATGCCTGCATCACCGAATGTCCTTGAGATGTTCATGAATCTACAAACTCAAAAGATATTTCAAATACTCTTGAGTCAAACAGAACCTTTCTGAGATGGCAGTAATTGTAAATATGAATGCCTGGAGGGTGTGAGTCAATAGTAACAAGCCAAAAACCTGTTTCATTATTGCCAAACCGCTGTATTCTCCATGCTTGTCTGGCAAAACCCTGTTCATGATGTGGAGGTAAAATCTGGTACCAACGCAGTCTACAGAGTGCATTTTCAGTAAAGGCTAACATTCTGCCAAGCTCTAATAATGTCTTAACTCTTTTTTCAAAATCAACACAGCTCTGGACAGACTAGTAAAGAATGTTTACAGCTACAGTAATCTAAAAAGATGTTATCATGGCTTAAACTGTACCAAAAAAAATAGTAATAATAATAAATAGTGACAAGTGAATCTTCCATACATTTGTGCACACTAAGATCTGAGACATTATTGTTCAAGTCAACATATATATAACCTTTCTAACCAGTACTCATTGATAAGATAGCAAGAGCAGCTTGGAATATAGAGTTATTTTTATTTACGAGTAAATTTTATAAACCGGGAACCACATTGACATAGAGGAAGCACATCTTTTAAACCTTTAACTCTCATGTATGAACCAATAAACAGAGCAAGGCATAAAAACCAACAATAGCTGTGTTTCTATTCACCATGAAAATGCGTAAATTAGAATTTCGAAAATAAATTTGCTCAATGGAAACACATCAATTTCGAAAAAAAAATTACATTTTCCGACAAAATGTTTTTGCGCTAGGATGAGGTGGTATTCTGGCTGTATCGAAAGTGGTGTTTTTCGCAAAACTGCAACGGAAACACGTTTTTCGTATCACGGGAGTCACGTGATCAACAACCGGCTGTTTCTACTGGCGAAAAAAGATGACGACGAAGTAGATAATAGGAAGTAGAAATAGTTTGTAAAGACTTATCGTGAGAACAAGCGTTTTCACGCGTGACTTTAATAGCATTTCTTACTTAATGGAAACACCGCAGTTGCGAAACTGTGTTTTTGTCGACATTAACAGAATATCGACAAAGTTTTGCGCACATTTGCAATGGAAACACAGCTAATGCAAACATTTTCGATWTAAAAAATATATATTAGGTCTACTTGACATAAAATTAAAGTATATGWTCAGCTTTATGAAGCTTAACTAAACACAAAGGTGTAGGCCATCTATCCACCTATGATGATGGCCACAATAAAGGCAAAAGTTGTTTAGAAATTGATGCAGAGCAGTTTAAAGTTTTACACTCCCACAACTTTGAGTGTCACAGCTGTTGGCATGGCATGGTGAGTTAAATACAAAGATGTAAAACGCTGCAATAAAAATTAATAGCCCAATCAATACAATGAATGTTTTGGGATTGTGTGTTTGCAACCTGGCAACGACAGAGCCGACAATTTCAGCAGGTAGAACTCACTAAGAACACACCCTAATATCCTTAGTTCGATGCTCCCTCTCAATAATACATCACACCATACAGCGTCATTTCCAGTAATGTATTTTAGACATTAATTTCAATTTAAATCTCTTATGAAAACATGGCTTGAGCTTGGCCACATAAACTCAAAATGTAGAAAAAAGGATGTAAATATTGAAGTGGAAAAAAAGAAAATTTAAATTGTTTTATCAAAAATAAATACAAAAGACTGGAAACTTTAACTAGTATTAAGTCCAACTCCAGTAGTCAAAAAACTGTATTTTTTTTCTCTCAACGCATTGCACTATCATGGTCTATCAGCTGACAACATAAGGAGCCACAGCTCCAAATCATGTGGTTAGAAWCCTCTGAAGTGGTACGACCCTATGGCTTCTTGCTGTGGGAATGTWGAAAAGCAAATTAAAATAAAAATAGTTGGGAGATAAAGATAACAGGTCGGAGGAAAAAAACATGCAATTCTTTTCTGTAAAATAACTCTTAAAAAAAGCACAACCTCATAACAGTTCTTGTAAAGTAAGAGTCATGGATAAACTGCATGAACAGCAGCACAGAGGAGCAGTAATACCCCCGATCTAGGCCCCTCAAAGTTGGTTTAATATCAAGAGCTGGCTCTTTTGTTTCACCATTTCTCACATACACAMACCAGAACAGTATGGCCTCAGAGCTAGCAAGCTGTTCTCAAGTTCTTGGASCCGATTTCTCTCTAATTTAGAGTTGATTGCTGTGGGCCCTCTATGAGTGACTAGTGAAATATGAGTGTGGAGAGATGGAGGCTTGGACGTTGTTTAACTCTGTGTGCATTTGATTATACTGTAAGAGTGCACATACAAATCCACTGGGCTGTCTTTTTTTTTTTTTTTTTTTTTTTGTGAATACATGCATACGTGAACTGTGTCTGTGTTACGGTCTATATGGAGCCAGTTTTTTTTTTTTATTACTATTATTTTTCTAAATTCTGTGCACATGTGGTTTTTGGTCTGAGTTAATGCAAAAACTAAGGACAGCCTGCAAAGATTTAAACAAAGTAAAAGCCAAGTTAAATATCAACATATTTACCAATTCAAAGTGAGAATTCTACAGGTAACTAACTAAAATCTGTGGCTCTACAATTAAACTTATTTATAAATTAATTACTCAGAAGCTCACTGTATAGAATATAAAACACGTAACCAAAAGAAATTATCTTGGTTATTATGCTCCAATACGTTACTTTGAATTCAAAAAAAAATAATTGACTCAGTTACAAAACAATAGCACCTCTTCGTATTTTAATTTGCATTTTTTTATTTAGGTATTGAACATTGCATAAATTAAAACTATTCATTTTCAGATTTTGTATGAAAACCATAACCTACCTGGTTGYTACTGAAACTTCTTTGTTAAATGTGCATCAAGTCCCAAAGCTCAACAAAATCYGTTTCCTCCATTCCTCTTTTTTATTTAGTCATCATGTTTGCAAGCAAAAATGCACTCAACGTTTCCTCTTATGGAGATGGAATTGTCAGAGGTAAGGTGTGCAATGTTCTAGTTTTATTCTATTTGTGCACAGCCAGATTTGTAATTAGGAACTTGTCCAWTGTGTGCAAGAGCTGAATTTTTTTGCTCTGACATTCTACCTAATACCTAACAACTATGAATMTGATTGGATCATTGCAAAGTATAATTGAAGAATATGAGAAACAAGTGCTGTAAYTGACATAAGATGGGTTAATATTTCTGCTTTTTGTAGTTCTTTCAGCTTCTCCTTACTTCTGGGGTCATTGGCAGCGAGTGAACCCACATGAAAGAGTTCGCATTTGTTTACACTAAATGTCCTTCTTGATGCAACCTGGACTTGAGGGACTTCAGGGTTATAAAGCTGYAACACTAGCCTGAGCAATCACAGTCTTATATTTTACTTTTTGTTCGTATTTTAAATATTGCACAATGTGTTCCACAAATATGTTTTTTTTTCTGTTTTTTTTTCAAAGAAGACTTGATTAGGAGTAAACATCAACTGAATTTACATGGCATGACTCCTGTTTCTCTTCTGAGCACACATCAAGTAACTGACTGAGATATTCAAGCTATGATGCAAAATCCCAGGTATCTCCAAAAAAAAATCTGAAGGTTTTTATTTTCAGTACATGTTTACAACATTTTTATTTTTACTTTTTCCAACAGAATATTTGTTTTGGCTAGGATACTGTTTATTGATTAACTGATTTACCCTTGTAAATGGGGAAAAAGCATGTATTTGGTAGCTATTTATTAGACTGCTTCACCTTTGTTTTCTTAGTGACTGAAAATCCAACTACAGCAGGGCTATACAACTGACGGCCTGCGGGCCACATCCGGCCAGCGAGTGACCAAAGTTCGGCCCGCCAATTGGAGCATTCATCTCTTAAGCCCAAACTCCCGGTTCTCTACTTTAATTACTCTAAGTTAGTTTAGTTAAACAGACATGTTTGGCATCTACACAAACATCAGAATCTTGGCTAGAAGCTGGTAAAACCATTTCTATAAACACTCTAGACAGTTAAAACTACAAGTATTTGAAAATAAAATGATGAAAGTGAAAATAAAATTGATTTAAAAATTTGGCAAGTCAGAGATGTCAAAATATTATTTGTGTCAAATATGAGGCAGAATGTGTTCTTTTTGTTTTTGATAATGTTTAATTATGACTACTTGTATAGGGTTCTGTATGTTGTAGTCATTATTAAATGCAGCAAAATAAACTAATTGAAAGGTAACAGATCTTTGTAATACTTGGTTTATTTACATAATAATAGTGCTGTACCAAACGATTATTTTCTAATCGATTAATCTAACGATTATTTTTTCGATTAATTGATTATTCTAACAACAAATCTATAAGTTATTCTGATGTGAGTGCACTGGAAATTTAAAAGGTTT
>NW_013952415.1:3708330-3710146 GCF_001266775.1 Austrofundulus limnaeus | reverse complement strand
CTAATCGATTATTAAATTAGTCTTTGATTATTTTAATAATCGATTAGTTGTCGATTAATTGATTAATCGTTGCAGCCCTACATAATAACTTTAATTGCTGGATGTTGGGCCCCTCAGCTGTTGACCAGCAGTAACTGTGGCCCTCGGAGCCATTTAATTGAATAGCCCTGAACTACAGACTACAGGGTGCAGCCAAGTGTTTGGTTCTTGAATCCACAAAGACTTTAGTGATTTTTGCTTGGGGGGGATGCTTTTAGCTAACTGTGGGGATTTAGATAGATAAAGGTTAAAAGTAAACAAATGAAACAACAGGGAACTGCTGAAAATCTGGAGGACATTATTATTGCAAAACTCTTTTTAAGTAAAAAAAAAATGACTACAGATAAATCACTTTTCTACAAAAGGAAAAAATCTAGTAACAGTAAAAACAGTCATGACATGTGACTGGGCCTTTCCCAAACAAACGCCCAGCCTCTCTGACCCATCTCAAGTGACTGCAACGTGCACATCAATGAGTAAAGATAAAGAATATGAATGCATTCCAACTATTAACCTCCAGTCATAGTCTTGAATGTCTATTCAATCCAGCACGYRTTTGTTTCTTGTTTCACTTACCTRTCATGAGTCTTCCTAAACATTGTTCTTGGCCATATAAGCATTGCCGCCAGAAAGCAGAGTCGATTACCATTTTGCGTAAATAGTCTTGGCCAATAAAGCTGCCTCTAACATTGTTTTACACTGTATCATCTCTGTGAAGCATTGCAGACTTCCCTAGTGAATAAACAACTGTAYGCTGACGTCACGCTGCGAGATTTGTTAGAAAAGATCAAATTTTACCATTTGGATCTGCTGTTCCAAGATTGTATTTTTTTTCTCCTTCACTGCAGRACTTGGACTTATTCAATGCTTTCAGAGGGGAGTGATTTTAGACCATGAACTTTGACCCATATATGTTTTACTGTTTAGACACTCTCAATAAGTTAAGCAAACTGTGATAATTTTAAAGAAAAAAAAACCTGTCAGCTCATTTTATTTTATCCTTCTTATTTAACCTCCTTCTTCCTACTCCTCTGATATATCCTCAGGCTTCATCTTTCAGTCTGTTTGCATTCCTGCTGAGCCCTATTTAAAGCCTTCATCACTTCACTGCTACAAGGAATGCACATCTGTAATGAGACCCCCATGCCATTGTGTGTAATTCTATGACAAGGATCTGCAACCTGCRGCTCTGGGGCCACATGTGGCTCTTTGGTCCCTCTGCTGTGGCTCTTTGAAAATATGACCAAACATAACAGAAAATGTTTTCGATTGTTTGTTTTTCATTCTCACAAAAGAAATCAATTTATGAGCATATTCGCTCATGCTAGCCTGCTAAACTTCTTTCTCTCGAATCCATTAGAATTACCTTTAAAGAATTTGAAGAGTCATAAGAATTAGAAAAAAATATACCTAAATAGTTCAGTTGTGCTAGTTTTTTATGAAATCCAGGATAAACTATATACAGTTTTTCTTTTGTTTACCTGAATCTGGTCTTTTCATTTGTCCTGATGTGTAAAAATAATAATAAAAAAATTCAAAATATTTTTTTTTAGTTTTATAATGCCACCTCCACTGGCCATAAAGGTGCCCAAAAAGTAGGGCTGTGTATTGGCAAGAATTTGGCAATACAATACATATCATGACAGAGGGGTCACGATACGATATATCCCGATATATTGCGATTAGGGCTGCCACGATTAATTGATTAATCGACGACTAATCGATTATTAAAATAATCGATGACTAATTTAATAATCGATTAATCGTTTTCTTTTTT
>NW_013952415.1:3704043-3707601 GCF_001266775.1 Austrofundulus limnaeus | reverse complement strand
GAGCCAAACGGCTGGCTCACTGCTGCCAACTAGTRGTCAAGAGGCTGAACTAAAACATAAAAATGAACGGCTGGCAGGAAAGTTGACGTTTTAAACCTTAATAAAAAAAATCGATACAGGGCTTTAGAATATCGATACAGYATCGGGAAATGAAATATCGCGATATTTTAGTATATCGATATTTTCTTACACCCCCTACCAAAAAGGCCTTGAAAAGGCCCATGAACCACCAGTTGATAATCACAGCTGTAGTTTGTTTTGCAGCTCTGGACACATTTTATTAGTGAGCCAAGTAGCATAAATGGCTCTTTTGATCAAAAAGGTTGCAGACCCCTCTATGAGGACTTCTTGCTTACTACGTACCCCATCCAATGGCTGGAGCTGTGGCTGTCCAAATAAACATACAAGAAAGAGCTGAAGCAAGACGGATCTTGTTTATCACATCAACAAGTGCTTTCAGTTGACATTATTTCAGAGTTTCATTTATACTCTGCCAAGTGCGTATCAGTGCTTGTGAGCCGGATACAAAAACAAGTAAATGAGGGGCCTGTAAAACTACAGTTTTTTTTGGAATTTGGAGCTTTTGAAGACAGATCACAAATCACCACATACCACAGAAACAACTTTTACTACAAACCACATTGTTTTTGTTTGCTTGCTTTTTCAGTCAAACTAAAAATACATACTTAAAGACTATAAATGTTGCCAAAAATGTCTATGGACAAAAAGAAAAAAATTTAAAAAAAACATTGTGCCCCAGTCTTTGTTCTTAAAAGAGAAAAAAAAACATGTATATAAAAACACCATRCATAAACTGTATTTAGGAGTAAATATACTTATTTGACAAAAGTTTGGTAGTACTGAGGCTAAAAAAGAAGATAACRTGATAGAACACCTTAATGAACAACAACGGATTACATTTCCCCCTGTTCCCTCCCTCCTACCCGGTGTAGTGAGGCGGATAAACTTTTCGCCCCCACCGACACCCGCAGCTTCATAGCCGCTAACTCCTTCCTCCCCAGTTTTACAACTACTTAAATATCCAAACTGACCTTGAAGGAGCTCCCCCCGGGTCAAACGGACATTATTATATTGTCTTCTTCCATGGCTGGGAGTTCTTTGACTTGTTCTTCGGGTTTACCAAAGAAAGAGGCACAAACGCTCGGGTGCTGCTGCTGGAAAAGCTACAAACTCGGACGGGGATAAAAAAAGGGGGCGGAGGCCTGAGAGAACGAGGCCAGACAGTCTGCTGCCTGGTCATTGGATGAGCCAGCTGTCAATCACCTGCCRGAGTAGGCGGGTCTTATAAAGATCACATGGGGAAGAAAAGGAATGTGGTGTAGAAAAAAGCTCATTTGAGGTCTCAAAACACAAAACAACTAGAAAATTTGAATTTTCTGTGAAAATTCAGTGTGATGCTGAGTGATGAGTGACGTTGTTGAAATTTGCTGAAGAAGCTGTAATTGAGTTGATAAAGCTGAAAGAAGAAGAACTCTAGCTGAAAGTTAAAAGGAGCAATTTGCTGCTTAAAAAAAGCAAAAGTGGCTAAAATTTGCTAACTGCTGGCTAAAAACTTGCTGAAAGTAGCAAAATGATATCTAAAAGCATAAGACAAAATAGAGGAAGCAGATTTCAAAGAAAATGTTTTTAAAGAGGCCCTGTGATGGACTTGCGACCTGTCCAGGGTGTACCCCGCCCCTCGCACTGTGACTGCTGGATATGGGCACCAGTGACCCACGCAACCCTGAAAAGGAAGAAGCGTGTACAGAAAATGGATGGATGGATGGATGTTTTTAAAGATACTGCATACATCTAAATATATTTCAATGGGAAAATATTTGTAAATTAAGTTGTTTTTTATAAGAAAGTTGCAAAAATTGAAAGTCATAGCACCCATATCCTAAATGAACTTAACTAATCTCTAAAGACAATAAATAAGGTATAATAANAGCAATTTGCTGCTTAAAAAAAGCAAAAGTGGCTAAAATTTGCTAACTGCTGGCTAAAAACTTGCTGAAAGTAGCAAAATGATAGCTAAAAGCATAAGACAAAATAGAATGAAAATGTTTTTAAAGATACTGCATACATCTAAATGTATTTCTATGGGAAAATATTTGTAAATTAAGTTGTTTTTTATAAGAAAGTTGCAAAAATTGAAAGTCATAGCACCCATCTCCTAAATGAACTTAACTAATCTCTAAAGACAATAAATAAGGTATAATAATAACTGAATACACAAATGCTCTGTTACTCCACATATGCATCACATGCAGATCCAGACTCTCAAATACTTCATTAAAACAAGCTACAATCAAATTTATAGTGCAGATCTTTTTTGCACTATGGCTCTAAAAACAGTTTCTCTGTGTTTTACTCCAATGTAGTTAAAAAATATGATCTTGTTTTCAGAGCTGGAGCTCATTCACTTCATTTATTTGACTCACCTGTTATTTACCGAGTACACAAACTAATAAAATGCATCCACTGATCAGTGCTCGGGCATAAAATAAATAGAACGACAGTCACATTTCATTATCGGAGGAAGTGACCTTTTGTTCCTCCGTGATGAATGCTAATGGCAGTGGGAAAACATCTGTTATTGTCATGGAAGCTAATAAAACACCTCTGTTTTCTCAAATGTAATATTTGCTCGCAAACAAAATTAGATTCCATCACAAATTATAGGAGGTATGAATAACTGACGAATACTTAAGAAGCCATAGTTCATCATGTGACTGCAACTGTAATGAAAATTAAGATGGATTTTTATCCTTGAAGTGACTATAAAAATATGTGTGCCTCACAGCAGAAGCAGATCTGGGCTCTATTTATGTCTAATCGTTTGTAAAAAGGACTCTGACCTCTGACCCATATCCCTTTTGAGCAGCAACAACCACCAGTGACGCAACCTCTCACTTAGTTTTACTATTAACAGGGAAAACAAGAGTAGCCTGAAAGATTCCAGTCCATTCATCAGGCAAACAAAACTGACATCACTTATCCCGCTGATACGGGGATTTCCAGTTTCCAGCGGGTTCACAGTTCCAGTTCACTGACTCCGACCTCTTTGGTAATGAACAGAAGCAGAAAAATACCGTATTAGATGCATTAGAGCAACTGTCACAAACAAGAATGGATGACACATACTGAATTAGCTTATGTTCATTGAATATTTAATGTACTTTTTGTCTAAATTCCTTTTTTTTTTCATTAAATGGTTTTGAAACGACTAGAGTACAAATGTGCCAAAAAACAAACAAACAAACAAACAACTTAATCTTCTTCTGATGAGTCATCATGCATGTTAATTGAAATCCTGTGTTGTTTGGGCTGCAGTTATTTGTAGCATGGTTGGACTGCAGGTGTTKCTTTTGTTTTCAGACCATCTACAGGACTCTTTTATTTTCATTTATCAGTTTGGATGCTGAATTTGTTYGCCTGTCCAGATGCACATGAGCCATCACAACGGTCAGTCAGTTCCTGCCWGGCTGGCTGTAGTCTCATCACAAATAGCAGACAGGTGTGGGCTAGATCTGGCAATGATGCTGTGTTATTTAT
>NW_013952415.1:3693894-3704013 GCF_001266775.1 Austrofundulus limnaeus | reverse complement strand
ATGATGCTGTGTTATTTATTTATTTATTTATTTATTTATTTATTTATTTATTTATTTATTTATTTATTTATTCAAGATGGCATGCCACAAATTAATTAAATTAAATTGTGTGGGCCTAAAAGTAAGAGGCATATCCCAGTGTTCTGTTCGCCACTTCTTGTGCAATTGTGTTGCTCCCTCTTCTGGTCAAGTTTGCTAATTACAATTTTTTTTTTTTCAATCAGATGATTTGTGTTGCACTACTGTGCACATGTGTTATATTCACTTGGAAGTTTATTCTTCCCTGAAGTCTGATTGCACTGATTTCCAGCTAAATAAAACATTCTAATAAAACATTTAGCAGTAAATAAACACTAAGTGAAGCCCACAGCTGACCCCATTTGTGCCTGAACAACACAACATCGCAGAGAGAGAGAGAGAGAGTAGAATGCACAAAAATAAAGTGCACACTTCAGTCGGGACTTTTAAATAAATCATAGCGGCCACATCTTAAAAAGCTTAATGTCTGAGCCAAGAATATGATCCCCGTGTATTTATTTATAAAATGCTGGTGTCATCTTTTGCCAGACCAGGCAGTTGGCAGAATTTGTATAAAAGGCCACAGCTACAGCCTGCTTACACCACCGAAACCATTCRGATTCATCTTATGATGGACACAGATGTCTGTGCAATGATTAGTGTCAGTGGATGCACGAGTTATTTTGAATGAGGAGAGGTTTTAACTTAATGCAGTGGTAGCAAAAAAAAACCTTTTGGGGATAAAAACCCAATGTAACCCTTACTTTACTGTGTTYGAATGGAAATCCATCATTTATGTTCTCGTATTTCAGTTAGGACCAAAGGTTTTACTAACTTTATCATGAAAGGCATTAAAAAAGTATTTTCTTGCAAATTGTAAATATACCTTTGTATGCAGTCAAGCTATGTGAACACTACATTTCTACAATGCTAATTAAAATAAATCATTATGTAGACTCTAATCAATGCTTTGGGTCAGATTCACACACCGATGGGGCCTCCATTAGAGGAGATGAAGGGTTCAATAACTTGCCCGGGGATACTTTGACATGTGACTGAGTTATGGTCGAATCGAACTTGACCACTGAACCAGAGCCACACAGAAAATACAGAATAAACTTAGGAATACATGAGTTTTCATTCTTCCTAGTTCACAGCAATTATTTATCTTTCATAAAAAGGATGTAGAGCTGACGTGTAATAACTCACCTCCTCTAAAAAAAAAGCTTACTCTATGTGGGCACGTCCACTCGGACATCACATTAACAGATGGCATGCCCACATGAATGCAAGCATACACTGTAGAGCACGCACACTGCCAAACACCCACCATCCATCTTTCCTCTGCACACACACACACACACACTCACACAAGCTGCTGATGGCTGTAATGTGTGTGTGTGTTGTCACTGCCAGGCAGGAGGTGGGTGTGGTTTTCACTGCCTGGTTAAACATACCAGAGCTTAAAGCCTGAACAGCCACTCACARCACCCAGCTCCTCTCTCACTCTTCCACTGGTTCAGCTTTCACAAGGTTGGGCTCTACATTTTCAACTAGAAAAAAAAAGGCTTTTCTTTCATATTTATGTGTATTTTTTTTCTCTCTAATAAGTATCTCTTATCTCTCTTCTTTGTTTTCCTCCCTTGTGACAACACTGGATGCATCATTTTGCAGCAAGGCCCCTGGATCATCTGAGACAAGACAAGAAGTTCGACTCAAGCGAAGAGTTTGATCCGCCTGAAGTCCTTTATTTTTATTTTTTAATTTTTTTTCTGAGAAATAAAAGATAACACCGCAATGTGGAGGAAAGGGAAGATGTTGATATCGTTCTCAGTGCTGATATGTCTGTCAGTGGTCCAGCTGTGTGCGGGAGATCAGCCTGTGGAGGAAGCCRTCGCCAGTAAGTAGGGGAAATAAAACACAAAAGGAATATAAAATTGTGTTTTGTTTAATGAAGTGATGTCACAGGCATTGGAAAGAATGGTGTGCTAACAGCAACAATATCAGTTTGTTTTTTAATGTCATCATGTTCTTACACAGTTTCAATTAAAAGGAAAAAAACCTTATTAAAATGTTTTTAAAATCACAAAAACAAGTCATTTTCCCCCCTCCATAAGCCTTCTGAACACAAAGATGTGGACAAACAAGAAGATAGATTAAAAATGCAACTAAACAAATAACACTCACTGTGGTCAAGTTCAATAATGAAGTGTGAAACTCTGAAAGCTGTTGTGCTGCGAGGACTTCGCCAGTTTGTTTGGAAATACCGTGGCATTATGAGCTCATGGTAAAATATTGTGTGTTTGTCGGTGTGCAGACGATGACGCGAACTGTGTGGTTGGGTTGTGTGAGTCAGAGYGTGAGGCTTGGCCACAACTCAGAGGAATCCATCACCGTCGACGTGTTTATTTGGCAGAGAGGAGATTAAAAGTATTAGTAACGCTCAGTTTTACACCCTAATTTTTAATGAAGACAATATAAATTAGAATGCTTTCCATTTTTTTTTGACTGTGTTGTAGTTTGTTCCCAAATAAACAATTTACACTTTAAAATATGTGTTTAATAAATGGCACGTACCACTTTACGCTCAGGAAAAAAACATTGCTACACCAAAAGCTGTGAGTTAAAGGCCTCAAAAATGACAACTGATAGCCAAAGGTTAAAAGCAAAAAAGTATAAAGTTGGGTGTGATTTGCTGCATTTGTTGACGCACATCTCCMATTTAAGTCAGATGGGTGGAGGCGTACAAGAAATGACTGCTAGCTGCAAACAGGATTATCAACATCCACATAGATTTYACGCCAAAAATGTTTTGAGCCTTAATTTGGACTTTCAATATGAATTGCCTGCATGAAAGAGCACAACTCATTGCTAACTCTTTGAGGTAATAAACTCGGATGAACCCCGAAGATAAAATCCTTCATTGTTAAAAGTTGGAGGTTTCTCACCAGCACCAACTTCATCCAAAATGGCTGTTTTTTTTTTTTGTTTTGTTTTTGTCAAAAATGGCTGTTTTAAAGAAACCGATGACAGCCACAGTTGCATGCATTGCACTGTATAACTTCTAACAGTGACCACGTGACTGCATGTATAAAAAGCGTGCATGCTGTGTACATATATGCAGCATTTATGTGTTTTTATTTAACTCTCTCTCTCAGGAAAAGCACCTCTTTTGGGTGGTTGGGTGGAGAAAAGCCCAGAGTCACCTGACGTTCAGGCAGCAGCTGATTCTGCTGAGAAGTTGTTCAACACAAACTCCAAGGGCAAGAAAATGTTCAAACTGGTCTCCATCAACAGTGCTCAAGTTCAGGTTGGATTGAATGTTCAAATGAACACGAACAAACATATTTCTTATCAAACAATTCTCGTTTAATAACCGGATCGTCTGGTTTTCTCTTCAGGTGACTAACAAAATCAACTTCAGGGTTGATGCAATCATGCGAAAAACCAAGTGTTTGAAGTCTGAAAACCATGACCTGAAGAGCTGCAGTTTGGTTCAAAAGGTAATTCTGTTGTGCTTTGGTTTTGTATATGTCCATCAAGTAACTCATTATTACACCCATTATTAGTTGAACTTGTCTGACAAACAATTCTGACTTTAATATCAGAATTCTGACTTTTTTCACAGATGTCTGAGATCAAAATCAAAATTATATTTTTTTCTGGTGGCCCTAATCCTCTTTTGTTCTCATGTGTCTTTGTTAATGGATGTTTTTTTTTTTGTTTTGTTTTTTCTTACTTAATAAATTTGGCACAAATGTGAGAAAATTTGTGATTGGTGGATTAGTCCTTTGTTGTAACAATGYTTCTTGGCAATAAATCTTACACCTGGCACCTGATTGGCAGCACCTGGAACCAAAAGTTCAAAACAAGTCAGTAGAAACAGCAAAATCAACGGTTTGGCAATGAAAAGTTTTGGTTTTATTTTTTCCAAGCGTGCAACCCAAATGCTCAGCTTTACTGATCATCCCACAAATGCACATTCTTTACAAATGTGGCACCATTGAAAAGGGAAATTAAAAGCCTTTCCAARTGTGTACAGTTTATTGCCAAGAAGCACTGTTACAACAAATAAATAATCTATTAAACACTAATTGCCTTACTTTTTTTGCGCTAAGTATAGTTGCAATGCCTTTATAATGTTTGATTTCTTATTGATTTTGTATTGTCTTCTTTTTCCCAGCAACTGAACTGTGTCTTTGATGTGAGCTTCCACCCCCGCAACAACAGACACGAGCTGAAGAATCAAAAGTGCCAGAAAATTGCGAAGAAGGAGTAACTCTCTTCACAGGCTAAACATTATTCTGCCTTTAAACTGTTCTTTCAACTTTTAATATCCAGTGGTAATTTTTGCACTTGATTTCATTTCAATTGTAAAATTGGGTGGAAGCGAAATTACATTTTAGGAAAAGGAGAATTCTGCAATTAATGTTTTGTTTAAAAAATGAAGCTGAGGACCAATTGAAGTATTGGCATTTTTTGTCAYGATAAGATAATCTTTTCTTTTTATTCGTGCATGCAATGAGAAACTTGATATTTAAAAAAAACAACATTTTTTTTATTTTGAATGTGATTTTTTTTCTCAGTCTGGAATTCTTCTGAAATGAGAAAACTTTATATTATTAGAATAACAAAAAACAGCTGAGTTATGCTTTAAACATTCTATGATAATATAAGTTGTATGAAACTTTCTTTAACTTTTAACTTTTCATTGATTTTGTGTAGGTGGAACAGCTCTTATTTTCTTTCTATTAAATAAAACAGTTACTTTAAAACATGAGTGTGCCATGAAATGCAGTAAGGAACAGTCACCAAGGCATAGATGTCTATTTATTATTACAGTGTTCTTTGTGATATTGGTATTGTTTTTAGGGCACAGTCTGATCTTGAATCGTACATTTAACTGATGTAGGGAAAAAAAAATCAAGCATAAAAAATAGATTCACGTGCTGCTGAGTGATGTAAGGCCAGTCATGGGTGACTAACAGTCTCATCATTCTTCTGGGGGTGGGGGGTGGTTGCAAATATGTAAAATGAACCATTTTCATTTTATACGTAGTTTATACCTATTGTGACACATAGAAAAAGTTTCATACAGAAACAAATACTTTCAACTATTTAAAGAAAACTTTTTAAAACTTTAAAACTGGTAAATTTGACCCGCAACATAACAGGAGGGTGAACAGCCAGTCCTGTCTGTGTATTAAGGATTTTTTTAGAAAATAATTCCATTTTAAATTATTTGAATTGTAATATCATATATAAAACATTATTGTATTTTTTGAATAAYTGAACATAATCCTGGTCAGTCCAATATAGACAAATGATTCAGAGTAAAAATATTTGGACACTAATTAACAATAACCAAGGTTCTAGATGAATTTTATGGCCACATAACTGTTGGTTGAAAAGTCCAGACACTGGAGGTAAATGTGAACCACAGTTAATATTCTCTCACAGAGGTGGAATTTCTTCTGGAGATAGTCGACACCCAAACCATCAGAATGCAGAGCCATAGAGACGGAGGCGCACTCTTTCCATTTCAAGATCGCTACTTTGGGCTTTTTACGCAGAATTCACATGGAAATTCTATGTCTCAATTAAACAAGCAGATGGCATTTATACTCATGTTAAAGGAAAACGAGACTCACTGCTTAGAATGCTGTCTGGACCGGTAATTATTAAGTGTTTGATTGTGCTGCTTATTGCATTACATCTACATTTTACATGTTTTACTCTTCTCTCTGTTCAAAATGATGGAAATGTGATGTGTCTAATCTGTCATAGATAAGAGTGTTAAACAATTAAATTACTGACAAACCTTGAATCAGTTTTATACAAGGCATATCATTTGTTTATGTAATTTGCCAACTGCTATTATACCTGAGAAATGAGAAAACAGAAAACATACATCTTTGTCATAATTCAAAAACCCACACATTTATTGGCAACATTGCATTATGCATTTTGTACACAAACAAAACTATCAACAGGTCGATGTAAACTTTATAACAGATTAATTTTGTAGGATGTAAAGGAGCACCAGGTATTTTGCTGAGTTTCTTTGTAATAGCTTGTCAATCTTTGTTTTGTCACGATTCAAACAGTGACAAATCATAATTAGTTAAAATGCAGTTTGTAAGAAAAAAACAAAACAAAACAAAAAAAAACAACAACAAAAAATAAAATAAAAACCTGACTTATACATATGTATCCTTGCTGTATCTTTTTTGTAAAAAAAAATGTTCAGCAGTTGTCAGACACTGGTCTCAATGTGAGGTGTCGTCTTATGGTTCAGCATATGAGACAGAAGTCTGTGATGGTGGTGGTACCTAACACACGCATACACATACATAACACACACACAGATACACACATTCACACAGCACACAACAGATGAAGAAAYACATCAGTGCAMATYAAASCAAAGCAGTGATAAAACATAAAGTGAATTCTGCGCCCCCTGCAGGCCATCAYTTCTTATTATAASTGATTTGTTTTAAGGTTWAAAAAATTCATGGAAAGGRGATAAGCTGCACAGTGTCAGACTTATTTATTAATTTTTTTATATCGGGACATCTTTTTTATTGAAATGATTCACTAGTTGTAGAAAAGAAATGTTTKTACATAAAGTCATACACATACTTGTTGATGACCCTTTGAATCTCCCTGTTTTCCTCCTCTCTGAGTTTGAATAGAACCTGTTCCAAGATTGGTAGCTCCAAGTTCAGATACTGAGCAACCTAAAGAAATAGAGATTTAGGAAAAAAAATCAGTTTGAATCAGTTTGATCTTCTGTTAAAAAATACAAGCAAATATGTCAGGATGCATTTTAATATGAGATTCTATGACTCGTGTGTGAAAATGATTTCTTTTTTTTAATTTTAGGACATTTGCAGGACTTTAGTCAACAAAAAACATGCTCAGATATTGTTCTTGTGAATCTGTCATTAATGCCTTGCAAGCATCTGTTCGAAAATGATATCAACAAATGCATTCACGCTAAAAACAACCCCTTAAATGTATAAGAAGACAAATGGACATTCCACACTCACGTCATTGCTGACTTCCTCTTCATGCATRTCCATCAGAAAGATCTTCATGATGTCATCAGAGGGGCCCTGCAGGATGCGCTCCCACAGCGGGTAATCTCTGTTACACAGCTTTTTCTTTTCTGGACAAAACACCCACACATAAGCCCCATCACATAACATGCACTGTTTTCTTGCTTTGGATTACTTATTTTTCTTAAATAATAATAAAAAAACACATTGACCTCACCTCCACTTCGGTGAATAGAGTACAAAGCAAACTCCTGGGGGTCATTTTCTATCTACAGKAGTAACAGACAGTGAAATATAACAACTGCATGTCACGTTTTTTAATTGTTCCAGAATAAAAGCCAAAGTCACCTTGAACTTGTTCAGCAGCTGTTCTATGACTTGGTCTGTTGTCATCTTGCTAGAGGTGTGAACTTTAGTTGAAGTACCAAATGTTGGGGTGAATATAGAGGTCTGCAGGATACAGCAGGGCATCAATGAGCTAATGTACTGAAGGAACTGTGAACAAGAATTTATGAGAGCTCTGTCGAGCATGAACTTACTTTGTAGTTATAGAAGTGGCCGTTGATGGAAAAGCGATGTTGTCTTTCTTGCTCTCGCTGTGCTGCCGACTTTCCCCTTCCTCTCCTCCTCTTAACCAACGAGGCGTCACTCATACAGCGAAACAGGTTGGACTCAACCTCCAGCTCGGGATTCTTGTGCCTCGTGGGACGCAGCGTTGCAGACTCATAAACCGGAGGGYCTTCAGATAATAAATAAATAAATAAAAAGACAGCTAGAAAACTGTACTTAAAAAAGATGAATATCCCTCAACAAGTTTGTTGCCAGTTGGTCGTTTTTTTTACCCTGTAACTTTTTGTTAAAACATATATTTATCTACATTTTAGAAAACGTTCTCGCTGTTCTCAAAATTGTCTCTAATGTTGTATGGCTTAATACAAATTGTTGATCTTTACCGAACAGAACAGTTATGAATATACACTGCCTGGCCAAGAAAAAAAGTCGCCATCTGGATGTAACCGAGCAAAATGGTAGAAGCCTCATATGGGTGATTATCTTTCAGCTGGCAACAAGTTATTTAACCCAAACTGGTGCAACGAGTTGCTTCTCATTTCTTAAAAAAAAACACGTCAAAAGACACATCTCATGATGAAGTCAAAGCGGCAGGTGAAGTGATGCACCCGGGTTATTCTATCAACAGATTGTTTCTTCCTTGACGGCACGGCCATATTCCAAGATGACAATGCCAGGATTCATCAAGCTCAAACTGTAAAAGAGTTCAGGGAGCATGAGACATCATTTTCACATGGATTGGTTCCACAGAGTCCATTGAGAATCGTTGGGATGTGCTGGAGAAGGTCAGACTCTACCATCATCAACGCAAGATCTTGGTGAAAAATTAATGCAACACTGGATGGAAATAAATTTGGTGACATTGCAGAAGCCTATCCAAATGCCACAACGAATGTGTGCCATAATCAAAATTAAAGGCGATCCAACAAAAATATTAGAGTGGGTGACCGCTTTTTTTTTTGGGTGAGTTTTTTTAAGGCCAGGCAGTGTAGAATTTAAGAGACACAAACTGAAATCAACCTGGTAGAGGATCTTTAACTACTATTTCATGTGCCGCATCTGTTTCTGCCAACTCGTCGATCTGGTGAAGATCATTATATTCTCCCCATCGTGACATGCTACTGCAAGAAACAGACAGAACAAAAATCGACATCAGTTATCCACAGACATTTGCAAGGTTGTTAATGCACTGAGCTCAAGCGTCTAGACAAATTTCAAATCAATACGAGTACACAAAAGCTGACGTCTAACCTCTTGCTACCAAGTGGGCTGACTGGACTGGCTGGATCAGGCGCAGCCATCGGCAAAAAGGGAAGATTCTGTTTGTCGTCTTGCATTTTCAGCCTGATTGGTCTCCTCACGCCCCAGGATATATTCAGTAAACCTTCCACTATAACCCTCCCATCTGCACCCTGTAATAGAAAATAAAAGCACACAAGGACAGATGCATGGCGTGAGAATACAGCTGTGAGTAAACAGCCATAATTGTTGGAATGTGGAACTCGTACCTGAGAATAAGCGAGATGGAGCTGMGTCTGCTCTTTTAGGAAGCAGTTGTAAGTGTTCACCATGGACAGAAACTCTGCTCTGAAATATCAAATTACATTAATGTTGCAGAAGAAAACGTGAAGCACAAATTACAGTGCAATATAGGTGCACTTCTTTTTATTAGTCTTCACGTAGCTTGTAGTTTATTACTACTGCCTTCAGAGCTCAGAAAATCATCTGTCTCGATCTCACACCATCCTACATCTCCTCTGTCACACCTGTCCTGCACATCCCTGCACCTCCTTTGTGGTTTTATTGTTTTCCTCCTCCCTGGCAGCTCCAGATGCAACCYTCTTTGTCCAGTACATCAACTATGCCTCCTCTGCACATGTCCAAACCATCTCAGCCTTGCCTTTTTAAATTTGCCTTTAAACCTCAGCTGTCCCTCTTCTTCCCAGGTTACTTCTGCCTCGCCAGGCTCTCCTGTCACCTGTTCCCTCCTRTGGATCACAATGTCACCCTGTAGACCCTGCCTTTGTTGCACAGCATTTATAAACAACTGTGATTCTAAATGCAAGTTTGCAAGTGTGGGGTGCCAAGTGTAAAATAAAAAGTAAAAAAAAAAAGAATCACTAACATATTTTTTTCATTATTTAGCTCAATTTTTGAGTGCTCAAAAATTTCCACTAACATTTCATTGTTTTTTAGCTCACTGTTCTTACATTTAGCTCATTTTTACTAAATGTTAAAAATTATGTTTAAATATTATATCCCAAATCTAAATGTTTAAATGTAAATGTAAAAGTTAAACCCTTGAGTTAAATGTTGAAGTTCACATTTAGATATTTTGGAATGGAACGCAGCCTTTGCTGTTGGCGCTCGGCTCATGTTATGACATCATCATCCTGAGACAATAGCAAGCGCTAGTGCTCCAACGCAGCTAAWGCTTCCCAACAAGACATCAAACGTATGGCCGGTG
>NW_013952415.1:3683923-3693717 GCF_001266775.1 Austrofundulus limnaeus | reverse complement strand
GCAATCCATATAAAGCAAGAGCTTTATAGCAATACATTACCTGGTTAATAGCCTTCCATTTCCTGCTTGGATTACTAGGGGCAGAGCTGCTGCATTCATCTCTGTTCAGGTGCTGCAGAGAAAACAAAGAAGATAAAAGAACAAACGTGTTTAACTACATTTGGTTACAAAAATAAAAGCAGGACTGGCTAATTAAAACTCGTGAAACGGCCTGAGAGGGCATTCTGCAGCTAAATGTAGACTCTTGTCCAGCACTGTGTGCACCTCAAGCAAGGAACGCCACTGAAAACTCACTTTATTCTAAAAATAAACACATAAACACAGGTCTTACCCTATCTCACATGAAAAATCCAAGACCCCGATTCAGTGTCTTTGTCTTTTTCTTCTMTGTGTGCTTTAAATATCTCGTTCTGCCTGCCTCTGAAGTTTTAGGGTTATTTTTGTCTTTCGCTTTCTCTCTCTTTCTTTTTCTTGCTGTAGTCCTGCCTTCTTTCTTTCTTTTCTTTGCTGTAGTCCTGCCTTCCCTCTTTTACTTTCTTTTTTTGCTTGTCTCCAAGAGCTTTAATAACAGTACTCCACCCAGTACCCAGTGATGACAGTGTGGAGCCAGTCGTTTGTTTATATTTTGGTCACAGASTCAGAAACCTGTGACTGTAACCTTGTATGCTTGCTCTGTCATTGCTTTTGTATTATTATTTTTGTTCTTCTGTTCTCTAATAAGAGAGCTGTCTGACATCAACAGCCAGTTTAGTTGACAATTTCCTTCATTCTTTCTTTGCCTCAGCCTGTTAGCTGGTGAGAAATACCTCAAGCATTCTGCAGCTTCTCCACTCCCCTTTTTGACAGACATTTCACTTTGTGCAGAATGTAAAATAAACAAATAGCAAAATGAATGTACAATGCCACTTTCAGAGCAATAGTTATAGTACTATACCAATGTTCTTCTTCAATAACACATATAAGGGGGAATTTATTTCAAAGGAAATGCAGTGCAATATGCTTTTAAAATCAATTTGTTAAAGTTTTTGTTAATTAATTTAGAAGTATTTTCTAACATGTAATAACTTGCTCACCTTCTGAAGTTTGACACCAAGCCTGTTAATGTTTAAAGCAATACCATATGCTTATATCTAGTTGTTTTTTTTGTGCTATTTGCACAATTCATTTGTCGAAACGGTCATCTCCTTCAGGACCTTCTGTCTATAACTTTTCATCTATTTATACTTTTTTTTAGCTATTTCACATTTTCTGCCACATTTTTCCCTTTGTAAATGAATGGAGCTGTTTACAACATCCTTAAAATCCCTCAACATATTTCTAAATCTGTGCAGCACCTTACACCGTTTSYTCTGTTTTTGCTCTTTTTAACTTCCTTGTAATAATTTTAGCTTATTTTATTGCCAGTTTTAGTTATTTTTCCTGTTATTGCAGCTATAATTTTGCTCCTTTTTGCTATTCTTCTGCTAATTTTGGCTTTTTTGAACTTCTTTATGCCAATTTGAGTTGTTTATGTTTCTTACATTTGCTTTTTTTTTTTGCTAGATTCAGCTGTTTGCTGCAATTTTAGCTAATGTTCAGCTGTTGATATATACAATTAGSTTTTTGAGCTAAATTCRCATTTTGTTGGCTTCTTTCTGCTTACTTCAGCAAACTTGTGCTCCTTATGCTTTCTTGTGCTAATTTAAGAGTTTTCAGCTATTTTGCGACAAATCGTCAAATTTTTACYTTYATGCYTTTTTATGCTAATTAGACATTTTTATACCTTTTTCACCATCTGGGTGCTATTTTCAAAYTGTGTCTGCTACCTTTAGCTTGTTTTTATGCTAATTTTAGCTTTTTTCCTGCTTTTCAGCYATCTTTCTGCTCTTTTCAGCTAATATTATACTAAGTTAAACTTTTTATGCTTCTTTCAGCTTTTCAAATTGAACTCGTTTTGCTATTAAACATTTTCAGCTCCATTTCAGCAGCTTTCAGCTAAGGTTTTCAACTATAGGCTAGCATGTTACACTAGCGTTTTCACAGGAAATACAATTCATCTAGTTTTAATTGTTTTAAGACAAAATGTCAGGGTTTTTGCTAACATCACACAGTCAGCTGACAATGCTAGATTAAACTGTGCCAAAAGGCAATGCAATTGTCAGACAAACAACTGTGCAAAATCTAACACAGGAATTCATTTATTTAGCACTTAGAATGTACTTGCATACTGCTAATCAGTGCAGCATATGAGTGCAGAGACAAGCTGAGGGTACATGTGGTTAAAAGAAGAACATCAGACAAAACATCATTCAGATGCAAACTAATGCTTTGCAATTTCTCTTGTGTTCATTTGTAAGTTATTTCACTTCCATGGGATCATATTAGTAATAAACAGAATCTCATTTATGCTGAAACACAATCTAAAAATGGGTCTTTCTTCACTAACAACCAACTTGCACAATTTGTCCAAATGATGCTTCAAATTTCCACATCATACTGTTGTAATTGGATAAATGGTAGCTTCCAAAGACCTGATGTAACACAGAATACCTTCACAGGCTCAAAGTGTCGCTAAGCAACAAAATAAAAAAAGTGTTTGCCTTTCAGGCAGACAAATCCAGCCATATAATGCTGAGCTTTGCACATTTTGTAGTCTGTCACAGAATGAACAGAGTTACCCTGGTGGCATCTGTGTGTGAACTGATGTTTGGATGTTTTGGATTTATGCACTAAAGCAGGAAGTGACCAGGTCTGACATTATGATATCAGTCAATCAATCAATCAATCAATCAATCAATCAATCAATCAATCAATCAATCAATCAATCAATCAATAAGTTTATTCACTCAATTCAACAATTTTCCTCATTAAAACATACAAACACATTTTCGTTTAACTATGCATGAGTGAAAAGGGAGCAGGAAGAAGAAAAACCTTGTATAAACCTGCTCCTTTCTCAATGATTACAATCATTTTTCATGGCCACTTACATTAAATCACAAATAGAATCTGCAAACAATTTATCGTTCTCCTTATTAACTCAAAAGTGTATAAGACTTAATAATTTTTTCCTTAAAAAGTATTTTAAATTGATTTAAAGTAGAACGTTTTTTTCAAATCGTCATCGAAACTATTCCATAATTTTTCCCAATAAACTGAAATACACATTTGCTTTAAAGTAGTACACACAGTTTCACCTTTAAAATCATATTTTCTTTGGTTATTTCTGTCATTTGAACTTAAGACAAAAAACTTGTGTAAATTTTTGACAATAATGTATTTCTTGCTTTAAACATAATTAATAAAATTTTTAAATTAACTAAGTCCCATAGTTTCAAAATGTTTGATTGAATAAAAAAAATTTGTATGTTCCCTAACGTTCACTTTATACAGAATTCTCATAACTTTCTTCTGTAACACAAACAAAGGTTTAGTGTTGATTTTATGTGTTGCCCCATACCTCTACACAATAGGTCATATAAGGAGCAACAAATGAGTGATATAATGTATGGAGTGTTGGTTGTTCTAAAATATTTTTTTAAACTTTATTTAAGAGTCCAATACTTTTACATAGTTTTTGTTTTATATATTTTATATGATATTTCCAGTTAAGTTTATAATCCAAGACAACCCCTAAAAATGAAACTTCATATACTCGTTCCACTATATGATATGATTTTAAATGCAACGTTTCAAAGAGAAGGTCCAGAACGCTGACTCTAAGGAGGGTAAAGAAGAAGTTTGTAGTAAAAATAAAATTAGTAGGTCATATTAGATGCTAAACATTTTTAAGAAAAAAATGTTTTGAAGCCAGTGGCATTACATCTATAGGCTGCACAGTCAGATCTACAGTGGCTCACTTATGATATCTAAATACAGAACCCAGCCTTTGTGTACAGTGAGGTTTTCTCTGGAAAAATATTGCCAGCGGGGTAAAAAGCCACAGTACACACCCAGTACCTCACTTTATGACCTTACAGTTCCCTTCTCCACTCCTTCCTGTCTTTCTTCTAACTTTCCTAAATCTCTACATGAAAGTGCTCTTTTTAATTGAAAAACTGTGATCTAAATACAGGATTTTTTAAAGTTTTGGGCTCATGTATCTTATATTTCTTTCTATTCAAAACAACATAAAGAGAATCAATCCAGTTACATTAAATCTAGTTTCTGATCTGATCTTTAATAAGCCTGGTAAGTTAAAAATTAAACCTAAAACAATGAGTATTGAACTATAAATTAGGATGGTTATTCCGTGTATATGAAAGAATAAATTAAAATTTATGAAGCCCTAACGGAAGTTTTAAAAAAGCTGATCACGTTTACTTTTCTTCCTACCTGGTCAGTCTTTGTTTTAGCCTTTTAAAAGCTCGTGAAGCAGGTCCATTTCTCAGCCAAGACGGTGAATCTGAGTTGTGAGCGTGTTTGGGTTCAAAGTTCTGGAGTACAGTTGGTGTGGCAGGAGGTGAGTGTGTGCAGCACACCGTAGCAGCAGGTTAATTATTGCAGAACACGTTGAGACAATGTTTAGAGGGAGTGGCTGACTGACACCAGACACGGCTCGGCTTTAGAGAGGGTGGGCGAGCAGAAAGGGAGGGAGAAGGAGGGCCGCCGCGCCTGACAGTGTCATGTTTGTCTGAATGCAGCTGAGCTAGAAAAGCTTCACATCAGTTAATCTCCCTCAACTAGTTAGGTCACYTAATTTAAATATTTAGTCTTTACTCACCATTAACAGAGAATCCAGATGATTTTACAATGTTTTAGACAATATTTTTGGACATATGAGGGTGTAAGTTTTTTGCTTGTTTGTTCTACGACATTAATTATTCTTTATTAGTAATTTTGAGTTCTTGTCAACTACTTCCACTATTTTCAGAGGAATAAATAATTATATTTTCTTTATTATTATACAAATGGCATGGCAAATTAAAACTGCCTGTTGTGTCTAACAACAGCAACAATAAAAACAAATGTGACGAGGCTAAAGGCCCTGTCACATTRGTGTTTTAAACAACTTGTGAATTTTTTAAATGTCGAAATTACTAATAAAAGTTATATATTTGATCAATTTGTTAGCATCACAGTATACACYTAAAGGAGGCTTCCAGTTCATTTTTTTTAAATTCCACCTTCAACATAGATGTCATTTTATGTCAAGTTTTCTAAAACATTATAGTGTGAAAGGGCCTTATAAGCACTTGTTAGAAGCCTATGGCAAAAATAATTTGCTTTAATCTGTTTAGCTGCTTCTGTAAAAAACAGAAAAAAACATAATAACGTGCCTGAGTGGGATAAAATGGTACATACAGTCAGCAACAAGGTGATTCTGAAAAGGCTACTGTATAACCCAAAAATGTAACATAGGTCATAAAAAATGAGGAGACTAAAAAAGAGACATGTCTAAAAACAACCCCCCCCTCCAAAAAAAGAAATAAATAAACAAACAAATATACTAATAAATAAATAAATAAACAAACAAACAAACAAACAAATAAATAAATAAATAAATAAATAAATAAATAAATAAATGTGAGAAAGTAGTGCCTTAAATTACAGGAAAAAAAATACAATATACACCAACTGACACGGGACCTGAAAGTTATATTACCATATCTGGATTCATCTATTGTAAAGCAGGTTTTTGATTGTTTTTTTCTTCTTTTTTTTTTTACTAAACCCATGCAAGATTTCTGCAAACAGACGCAAAACAAAATTTTGGCTCAGTCAGAGAATAAATAAATAAATAAAAAGTCAATAAATCTTCAGAAATCTTATAAAATTATTACCAAGGACAACTTCAAACGTATAGTCTGAAATATGAATAAAATGAAACATGAAAAAAATACAAATGAAAATGAAATACGACATACGTATGAAAATGTTGAGTAGCTTAAGATTTTTGCACAGCACTATAAAACAAAGAGATGCCATGTTTCATGCAAATATACAGCTTATTCTTGATTCTCTACCTTTGTCAGCAGAGGGAGTCAGACAATCATTGTTCATTTTACAAAACTTCACTTATAAGTAAGCGGTTTTTGGCACAGCGGTACTTTGAAATGAACAATATTCAAATGACTTGACATGTTTTCCCTTTAAAATAATTGGGTATTGTTTGGCCTTCAGACAACTTAGGAAACAATAATTAAAAGAAAAAGAAAAGGAAGAAGCTGAACCCTTCACACAGCACCACCTGGTGGCGTGATGCGGTGTGAAAAATATGAGTAAATGCAGTGACTTGTTGGACTACAGACAGAAAATGTAATCTTGATTTACAGTTTAAACCATACACTGCAATAACAAAAGACAATAAATAAATAAATAAATAAATAAATAAATAAATAAATAAATAAAACACTGAAACTAATAGTCAAAGAAATAATTTAGACCTTTTTAAGTGGAGCTGTGTTGTATGGAAGCTCAAATCCACCACTCTGAAGAAAAAAATATATATATCATTATTATGAGATAATATCTCATAATTATGATTTAGTATTTCATAATTATGAGATAGCTAAGTTATAATATGAGAGCCTATGTCAGGGTGGTGGAAATGGGCTTCCATAGCTGTGGGACGTATATGAATCATGATCAATGAACTGCTGTAAATAGATTTTTGATCTAATTTCGGAGAAACATCAAACTTCTGAGCTTTGAAATTCCACATTGTTTAAACAGAATTGTATTGTTATTTTGGCAGATAGTTGGATCATTTCTAATTAAGCTTGGCAGCATATTATATTTCTGTGGAGATAACTCTGTAATGTAATAAAGGAAGTGATGTAACTAGTTCTATTAAAGGTTTTTCATGCGAACAGCCATGAAAGTTTTGAGATTAGAGTGGTTTTAATACTGCACGAAGCCAGTGCGGCAAATGTTTTTGGCCGATAGCCAATCAATTTGGTCAGGCTGTTCAAAGATCCACGCATAAAATGTTGTTCGTAATTGAAATGATGTGGGCTGCCTCTTTAAACTGTCAAAAACTAAAGCAACTTTTGACAACAGACTCAAAGAATGTGGGCTCCTGCTGTTGGAGCACAATAGCTCAGTCCATCCAAAGCAGCGTGGATAAGGAGTAAATGAACAGAAATGCCATTCCTTTCCTAAAATAAAACAGGATGTTCAGAMTGGAAGGCAACAGGTGGACACAAAGACTGCCTCCTGAACTGTGTGTTCACGTGAACGTGTGTCAGATTGTTATGCAGTGAGATATGCAACGTGCCTGCATGGATATTTGTTTGCCCCAATTTTTTTTTAAATATAAGTTCATTTTGTCACACTCTGCTTGTACACTGCTGTGGTGTTTATTTGATGACTGAACAGCGAGATGATGACAAACGCGAGGGCCCTGCCGTCATATTTCTCTGAGAATATGGATCAGCTGCTGCCAGGGTTGTTGACCACTGTGCATGCAGATGGCTGTTTAGCACCGGAGCCTTTGGAGCTTAGAGCAGAGCTGCAAAACCAAAGTGACTGTTCATGCAGAGCAGCTGCTCACGTCCATCACACAGTTCATACACACACACACACACACACTGTGACTGAACGGGTTCCTGTTGATCTCACAGAGCTCATGGCTGTCTCTGGCTGCAGCAAACACAGACGTACACAGCAGTCCAACAAGAACCTTACTGGGTACAGGATTCTAACTTTGAATTAATTATCTTTTTTWTATATTTACCTTGTCCAAAAGCTTTGTTCAGACTGTGTAGCACAGAGGTGGGATGAAGACTTTGGAACACATAATTGTCTTTCTGCTGATTTTGGCCACTTCAGCTTACAGCACACAGAAAGGTAAGTCAGATCTCTGTAAGCGATTGTTCTTGAATTCAAAGTGTCTCTGCAAAATCAGACACTCTGAATTCATATCCATCACACTGAATGGTCAAAAACACACAAATAACCCAGGAGTCAACATTAAGATAAAAGAGGAACATGGTTTGTTTTTGTTTCTCTATTTTACATTCCATRTTTTTAATTTTATCCACATGCAAARCAGAGCAATCACCTGTCTGACACTAAACACCTTGCAGGAAAAAAATGACCTCATGTTTGTAGGTTAACTTAGTGTAAATCTGATTGAATTACATCCTTCCTGCAACTTGGCACACGGCGTCTGCAACGTAGCACACTTTCTAACAATTCAATCATGTCAGGACGACTCCACAGAAGCTGTGTTGCCAGCAAACGTGGGCAGAGCTTGTTGACCCAGTGGGTGCAGCTGAGGATCAGGACATGTGATATGAGTCGTGGATCAGATGCCTGCTGAGCAAACCTTAGACATGCACGTTCAGTAAGCACAGAGCACCTCCTCTGTGGGAGCTATAAGTGTGTTGTACAAGACTGAGACTGTCAGCTAATTTCTATTTTTCTTGCTATAAATTAAAACTACTAATGATGGTTTGCAATTTTTCTCAAAGAAGGCTTTGTTTTTATCAAATCAGATATAAATTCCCAAAGAACTGTCAGTGAAATATATAATCTGTGCACATTTTAAACACAGTGCCTTAACAAATTGAAGTTTAATTGTTGCAATGGTTGCCGTATGTCAGTTTTGACAAGACTAAATGCTCATGTTTGCTAAGAATCATAGCTTTATGTTTTGTCATAAGTGGCTGGCGTGGCTTCTTAGTTTCTGCTCACTTGAATTAGCTGCAATCGACTGAACACACTGACTGAACACAGAGAACAAAGGTCAAATGGGATTCTGGTAAGTGGCCTCCTCCTCTGGTCCAAATGGTCCTGTTTCTGCTCTAGTGTCAACATAACAAGCAGTAACATTTTCTAAACATGGACCTCTCACAAGGTCAAGTCCGATGAGGTTCTTTTTTGGCTCTAAACAATGAGTCACGTGACCTCGAATGTGACCCATCTGTTGAGACATAACACAGGCAGACAGCGAGGGAGGAAAACCCCTTTCCTGCATATAAATCTAAAAAACAATGTTTTGGTACTGTCGACTTGTAAACTGTAAACCGTTATATTGACAGAAGTGAAAAATGTGGACAAACTAGTCTGTACTAAAATATAGGTACGTTTATTTGTGCTTACCTTCTCTGGACTGAGCTCTAAGGGTACATATTAGAGTATAGTGCAGTTAAGCAATGCATCTATCAAATGTGGCTTAGAGTAAGGCTTCACATATGAAAATATCTTAAATTAAACAGAACCTTTCAGATATTTTCGGTTTGACAAAGTTTAAGCTCATCAGGGCTTCAGAGAGATCTGAAGCAGCTTTTTCCYGTCAGCTCTTCATACGTCAAACAGCAGCAGTGACCTGAAGTTCAGAGTAGAAATTCTCCACTTTAACTGTTAAGAAATATTTGCTTTAGAAGAAGCAATATAATCATAATGTCCTTTTTTTAAGCTTTTGTTTTCTTCTCCACTTCATCTCCTTTGTTGCTCTCACAGTTCCTACTGGGATTAAAGAACTCTTCAGGGCTCCGATCTGGACTTAAAAAGACCACTTTCATCCAACCCGTTTTTCTTTTTCTTMGAAATGTCTGTTTTAACTTTGCTGCTAAACTACCTTGGAGTGGAGTTGTTTACTGTACAGTTGAACTATGATCATGAATTACACAGTCTTAATTTATGCAATGTTCAGAAAACAACAATGTGTGGTTTGAAAATTTCACAACATTTTACACAGAGTTAGTAATTTACCTCTTGTTTTTAAAAAGCATTCATCTGAAATATGATACTGAAGAACAGAATGTGCAGTAGGGGTGAACTCCATGCTTCATGAATTTTGAGTCAAAATATTGAATTTGCATAACATTTACATAATAAAACTTATAAAAAACTAGTTTACTTTAATG
>NW_013952415.1:3678887-3683465 GCF_001266775.1 Austrofundulus limnaeus | reverse complement strand
ACACACACACACACACACACACACACACACACACACACATTTATATATTTAAATACACAATATATGTATAATTACAGACAAGCAACAACTCCAGTGCTAATTTTCTGAAGAAAATACCCATTTATTTCCAAAACAATTTTGTGATTTTCTTTTCTACCTTTTTTTTGTTGTTGTTGTTCAGCACCTCGCATCATCACCTTATTAGAAACAGTGGATGTCCTACTGGATCACAATGCAACTTTCATCTGTGAGGTTGAGTCACAACCGTCAGCCGATATCATCTGGACCAAAAATAACCACCCAATCATGTAAGTTTACTAAACTTTTTCATAACTTTTGTCYAGTGCGGTAATAAATAAACAGTATTATGGTGGAGCCATGCCCTTTGTCTCTCAGATMTATCAGATTATAAATTTACACATGAGCAGCACAAGTAATGGCTAGTTATGATAAAATTYGATTGAAAATAAACTTTAGTAAGATTGCCACGAGAACATTTGAAAAATAAAAGCTCACAGTATTTAATTACTACCAGAGGTTTGAAAACATGGACATAGACTCATTCTGGAGCTTATATCGTACAGTAGTTTCTGATTTGGGCCATCAAAATGTTAGTAATTGAAAACCTTCGGTTTGATTATCCCTATTTGATTATGTTCCAGGTACTATGACACTCGGTATCTTACCAGAGAGCAGGGCCAGATGCTGATTATCCCTCAAGTGAAAGAGACAGATAATGGAGAGTACTGCTGTATCGCCAGTAACGGTGTTGGAGAGCCTGCAAAGAGTTGTGGAGCTCTTCAGCTGAAGATGAGTAAGTTTGTTTTATTTCATCTTTTATTTGTTTACCAAAATGCTTCATATATTTTAATGTGACAGATTAAAACATAATTTTAAACCACCATATTGTGTCTATTGTGTATTTCTCTCAGAACCTCAGATCAAGCGGCATCCGACAAACGTTACCCTTCTGGTAGAGTCTAAGGCCGTGCTGCCGTGCGTTACCCTCGGCTACCCCAAACCAGACATCACCTGGCTCAAAGATGATGAGCTTATCAAGGTGTGTGCTTACAGAAAACCAACATGTCCAATAAAAACATTCAGACATAAATTTTACTTTGAAKACAAATGTCTTACAGGTCAACGATCGTGTTACCATTCTTGACTAYGGGGCGTTGAAAATCCACAACATACAGAAAGAAGATGCAGGGCAGTACCGCTGCGTGGCCAGGAACAGCTTCGGTTTAGCCTTTTCAAAGCCCGTCATCATTGAGATACAGGGTATTTATTTAGCAACAGTAAACTCACCCTTTAAGATATTTTCCATTCTGAAACCTTATTTTCACACAAATATACCATTGTGTTTTGTGTGTGTGTTTGCCCAGCTCCAGCACGAATCCTTCGGGTTCCGAAAGAGAAGAGAGCAGAGTATGGCAGTCAGATCTCCTTGGACTGTAATGCCACAGGAAATCCAATCCCCACCATCACCTGGCTGGAAAATGGGAACACCGTAAGCTTCTGAGCTCATTGATGGTGCATGGTGTGCGTGCACGCATTCAAACCAAACAAGATGTTGCTTTTCCAGTTCTGAGAGCGGTATAGATAGCAGTGTGTAACATGTCAGTTTAAATCTCACTTAGGTGATCCACATGGGGTGTAATGTGATGACTGTGAAAATCAMATTTCAGATTTTTTTCCCTCATTCTCACATAAAACTACTCTGTGATGCCTCCCATGCTCTGAATCAGGCTGTCCTCGCTTTTTCTGAAGACAATTGTGATAATTTAAAACAGCTTTTCTTCCTATTGCAGTGACACCTTCTATCTAATGGGATTAGATGAGAATCTTCCCCACAATATTGCATTTCTTTTGCTAACACAGGATGACATGTGCGACTTAAAATCACCTTTAGAAGAAGGATAAGGACAAGGAGTGAAGTTCCTGATAGAACAACAGTTCATTCCAGTTTTCTGTAATGACTTTAAAGGAAATGACCCTTTCATCCATTGATGTATCTGTTGGTGTTGTAGTACTTGAGGTCTTTTTTTTTCTTTTCAAAAAAAAAAAAGAAAAAAGTACTTGAGGTCTTAAGCTCGGTCTCAAGACCACTTTTTGATGGTCTTGGTCTTGTCTCGGACTCAACAGAATTTGTACGCGGTCTTGTTTCGGTCTTGGACATTCTGCACTCTGAATTTTATTTCAAGACCAGTGAAGACCATAGCTGACGAAATATCACTAAATAGACAGATTATTGTCCAATTAAATGTTAACATTCTTGCTTTCATTGGATTTAAAGCATAGCTACTGATTCAAATCCAAACCTGACTCGTTGCTATTTATGTATTTTTGTTACCGGCTGTCACCCATACCCACCTCCACTTGAGTCGCATGCAGAACTCCAGGAGAGTGATCGGTGGTTCTCTGGGAGCAGTAGAAGATGTCTGCAAAATGTTAAGTAAAACAATTTGGCTACACAAACAATATTGTTGTAAAACAACAACAACCAGGATTTTTGGCAGCGCAATGGATCAGTGGTCAGCACCCATGCCTCACAGCAAGAAGGTCCTGTTCGATCCCTGGTTTGGACCTGGGGTCTTTCTGTGCAGAGTTTGCATGTTCTTCTCGTGCTTGCATGGGTTTTCTCCAGAAACTCTGGTGTACCCCACCCCTAAAACATGTACAATAAGTTGTCTTCAGGCCCAGGCCATCCTTGGAAAAGAGATCAGCGATTTCAGTGGGATTTGCCTGGTAAATAAAATAAAAATAAAGTGGACAGCAACTTGTATGATTCTCTTTCAGATACGGTGGAGACAACGTTAAACTTTTATCGTTGCTAACTTTAACAATAAATTCTTTCCTCTGGCCTCACACAAAGATTTTGTCAAAATTAGCTCTATACATTAAGTTAGCTAAATGTGTACAGGCGGTCTTGTCTTGGTCTTGAGACCCTGCGGTTTTGGTCTTGACTTGGTCTCAGTTAGATGATCTTGACTACAGTACTAGTATCTGTCTACACACAGAAGAAGTAAATATACTTTCAGATCATAAAACCCCAAGAAATTATCACTGTGATGTGTGAAGACTGAAGAGACTAAACTAATCATTTTGCATTAAATATCATTTTCGGGTTTTATGAGAATGTCTTTTATTTGTATTAGAGATGAGTAGGATATTTTTTGTCAAAATAAAATCAATCATAGTCAATACACTTTGTACAAATAAAGTTAAATGATAATTAGATTTGAAAACAATCTAAAACACACTTCCTGGCCAAAATAAAAATAAAAATAAAAATGAAAATAAAAGTGGCCACAATAAAAGGTCAAAAACTCTAATTTTCCGTTGGACTGCCTTTAGCTTTGATTATTGTATGCATTCACAGTGGCATTGTTTGGATATGCTTCTGCAACATCACAAGATTTACTTCCATCCAGTGTTGATTAATTTTTCACCAAGATCTTTTATTGATGAAGAGTCTGACCGCTCTGTGGAGCCAATCCATGTGAGAAAATGATGTCTCGTGCTCCCCGAACTCTTTCACAATTCGAGCCCGATGAATCCCGGCATTGTCATCTTGGAATATGGCCGTGCCATCAGAGAAGAAACAATCCATTGATGGAATAACCTGGCGATTCAGTATATTCAGGTAGTCAGCTGACCTCATTCTTTGAGCACAAACTGTTGCTGAACCTAGACCTGACCACCTGCAGCAACCCCACATCATAGCACTTAAATCCAGGTGGCAACTTTTTTTTTTGGCCAGGCAGTGTATATATTTTCATTAAGGATAATCATAAAAAAGGCGGCAGACAGACTATTTTTCAAAATGGAATCTAATGTGGTGGACTTACGCCATACAGTGTTTGTAGCTTGTTTAGTTACGGTGCTAGCTACAAAGTGATTACAATCCCATAATGCCTGTAAATGCTATTTGTATTCTTGCGCGGTGATTAAAATGACTGTAAGGAGCTGATTTTCTGGCAGCTTGTTAAAGTCATTAATTCAAGCATGGCAGGAGTGGGCATGTCCTAAAAACAGTCCGTGTGAAATGCAGCTTCAAATTTAGACATTAGTCACATGTCGGCACCTAGACGGACTCACTCACACACACGTTACAGAAACTCACATATATCACTGGTAAATATATATATAAGCTTGAATGCTGGAACTAAAAACAACAACCTAAATATTTTTGGGGCACACATTTACATTGTGCGAATGTCAGAGCATGTTCAAGTCATTCCAGGGATTATCATTTTTCATGTCACCTAAATTTAAGTGTTTATATAACTATTAGACACGCATGCTTTTATAGTTATTAATAATAAGTCTTAATACGTAGGCAGTRTGAAGAAAGTGGAACTTAAAATTCGCTTTGAAGGGGCACTTTTGCTAATACAAACACCAACTGTGTTTAAAAATGTGTTTTTCTTCTCAATTTCATTCGTTATTACAGCATTTCTGGTTGTTGCTGCTAAAACCAAGAACTAACTAACTAACTAACTAACTAACTAACTAACCTTACTTACCTTACTTACTTACCTTACTTACTTACCTTACTTACTTACCTTACTTACT
>NW_013952415.1:3675316-3678594 GCF_001266775.1 Austrofundulus limnaeus | reverse complement strand
TTGTCAATAAACTTTTTTTAAATCAACAAATCCTCAAAAAAGATGGTGTGGTACCAGCCAAGACTGATCCTCCAACTTATAATTGGAGTATTAAATGCAACATATAACACAACATAATGCACTTTTCAATGCTTTGCCAACATAACAACAACTTTGTCATTTCTCAACATAAGATGATCTGAGTAAAATGCTTGTTGTTTTTCTGGCATGGTAAAAGTATTTGAGCTATGTTTAGGGATATTTTTTTTTTCCAGATCTCAGGTGCTTCAGTGGATGAGACTATAGTGGGAGAAGTAATCCTGTCTGTTCTCAAAGTGACAGTGAAGAAACCAGTGTTGTATACATGCGTGGCCTCAAATAAACACAGCGCTGGAGCCAACACTGTCAAAGCAAGCGCAAGAGTTACAGTTGCAGGTACTGTAACATTTGATTTTTATCTGCTATTAGAAACAGCCACAATAACCCAATGCTGTTTTTGTCTACTTTTCTTCAAGAGTTGTTGTCTTTGAGCGGCTACTGCTTTGTGTTGTGTCAGCTGCTGGTTAGTCGTGTTCCTGTTGCTTCAGCTGTTTGTTGCCTACTTTATTTGGCCAATCCTGAAACACTCCCTGCAGTCGCCTCAAAACAACAAGTCAGAACGCCATTCCCTGTCATCGACCACACACACCATTATCCACCTGGCTGTTCTCACTATGACTTACAAAAAAACAAGCAAAATGGTAGTTTTGCTCTTTTTAAAAGAATTTATTTACATCTGTCAACTTTCTTTTGTCTGTATCTCTTTTGTCATCTTGCCTCTCCATCCACAACTGGTGTCGTCTGGGTTTTGTCGTTTTCCTGTAGAGTGGAGGTAAGAACAATACTGTTTTTTTTTTTTTCATATAAAAGGCTAAATAAAACAAAAATATTGGTGGTAATTTTTGACGGTGTAACTTTAAAAATGTCACCCCGTAGTGAAGTGGTTGTGCTTTAAATACAGTATTTAAAAATATCAGGTTAGGTTAAATATATATATTTAACCTAACTACCCTTATGTTAAGTCAGCTTGGTTGCCAATTCTTATTTTTCAGTTTGGGCCAGCAAACACCGTTAGCCCTATAAATTTAAATGGTCTCCTAGTAGCTCGTATGGTAAATTGAAACTTTTTTTTTAGAATCACAGCACATTGCCAGTGGCAACATCTGGGTTATGTAACTGCAAATAAAGACATACCTATGCTGACAGATATGAACAAGAATAACACAGCAGGACAGTGAAATAAAGAAAATATTGGCATATGGCTGCCCAATGAAAACTGAGCTACATAGGAGACAGTAAAGTGCAGGTCATGAATAGGTTCAGTCAATTTTACTCTAATTTAATAACTCATGGCCACATTGAAACTGCAGAAACACAGTGACTGGTAATAAAAGAAAGCAATAGCAAAGAATGCATTTAAAAGTCACTGTTTACTTTGATGGTTTGACTTTAATGGTATCAGTCTCCCAAAGAGGTGACATCTGGAGTTTGTAAAGGATGAAGTACAGGGAGGCAGCTGGGAAGTTGGCCAGGAAAGAAGGCGAGCAGACAGGCAGGCAGTGAAAAAGGTCAAAATGAGACATAGGGATAAACGTGAAGCTTATCCATTCTCGAGGAATAAAAATGGGACAAAAGGAAAACATCACATTAGGAAACTGAGAAAAACAAGAATACAGGGAGGTTGGTCCACATCCGACAGGTTTAAAGTAGGCAACAGATATTTATTCAAGCAACAAAGAAGTAAGCAGGATGCAATCCAAGTAAGTCATCCACAACCTCCTTCATTATCTACATCTGGGTCACTTTAAAAGAGATATTTTAAGTGGAAAAAAAACTGTTCTCAGTACTTTTAATGAAAGGCTCTTACACATTTACTGACTGCAGGCCAAGGAGGTAAAATGAGGATAGCTCTGGAGACAGTAACAATTTATTTATTACTATTTAATCTTTCTTTGATCTTATCATRTGAGCCAAAATTCAATTAGGCAAGAAGGATAACATCCAGATGGCATAAAACCTCCCATTTTAAACAGTCACTTTCTTATTCTAATAAACCACAAATTCCACAAATAAATAAATAAATAAATAAATAAATAAATAAATAAATAAATACTCCATTGCCTTTTATCTTGCTCATGTTTGATTTTGTTTAAATCCCCAGTCGCCCCTGAAATTACTCAAAAGCCTTCTAATTTTATTTTTTTGTAAGAATGTCAAGTTAAAGATAAAAACTGGAGTGAGTTGTCAGACACCCTGGTTTGAAAAAAAAAAGCCCAGGTAGCATCCAGAAATGTCCGAAAACATTTAAAGGCAGAAAACGCACAGTTTTTGCCCACCAATGGAACACAGACAGTTAAGGGGCTAAGCTATTAATAAAATTTAAATGTGTRTGACAGTTATGTATATGATGGTCACAAGTTCAGATTTTACTCTCTGTTCATCTCTTTTCAACAGACTCTACAAAGGCGTGACAGGTTATTGCAGTGCTTATCGAGGAGATGTTTGCCGCACGATCCTGCGAGATGATACTCTCGTTTTCTTCAACGCCTCTCTCTCGGACCCCGAGAACATGCAAGAGTATCTGGTTCAGAGCTGGTGGGTGGAGCTGGAAAGGCTCAGCGGGTTGTGTAGCCCTGCTGCGCGCTCTCTGCTGTGCCACTCATCCTTCCCTGACTGCAATCCGTCGGGTTTAGGACCTGCCCCCAAACCAGTCTGCAGGTAGCACGACTCACTTAGAATAAAGGGATGTATAGGGTGTTAAGTGTAAAATGAAATAAAAAAATCAACTAACATATTTTTCATTATTTAGCAGCCTTTGTTGTTGGTGCTTGGCTCATGTTATGACATCATCATCCTGAGAGAAAAGCAACCGCTCGTGCTCTGATCATCCTGCGACAAACGTCAACAATGGCCGCTGCTAGCCACCGCTAGCTGCTGTTAACACTGCTGAAAATAATTTTAAAATCTAAATTTGAAATGTGTTCATAAAAACCAATATGGGTKGTACCTGTGGTCCAAGCMGTTTGAAGGGCAGCTCAGACACCATCCTTAATGGCAAGTTTGATGTCCTGTAGGGAGCGGCTGCTATTGTCTGAGGAGGATGACATCATAACGTGAGCCAAGCACAAACAGCAAAGGCTGCATTCCATTTCAAAATGCCTAAATGTGAACTTCAGCATTCAACTTCAACATTTAAGGTTTAACTTTTACATTTACATTTAAACATTTAGATATTGGATTTAATATTTAAATATATATAT
>NW_013952415.1:3671865-3675280 GCF_001266775.1 Austrofundulus limnaeus | reverse complement strand
CATTTAAATTGAACATTTATTAAAAATGAGCTAAATGTGAGAACGGTGATCTAAATAGCAATAAAATATTAGTGGAACATTTTTCATTACTCAAAAAGTGAGCTAAATAATGAAAAATATGTTAGCGAAATTTTCATTTTACACTTGGCRTCCCCATAGGGATGAAGGATAAAAAAATGTAACAGCGTGAACACATTCAAAGGTTATTTAAAAAAATAAAGCAATAAACGGAACAGCTGATTTTCATTTATTTCTGCCCTTGTGAACCAGAGAACACTGCCTGGCAGTGAAGGAGCTGTACTGCCATAAGGAGTGGCTGGTACTGGAGGGTACCGGGTCAGTTCAGGCTGGACTCTTAAATCCCATCACTGGATTCCACACTTCCAATTCACTGCTGCCCAACTGTCAGACCCTACCCAGTGTTCACACAGACACTAATGCTTGTACATACATTCCTTTTGTAGGTAAGATACAGTTTAATGAATCTGTGTGAAGTTGTTTGTCATCATATGTAATGTACATTGTCAGATTCACTCTGCTGATTGGTTGGTTTAACCCAATAAATGTTTGTGAGGATAAAAAACATCACTAACTTGAATGAAACAGGGAAATATCAGTTTTGCTTAAAAGAATTGTGTATTATGAACTACTAAAATTTGTTGTTAAAATATTTTCCCGTTGAAGTTTCTTTTAGGTCTATTTTTTTTAYATCTAAATGTTTTTTTTCTTTTTTCAGAGTTAAAAAAGGATCAGATAACAAGTAAGTGTTAACCAAATCATTTACGATACACTGATTATTTCCATGTTCCTACAGAATGTCATTTTTGTGTGTTGCAAACAGCATCGTGTTACAATGATCGCGGTCGATTCTATCAAGGCAGTGTGAATGTGACGAGGTCTGGGATCCCTTGTCAACACTGGTMTCAGCAGGTAAATAAACRTGAAAAGAKGATCAAGTGGATTGTAGAAATTTARAAGAGTTTTAAATCTGTCACAATAAAACGGTTAATTTCATTATTGTTAGCCTCATAGCCTCAAGACATGTTCGGTCACAAATGACTTAGGCATATATGCTATGGGGCTAACGAAATAAAAGTCTGCATATTAGTACACATTTAAGCCTATAAAAAGCTTGTTAATTTATCATTAAGTAAAACTAGAGCTTATATATTTTTGTGTTTAAAAAAATGAAAAATTGTGTTCAGTATAGTAACATCGACACTGGATGCAAATTGTTCCTTCAGACATCCGAGAACATGTTCAGAACTGAGAAAAAAAATGATTTGTTAAACAATCTTCAAGGCAGGCAATGCCCATCCAAAGACTAAAAGAAATGTCATGCCATGTTGTTAACCTTGCATTTTGTTAATTATTTTAAGTTTTATACCATACATCTTGCAATTCTACTGAGAAACTTACACACTCACAAAAAACCCACCATCTGGTACAGCTATCTTTATGGGGACCTGGCATTGACTTCCATTATTTTCTACAGTCTAACCCTGACCACCAAACCTAACCCTGACCTCACATGTACCTGCCTGAGCCTAAAACTAACCTAAACTCAGTTCACACCTGAGGCATCTCCCCCATGGGGACTAGACTCAGGTCCCCACAAATAGGTGTGTATGCAAAAAAACAACCTGTCCCACAACGAATGGAAAACCACCACACACACACACACACACACACACACACACACAGACACASACACACACACACACACACACACACACACAGACACAAACTGAAACACTTGGACAAACAGAGTCCCAGCTGCCCAAAAGTCTCTTTATATTTTTATGACTTTGCTCAGCGAGAGGGTCTTTTTGGGTGAACTATTACCAAAACTCTCCTGTACAGTCTTGTGTGTGGTGTATGTGTGTGTGTGTGTGTGTGTGTGTGCGCATGTCTTTGTGCCAGGTCAGCAGAGAGGGAGGAGCTCCTTATGTCACATTCTCTCTCTGGAAGCAGTTAGTTTCCACACACAGATGCTTCACAGAATCCAGTGCATGCACGTSAACACGCTCCAGAGCGCATTATTTTTTCTTTACATCTCTAAGTGTTCATTCACTCAGCTCAGGAAATGRCTGCTGTCTAATGGAACTCAGATGTGGCTGGATTGGCTGAGATTGTTCATCTACTGTAAAGCTGAAAACACAAATTCATTGCATTTGTCCTTTATAGAGACAACCCTACATTCATGTGAAAACACATAAAATAAAACTGCTGCATTGCTTTTAACCTTGGACAAGTCAAAATGTTTATTTTCCCATTTCTAAAATGAGAATTTTACCTTTTGCTAGTATTCTAGGTACCTTTGATCTCTTTGCTATCTATGTTCAGATGCTGGTAGGGTAATGTTCATATTACCAGATATCATATTTGCAGTAAAACACACTCTGCACAATAAACAGTGATTAGGTTCAAAGACTGGACAGAAATTCATTGGGAAGAAGTCAAGGTACAATGGGAATTTTTGAAAAACCTTAAGAAAGCTAAATAAAACAACTAATAATTAAAACTAATTGAAACAATAAAAAAAGCATGGAGAAGCAACATTAACATGTTTGCACAGCACTGCTATTATATTTGCTGTGGATAAAGCTCTAGTTCCAGAGGAGCAATATCTACAGCTTTGTAACTAAACTTCAAATCTGAAAAAAAWAATAATAATAAAACAGAAAGAAAAAACATAAGCTCACACATGGAAAATGAAATGACACATACACTGATTTTTTTTCATGTACATATAAAACACATTTATCTTGTGATTCAATTCCTGGCTAACTATTAGTCAAAAGACAAGCTGTTTAACACGACTGAATTATTTTAATGATTGCGCCATTCCTGGCCTGAGCCAGAAGTCTCATTTCCTCCATGCAAGTGGTCCTCATAGCATCAGTGGGATCATTTACATTGGAACAGTTCTCCTGCAGGACAGTAATTGGCCCATTCTGCASTAAAGGGCCTGTACACCAGCCAAAAGATGAGGTAAGCTCAAATGTTTATGGAGGAGTGTTTCAAAGAATTCACAAAAGGGATTAGCATAATTTAATGATCTTTTATCTTAAATTGTTTTTTTAAGGTGAAACCTAAAGTCCCACATCCCTGGTGCACAGAGTCTGTTTTCAAAAACAGGGAAACACCCACTGAACATCATTTCAATAAGATTTTTTAATACGCAATTAATGTTTCAAAGTTAAAAAAAAAAAAGAATACTCTTGAATTTTCTTGAGCCAGTACTAGTAAAACAGAGAAATTTGCATCACAAGGTGAATATGTAGATAYATTTTCAAGTGAACAAAACAACCTTTCAGTGGTGGGCACAACTAAACAGAAWGTTAGGTTCACTAATTACTAATCTGCTAAACAACAAGAATCTTAGTTCTGCTAATGCTAAACACACAAAAAA
>NW_013952415.1:3669790-3671359 GCF_001266775.1 Austrofundulus limnaeus | reverse complement strand
AAAGTTAATTAAATAAAAGAATCAGCTAAATAAGAAACTAGTTCTGCTATTAGCAGCTTAGCACTGCAATCTTTTATTTATCTTTTATGATAGGGTTTTCAAAGGGGGGCATAAAGTAAAAAGGAAAAAAAGGTAATCACATTTCTGTTTAATCTATATGGTTGAAATGATGTAGTATGAAGTGTTAGTTTATGCTGAGTCATAAAGTCAAATTAAACTTGTTTTACTGCACAGAAGTGGAAAATATTACCTGTTTTTATTAACACACTCAAGTGTTGTGGTTAATGACTCAGTCAGAGAACTGAAGCATTTTGGAAGTTTATGAAATGAGTCGAATGATCACCGAATCCTATTTCAAAGACACTGACACATTTATTTACACATTTTCATTCCCTCAAGATGGGCAGTTTAACTTCCCAGGCATGATTCATCAATGACTGTGATGAAGTAATTCCAGCTGGCAGTATTTTAAAATAGCTTACGACATCACGTTGTAAGAATTCAAAAGATGTAAAAAAAAAATCTAAAAAAGAAAAACAATCCAGAATTTACTGTATAATTTAAGGCAGCTCAAAACCAACTTTGTCCTGAATAGAAAACTCTAGAATGTGTTCTCTGTTTGTTCTGCCAATGTTATGGTTCTGCAGAAACATCTGGAAGGGGGGGGGGGGAATGGGGGCTGCATGGTTGGATGCACAAAGGAAAAATAGACATTTTTTTATTATTCTAATGGAAGTTTGTGACAACTGTTTTACTGCATAATTTTGTTTTGAAGACACAGTGTTAACAAGGGGTCTTCTGGGGTCAGTCAGAAGAATTTGCTTCACACTTTCAGCTGCAGATGTATATTGATTCAGCCATCTCTGCTCACATGTTCGTGTCTCTCAGGTTGGATCTGACCGGCACTTTTTTGATGATTATGGCACACGTGAATGTTTGAGTTGGCAGTGTAAATTACAAACTCAGTCAAGAAATTCCCTGATGTRCACAACAGAACAATTTATGACTGTTTGAACTCTTACACTGAAACACATGTTCCAGAAAATGTGTCATCTTAGCCCCTATTTACAAATGTGAGTTTTTATGTATACAATTGAAGTTTTTTTAATCTATAAGTCTCTGAGAAAGGGAGAAAAAAAGAGTTTAATAAAAAATGAAAACCTTTCTTCCAGGTACCCCACCAGCATCGCCTCTCTGTGGACGTCATTCCAGAGTTGATGGACTCAGAGAACCACTGCAGGAACCCCGGAGGAATCAGTGAGAAGCCATGGTGTTACACCACAGATCTGAACATTCGCTGGGAGTAYTGTGCTGTGCCTCAGTGTGGGAAAGCGAGCTTGACATCAGGTGCTGGCTTTTGTCATCTAATGTGTCTTTTTCACATTAATCTAACACCTTTTGGTTCTGGTCAGAATGCCAAGTAAATCTGCAAAGAGCTAACTGCTGAAACTAATCACATAGTAATTTTGAACTATTCTACCCTTAGCTACAAGACCCATATCTCCAGGGATGAGTTTTATCTGAATTTGTTCTGTTAAATGTGTGACAGGCAACTATTAAAAGATATAT
>NW_013952415.1:3662748-3668858 GCF_001266775.1 Austrofundulus limnaeus | reverse complement strand
CCTCTGGACGACTTCTTCTTTAATGAAATGTTCCGTCTCTCCTCCAAGACACTTCTTCAGTCTGAGGAGTTTCAGGTAAACTCAGCCTTATAAGCACTGCCTCCACATGTTGGACAAACAGGTTCAACAATGAATATCAACACTGTTTGTTAACCTGCAAAAGAGGACCATCAGCCTAACAATAGATCACTAGTTTTCTGATCATCACCTATTGTTCATAGAGGATCATGTGCATCATCACCAGCCTATCGTTGAGGCCCTGATTATCACTTATTGTTCACAAGGGGCTGAGTCATACTCACAATAACAGCATTGCAAGAGGGGAACAACTGGACCCGAAGACCTCCACCTTTTTTAATGATGGATGTTTTTTCTTCACAAAAATGGCTTCCTTTAAGGCTCCTTTATACTGCCTCCGAAGCCGAACAGTCGATGTGCGGCCACGTGGTAGTTCAGTGTTTGTTTTTGTACACACCTTCCCTGAGGCACCCCATGCTCCTGGGAAACCCCTCCCGTTGCAGCATACTTCACTACAGTTGAAGCAAAATGCAGCGTCTGAGYGCTTTTAGCATGAAGAAACGCTCCCACGAACWYYKGACCAATCACACAATAAAGTCATGTCTTTTTATGTGGAGGGGGGTAAAAGTTCAAATTGTGAGTTGTGTCAAGAAGCTGTCAAAAGGTTGACAATGCGAACAGAATTATGCAATTTTCGTCATGAAACTGCAACAATCCAAAGCCATTTCGGCAGTTTGGAGGGAGTATGCAGGAGCCTTTACTCAAACCAGCGTTCCTCTCTGTTAGGGATGAGACCATCATCCCTGAAAGACCGACTGTTGGCCTGTAGATGAACTGCAGAATCCTGGCCTGATGGTGTAGCTTTTCTGTGTTGGCCCATTCTTTTGAACAAAAAGTTTAAAAAATGACAATGAAAGGAAAGGGTTTTTGACACTACTGTAAAACCTTCTGTTACATGTTTTGATAGTGTTGACACCAGCGTTGACAGTCCTACATCCGAATCCTCGTCAGCCTCCAACAACCACTGTRTCGTCACCTGCCTACTCAATGTCCGTCATCATTGTTGTCCTGACCKCAATGGCAACTGCAGTCTTCCTCACAATAAGCATTCTTTGTTGCATCAAACGGCGGAAGCAGTGGAGAAACAGGAAAAGGTAAAGAAACAGCACAATTTTTAATGTCCTTCGTTCCTTTCCATCTTTTAACAACTCGTATTTTCTGTGTTAGAAGAGCGATGAGGACACCAACGCTGAGTGCTCTTCCGTCAGAGCTCCTGCTGGATCGACTCCACCCAAACCCCATGTACCAGAGAGTCCCCCTGCTGCTGAACTCAAAGCTACTGGCTCTGGAGTACCCCCGGAATAATATTCAGTACGTCAGAGATATTGGTGAAGGAGCTTTTGGAAGGGTTTTCCAAGCCAGGTGAGAAAGAAAATGGTGTGAAAATGACAAAATTTATACTGTCAGTAAGGAGTAAGCAAATTAACCAGTTAAACAGAATTCAAAAACAAAAGAACAAAAGTGTTGCTTAATTACATCATCATCAACATTACCACACAAACTGATTATGTGGATTTTTCACAGGCAGACAGGGATTAAAAGGAGTACAGAGGCAGAGTTAGRACAGGCACGAGGATATCATGACTAAACAAGGCCACTGGTCGGTTTGAGAACTGATGCATCATTCACAAAGTCACAGGGAAAAGCTGTGAGAGGAGCCACTTTCAGACCACCGTGAACCTTTTCGCAGCAGGACACAAATGTCTCACACTGATCTCTTTCATCAGACTTAACAAGCATGTGGAGTCATGGAACTGTTTTTAATTCAAAAATGTTATAAATCTGTCAACAACTTGTTTGTCAGCTTTGTTCAAGGTATGTTTAAAACTTGAAACTTTTTTAACTGTGCCTTTTTGCAAACCAATGTCTCCAATCTGCATAGTTCCATGTCAGTCACAGAATTGTACAATAAATGAGAGTTACAGTTAATGGAAATCAAAAACACTTTCTGACAAAAACCAACAGACCAAACAGCTGATAATTACATTTGGATATGAATGGATGTTCTGTGTTTTTCATGTTGTTTGCAGAGCTCCRGGCCTGCTGTCCACAGAATCGTTCACCATGGTGGCCGTGAAGATGCTGAAGGAGGAAGCATCGGCTGATATGCAGAATGACTTTCAGAGAGAGGCGGCGCTCATGGCTGAATTTGACCATCCAAACATCGTTCGACTCCTTGGTAAAAATGTGTTTGTGTGTGTAAAACAGAAACAAAGATGGATACAGTTGTTTGAGAAATGAACTTTTAATAATGGCAGAAATTTACAAGAACATCGAATAACAGAAAAACGCACTTATTGCACGTCTGTTTTTATAAATATATCTCTGCTGTCAGTATTCATTTATTTAGACACATGTACTTGCATCTAGACATAGACTTTGAGTTTGCCACTCATCTGATATGTATGCAATATTGATTTGAGCTGATCTCTATCAGCAAAAGTACTTTTGCTCAACTCAGTTTCCTCTCACAAACAGTGTGTGCTTTGAATGATCTTTTTTTTTACCCTAGATCTTCACTGATACCATAGACCCACTCCAGATAGGACTGTTTGCCAATAAACAAACGCAGCTTGACAACTAATGTGCTTTTGTTAGCCTGAGTAAAGCAAATGTCCTCCATTAAAGTTTATCCCTTCTAATATAGTCTATATCTTATCTAACACAAACAGCTCACATCTAAATATACTTTCAGTAAGACATTTAGAGGTACAGCATGGTCTTTTTAGTACTGGCAGAGAGTAAACAGAGTCATCGGTCACTCGCCCTGCTGAAGGAAGCTTGTAGAATATTTTTTTTAAATCAACATTAACTCACTCACATTTCAGAGGACTTCTGTGTTTCTCTTTTTTTTTCAACTTAGATCTGGGCAACCTTCAATTTAGATGACTGGAGAGTAAATAGTATCGTGGTACACATGAAACCAAGTTTGATTAGATCATTTCCTTAACCTCTAATTACCCTCGAGACTAATAATACACTTCATATGTYGTGCAAAAATATGCTTTCTTTAAATGAACAAGTCAAATTTAGAGATGTATGCATGTCAGTGCTTTGTTGAGTATGTAGGTTATCTTTGATGTATATAGGGACAGAGTAGTTTTTTTTTCTTTTTAATTCTGTGATCACCACTTAAAATCAGAACCAAACACAAAAAACTTTGCTATATTAGAATTATGATTCCATTCTTATGAAGACTATTGGTTTCAGACAAGTTGGATTTTTTTTTTCAAATGTGTACCAATGCATCATTTTTGTAAATGACAAACAGACATTCTGAGCCTGTTCTCTGGGGAGTTGCACCACTCTGTGACCCGCAGAACATAAACTAACTGAACACGACCTCCACACTTCCTCTTCTCATTAAACATATCATATGTCGCAAGCCTTTATCTGACTGGGATGTTTCTGTTTATTATGAGTTACTGTATTTATAAAAGTAAACAAGTAAAAATACAAAACAGTTATTTAAAAAATCAAAACAGAAACAAAAGTTAGTTTAATTTCATTGCTGAGGTTTGGGTTTGCCAACATTTAACACCTTTATAACACCTTAATAATCACAATATTGGGTGGGTATTTCTCCATTTATTTATTTCCAATAAGTATTTAGATAMATGTTTTAAGTCACTGAAAAGATTTATTTAAAACACTGTTGAAAACAGCCAATTAATATTTTGCACATCTTTATTAAAGCTTAAGGTGATTTGTTGCTAAAGGGAAAAYGTTTTCACAGAGTGAAGTTACCTTCCAATACGTAATCCTTTTTAAGTGAACATACGTGAACATTTAGGTATTCATATACAATCCCACATAAACAATAAATTAAATATGTTTTCTAAACAATTAATTATTTTTTATTATAATTAGGGATGCACAATATAATGGCATTRACATCTGTATCGGCCAATATTGGTCATTTTTTAGAATATTGGTATCGGTCTGATAAGTAAAACTGGGCCGATATTGATTTCCCACTTTTTAGCTTTGTGTTTCTCTTTTGGAAGGGGAAATGTTTGGTTGAGTGGTATCTGTTTGATCATGATAGTGTTATTGATGCTGCACAGCCTGAAGTAGAGCCAAGTCAGCGGTACAGGGTTTTTTATTTTTATTTTTATTTTTTTTACGGTATCGAGAAAAGACACGTGTGTTTGTGCATATACAGTATGTATATATATTTTTTGTTTACGTAATGTCGGTCAAAACACCAATAATAACAATGGATATCGATATCGTTGCATTCCTAATTATAATGAAGCTGACTGGAATGTACCGAGCCTCTAAAGGAACAGTGAAGGAAAAAAAGATAAGAAAACCTTTCTTATGCATATGAGATAGTTATTATTTTTATGAATGTATACATATACTCATTACAAGGATGGTGTACTCCTTGTGCCAAAATAGGCCCTGTACATCAATATGTTTTAGGTGTCTTCCTGATACAACAGAAGCAACGCAGCAATGTCTTTGCAGGTCAGCCCGAAGTGGTAATATAGCTCAGTTATGTCACATATTTCCATTTCAGTGAAGACAGCTAGTCCAAAATAATCTGAAAGATCCAGTAAATTATCAGGTGCACATGAGAAAGTAGGTACTATCTTGTTCCACAGAGTAGTAACTGGTGGGCTTGAGAATGTTTGTTTCTTTTTATTATTATTTTTTCTTTCAAGGTACTTTTAGGGGCTTGGTAGAAATGTATCCCAACTTTTTTTACGTTTTAATTCTTTTCATTGTCTCTGTGCTGTCCTCAGGTGTGTGTGCTGTGGGGAAGCCCATGTGTCTGTTGTTTGAGTACATGGCCCAGGGCGATCTCAACGAATTCCTGCGTCGCCAATCCCCCACCCAGTCATTGCGCCCCATCAGCCGCGTGAGCATCTCGGTTCGAAGCTTCTCCTCGGACTCGGAAACGGCATCCCTGTCCTGTGCTGAACAGCTTTCCATTTCCAAGCAGATCGCTGCAGGGATGGCTTACCTTTCGGAGCGTAAGTTTGTTCATCGCGACCTGGCAACCCGTAACTGTCTGGTTGGAGAGGAAATGGTTGTGAAGATTGCAGATTTTGGCCTCTCTAGAAATATCTACTCAGCTGATTACTACAAAGCCAATGAAAACGATGCCATCCCCATTCGCTGGATGCCTCCAGAGTCCATCTTCTACAATCGCTACACCACAGAATCGGATGTGTGGGCTTACGGTGTGGTCTTATGGGAGATTTTCTCACACGGCATGCAGCCATATTATGGAATGGGTCACGAGGAGGTTATTTACTATGTGAGGAATGGACAAATTCTTTCTTGTCCTGAGAACTGTCCTCTGGAGCTGTACAACCTGATGAGACTTTGCTGGAGCACACTCCCATCAGATAGACCAAGCTTCAGCAGTATACATCGAATATTGGAGCGGATGCATCAGAACAGCCTGAACACAAACACAGATACTGAGGCTGACTGCTAACTTTCACTCTGTTTGTTGTGCAGAAAAAAGTAGTAAAAAATGAATGACTGTACAAAAGCACATTTTAAATAGAATCATTTTTTTTAGTCTACGGCAGGGGTGTCAAACTAATTTTTATTGAGGGCCATATGAGCGTTATGGTGGCCCTTGGAGGGCCAGTTGTAATTAACGTTGATGTTTCATGTTTAACTTTGACTAAACAATGTTTAAAATGTCCTCTGATAAACACAGAAAAGTACTAAGTGCATGACTGATTAAATCTTAAATAAATGATACAGAAATAATATCAAAAATAAAACTAATAGTTTTACTCACTGATGAGTTTCTAGTGAGTAGCTGCCATCTTGAATTTTGAACTCTCCCACTTTCTGACAGGGTATTCTCATGGATGATCGACATGCATTATGARAGATRTAGTTTATGGTCAATGATGGCTTTAAAGCAGCTTTAAAGCAACTTATTCTGAGACATTATTCCTTTGCTATTCAACTAAATTGCTCAGTTATAGCTCTGGGGCAGGACAAATATTATTATCTTTCACCTTTTACATTTATTTTATAAATACTTTATACTTTTTTAA
>NW_013952415.1:3661383-3662608 GCF_001266775.1 Austrofundulus limnaeus | reverse complement strand
CCCCTGGCGGGACACGTAATTCACAATAATCATATTGTATATCCAAGTTGGATTTCTTGATTTTGTATTCTGTCAAGGCACACTWAACAGTAGTACTCTTTTGTTTTTTATATGACTGGTATTATTTAGTGTTGTGTATAACTTTTAAACTTTTTTTACTTTGAGATCTCAGTAACTATTAAATATAAACAGTATATAATGATCTAATTTAAATCAAAGTTGTGTCTAAAGTATGGTTTCAGGACAGTTGAAGTAAAGCTAGGGCCAAATTGACATTTTATAACATTATTATTAACAAATTTCTCAAATATAAATCTTTCAAATAAGATAAAAACAAACAAACACAAAAGCAACAAACTTTGTCAGTAAAACTAGTAGCAGCTGAGATGGTTGAAACCATTGATCACCATTTCATTTCCTGCAGCCTTCTCTCAAGTAAAAGCAGAATATTGTTTTGAGTCTTGAACTTTTCAACAGAAGTGACTTTCAGAGTGAGTCTATTGGCTGCAGAAAGAGGTTGTGTTTGAAATAGTGATCATTTGATGCATCAAGTAAATGACGAAAAATGTGATTATAGTTATTTTGTGAAATCCTTACAATTGTAGAGCCAATTCCACAGTGGCACACAATCATTTGGTTTTTGATTGTTTATGATTTTTATAGCCACATTTTTTATTCCATATTGAGACATTATCTTGCTTTCCCTCTTTTATTTACTCTCTGTTAGTTTTTGTTGATGGTTTTTGATTTACAATGTATTTCTTAGTTGAATTCCAAAAAAAAAACACATTTTGAGCAGAACTGCATTATGTGTCCAAACAAACGCATATTTAATTGAGAAAAAGCCACAGTGTTCAAAATATGCAAATGTTTTGTCTCAAATCACCTTTTATGTTAAATTAAATTGAGACTGAATGAAAACATTTCTCACAGACTCAAGTCAACAGTATTGATTTATGTAAAAGTGTGTAGAGTTTCTGTATGCAAACAATATGACTTTATTTTGCATTTTGGAGTGATTTTCTCTAAATATATTTCTGTTACATTATACAAATACTGATTCATTTTCTTTATCTTTTGCTACACCTGATTTACACGCAAATGCACATCTTTGTACCGCTTATAAATAAAGAAGTTGGACATATTTGACTTTCAGATGGCCTATAATTATTGAGCAGGAAAATACACAATTTCATGTTTTTGATATACAGCTTATGTCCAATTT
>NW_013952415.1:3649133-3661373 GCF_001266775.1 Austrofundulus limnaeus | reverse complement strand
AATAATAATAATAATAATAATAATAATAATAATAATCTCGTAAAACAGGGTCTTTTAGAGAAATAATATTTTAATTTTGTTTTCTGTTCTTCAATTCCATGTGAACAATCAAAACACATTTTTGCAGTCATACATTCGTTTTAAACTCCTGGGCTGGTCGTTACATTTATTTTGACCCTAAATTCAAGGCGTTGCCTGGCAATCATAAACTGAGTCACGATCCATGAAAGTAGAGCCTTAGACCATTTAGATCTGAGTCCAGATCAGATTTTCCTAATCTAGACTATGATTGGCCATTTGGTGACTTGGGCCGCTGAAATCAGACCTCATAATGACACCAGATTAAAACCACTGAATTACAGAAATATTTAGGCATCACCCTCTGGGAACCACGTTTGTTATTACAGACAGGTTTAACAAGCTATTTGATATACAGCATGTGGAGACAGTTCAGTCTGAAGCAAAGGTGTGGAGGACCCACGGCTTGATGAGTCAGACCTTTAAATGAGAGCTGGATCAGCCCAACTGGTCCCAAAAACAGTCTATAAAACCCGTGAGAGCMGACAGCTGCAGCCATACTGGTTTCAGTATTAGCTGATGTTGTTCACAGGAAGAGTTCAAAGCAGCATTTGGTTTTCTCTAGGGGGTATTCTGAGATTATTGTTATATTTTTCTGAAGCTCAAAGTCTCATGGAATGCACAAGTAAAAAATATTTATTTTTTTTTTGCCTGGATGTGCACTGCAATTCCATGTAACAAAAGGAAAAACAAATGATCTCGAACTGATCAAGATCAAATCTTGGTTGTGGTGTAAAGATGTGAGCAGACACACTATACATTATATATTATAAAAAGGTAATTCAAACTCAATAAAGTAAGGAAGGACTTTAGCACTCATTTCATGTTTTTCTGACCTGTTTTCCATTTTTTAATGCCTTTTTTGTTTATTTATCCATGCATCCCCCCTTGCACCATACACACATTAAACACATTTATTAAGCATTTTAGCACGTGGACACTGCAATGATTTTCACCCTCCACAAGAGGGATCAGAGCAATGGTCTGACACAGTAAAAAAAAAAAAAAAAGTGAGGCAAGTTTTTGTGTTCATATCTAAGACCATTATGTAAGATGTCCCATTTACTGAAGCTGATTTTTACATCTTTGTCAACATGTCTGAGTTGGATTGTCTGTGAATGTGTGCACATTTTGCGTGTGTGTGTGTTTTGGGGATGCACAGTGTAAACTGTTTAGACAAGGCAACGTGGAGTTTGGCCTTGGAATGGTCATCTCTCTTCTTTTTGATATAAACTGTGGCTCAGACTCCCCCGCAGTCACTTCCTCCTGCTGCTGCCTCGCTTTTCTCCTCCTTTCAAGTCAACATGTGGACCCCATTTTTGACTGTTTCCTTTCCTTTCCTTTCCTTTCCTTTCCTTTCCTTTCCTTTCCTTTCCTTTCCTTTCCTTTCCTTTCATCTTAATGAAGTCTAACCTTTGTGACATTTAGCTCTTAACATTGTGGCAGTTGCACATTATCAGTGTTAATAATCACTTCCTTTCGGTCACATTTTTATTTTAAAAAATCACTTCCTGCTTGTCAAAAAATTCTCCTTTGGGTGAGTGCATTGTTGCTTTTCAACGTTTATGCTTTATTTATTTATTTTTTACACTTTCACAATGCAGTGGGTGAACAAAAAAGGTTTAATTTTATTAGTTCAAATAATTAGCTTTTGACTGTGGGGAGTCTTTTTTGTTTCCATGATGGTAACCATGGAAAGTGTGCACTGACAGGACAAAAATGTGACATCCCCTTCACTCAACAAGCAGGGGATTTTCCTGYTCGGCCGCACAGACCGTCATTGGTCCATTCAGGAACAACAGGAAGTGAGGAGACGTATATCAGTCAGCTGGAGGCAAATGCTCCAACACTGTGGGACACACTGAATAGCAGAAAGTGCATACACAAAAACATTCTTTCAAAAAAAAAGCTACTTAATGATTAATTTCATTCATTCTGCACATGCCACAAACTGACCCTGATAAGTTTTAAAGTTGGAGCTAACAGTTGCATAGTTATGATAGCTTCAACAAATAATCATATTCACTTTTTTTTAGATTGCCTCTCCGTAATTTAACCACACACAGTCTGCTAATCTTGATAAGTCAGTTTACTGAGGAGAACCTCTGATGCTTTCATGATGCTTCTCTAACAAATGAATGGAGCTGTCACATAAAAAAAAAAAACATGCTAAATGTCAAGGCTGTCAAAAAATGTGCAGTCTCAAGGTCCATATATATTATTGGGTTTGTTTATCTATGACCCTGTATCCTGACTTTCTGGATGTCATGGAAACAGCAACACAAGTGGATACCAGGGAGGAACCACAGGGCAAGACTAAACACAGGGTTATCAATGCAACCATTCCTGGAACACCATTCAGCATTTTTATCACGAATAAAACACTCATAAATTTGACGTTTGTTTCTTTGTTTTTTTAGAATGCCACCACAATGACTGTTTACAGTGATACAGGCTTCAGTATAATGATACTATACGATTCTTGTTTATATTACATTTATTCCCTTAACATACTGACCAGTCGTRTCAAGTTTATTGTTTATTGTCAGTTTTCCTTTTGTGCAAGACRTGCAGAGAATTGAAATTGCATAAAATCTGTTGAGCTAGAACAAAAAATACTTTAGGCATATAATATATATGACATAAAGGTCAATTAAATAGCCTAAAAATAAAGAGTGATRGGGTGTGTTAGAGCCCAGGATTTGTGTGTGCAGGAGAGAAAAAAAAGGGAGGGGGTGGGGGGCCGGACAGGAAGAAAGGTCTTCCTCCTGACAGCCTGGTGGATGGAACTGTCTGCTCGTCCTGCCATGCAGTCTCCTTCCTGATGGGAGCAGACAGAGGAGGATGTGTGACAGGTGGGCGGAGTCACACACAATGCAGAAGGTTTTATGTGCGAGGTGGGTGTGGACGGGACTGTGCGAGTCTGGCTGCAGAAACAAAACAGGATTGGCATCATTTGTACACCTAAAACTGTTAAATAAGGTTTTATTATTTTTTCCTACAACAATATTATTAATATTAATAACAACAATAATCAATCAGACTCATAACTGAGAAAAACTCTGAACATAACTTTGGTTTGCACAGAGTTTAATGATTAAACAATGACAATTTTTTTTCTTTACATTTTTGTTTAAGCCACAATAAACACCAAATTCACCACTGAGACAAAATACAAAGCAGTCAGAATATATTTATAAAAAAAAAAATCAGAAGGCACCAGTCTGGAAAGATATTGTGGCAAAACTGAAAAAATAAAGCAAGTCACCGACGAGATGACAGTTTTGGAATCGCTTATAAAATAAATGAGTTATTGTGTTACGCTGCAAGACATYAATCTTTGTGTTACAGTAAGACAAATGTATGTATGTAGCAACACGCATGCTTTAAAGGTAAATTAACACCACTTGTTGCTTTTGCTCATCTCCAGTGGTTTTATTTCACATCTCCCCTCACTGCTGTGTGGCTCCACTGTTGGATGCAGTTACGTGTGAACGCTGCTGGATGTGTTTGGAGGTGAAACAATAGTTTCATCCAGAGGGAAGAACTGCCTTTTAGTCAGGTGTTGGGTTACTCTTCCAAGTGGTACTGCTTTAGGGTCATGAGCATGATTAGAAGTGTTATGGTGTCTCCAGATAACTCATGCATTAGAAAGAAACAACACACATGACATAAGAGTCATCAACACAATCCTACAGTACATTTGGACAACATTTAACATTTAGTTTAAAGACAACGAAGACTTTTCCCTTTGGCGATTAACTTGAATACATTTTATATACACATACTGTACACAAATACTTACAATGGTATACAAGGAGTGACATGCTGCTAAACAAAAAGTAAATGAAAAAGTACAACATTTCATTGTTTTGCTGTGATAACCTGAATCAATCCTTAGACAGAATAAAGGGTTACAGTGAATGTCAAACATTTGGGCAGAGCCCAAAAGCCATACACCAAAGTTTGTTCTGGAAAAAAGAATGTGAAAGTTAGACAGTGATTATATTTTTGAGATATCTGTTTTCTTTTTACATTGTAAAAAAAATGGAGTAGAGATTTTTAAAAAAGCACTAAAACAGACAGAACACACAGCACTGTGCAAAAGTCCCGAGACAGCTTTCGTTTATATTTTACTTCCAAGTTTCTAAATGTTCTTGGAAATTTACGTGTCTTTTAGATCAGAGGTTCTCAAGTTAGGGTCCCAGGACCCCCAGGGGTCCACAAGCTGTATTTCGGGGGTCCTAAATAAATTGTTGATTTTTTAAGTGCATATACATGGGGAACAATCAATGCACCAGTAAAACAGACATACTGAAACAAAGAAAAAAATATATGTTTTCATATTCCCATGGAATTTAGGGGTTAAACTTTTAAAACAGCATGTGGTTTATGAGTGGGTCCCTGGAAAATTTTSACCCTTATAAGGGGTCCCCAGACCCAAAACGTTTGAGACCCCCCTGTTCAAGATGATAAAATTCTGAAATTCTGTGTCAAGTCTATATTGGAACTTTAGCTTAATTTTTAAAATACATGATAATTTTTTGGTATATTTCAAATTTTTGTGGCCTGACTTTTTCTCTTATGTCCACCTCTTAGTGACACACTGCACCACATTCTGTCATGGTCGGGTTCAAGGGCTGGACTGAGAAAATAGTCAGTGTTTCAATGGAATAGTTGGATTCATGAAAGCAGTGTGAACAATATGGAGTTGGTTTAAAACTTTTTTAACAGTATTGTAGTTGAAAAAAGAAATCCACAAATTATTAGGATACCATGACCACAATGCTTCAACTATTACTAAAGAAATCAAAGATGACAAGGTAAAATGTAGTAAAATAAAATAAAACAAAATAAAATAAAATAAAATACTTCATATTTATAAAACTTCATATCATGACAAACACGAACCCTGGGCAGTTTTAACTTTGTGTGTGTCCTTAGAAAGCAGTGCAGAGTTATAAGCAAAAAAAAACAAAAAACATTTAACCTAATTTTAATCTGTCCTTCCTGATCTGTCCTTTTCATCAACCCTTTAGGACCAGTGGCTCCTTCTGAACACAGACATTTGAACTTAGATATTTCATCAGTTCTTCATGGTTTTAAGGCAGAATACAGCATCAAGCAGACATTCTTGCTGTTCCTGTTTTGTTCAGTCTATAATCCAAATATCGCTGAATACTTCATAGAAAACTGTTGGAATAAAAAAAAGGGTTTCACCATTTATCAGCTTGGTTGTTGTCCGGGTGATTATTTGGGCCCAGTTTGTGCAGAAGTCCAGCGCACACAGTGTAAGGCAGCAGTGACTTTCAATCGATCGCACAAAGTACCTTTTGTTTATGGGGACATTTCTTATGGTAGTCTGTAACTGCATTACAATCATAATGGTTGTGAGGACTTGGCAGGCGAGTGTTCAGATTTATGAGGAATAAAGTGTGTGCCGGGATGTATTTGCATACATTTTGCTTATAAAGCACTTTTTTGCTATTCTCTTATTATTTCTTTACATAACACTGTCGAGCCAGGCTTGAAATGCCTTTGTTACACACAGACTTTGTGTGTGAAAAAAGTAGCAAAATGGAACAAGAGGGGTATAAATTTGAGTTGATGCAGCACATGGTCACCTCTGTTTGGTCTGTGAGAATAAACCAGAGTTGAACCGATTAAAATAAGTGTCTCTTAAGTCGATGACCAGTGCTTGAAAAGAAGTCATGACTTTTGTGTRGATGACACAGAACAAGCAGAGTAGTTACACATTTAGCCCGACTGAAATGGAGACAGAACATGGTCATACTGGCATTACCTTCATTTCACAGATTGCTTAAATATTTCATATCATCTTTGCTTGTAAAAATAYATTTAACACAAAAAGGACAACAATATTCAAATTAAACACAAATACTATTGGCCTGTCAGAGTACTCCAAATTCAAACTCCTCTTTTTAAAAAGATGAAGTCTTCATCTTCCATCGTAGTCGCCTTCCTCTTCATTACGTTCACCATCCTCGTCATTATATCTTTTTTCTTTTTTTTTTCACAATTTTACACCACAGTCCTTGGTCGACGTCATGCTCCCAATCCCTTTTTACCATGTATCTTTTTTAAAGTTATTATCTTCAAAATGTAGCTTTATTGTACTGTTTTTCTTATACGACTGAGTGTTCATTGTTGTGGTGATGGTGCTGATGCATCCCACCAGCACCCAGCACCGTATGGTTGATGGAAGACGCAGACCGGTCCGATCCGTCTGCCGCTATCCCGTTTACGTTCTCCTGCCTCTGGCAGCACAAGATCTGCCTAAAGGTGGCGCTCATCTCCTTGTCACGGTAGGAGTAGATGATGGGATTCATGGCTGAGTTGAACTCGGCGATGAGAAGGAAGAACTTTTCGTAGGTCAGAACGTTGCAGTGGGAGCAGAAGACGTCGAGGAGTAGGATGACCAAGCCCGGAGTCCAACAGATGATGAAGGCACCTGAAGAGATGCAAAACACCATTAAGGATTGCCACTTTCACCACTAATGAATAATCAAAGTAAAAACATGTAAAGATTTAGATATTTGAACACTACATGTATTGTTTTGTTTGTTTGTTTTTTGTTTTCAATGTTCCACAGGGTTTACAAAAAAATCAAAAAGTTTCCCTGCAAGTAGTTTATATACTGTCTAAATTTCATGTATTTGATGTCAAATCATTTCGTTAGGTGCATTTGTTGTGATTTTTTCCTTAGTAAACCTCAAAAAACTAATTTCATTTTTGGTTTTTATTCATTTAAAACTGATAATACACTACTTTAATATGCAATAAATTTTAAATAACTGCCAGATATTGAACATTTTARTTGTTATTGAAAAAGGTGCAAAATTATTTACCCACAGGACAATTGTTGGCCTTTTTACAGGTAAAACAAGTCAAAAATACCAGGCAGAAATTGTGAGCGTTTTTGACCTTTAGGTGTTAAAGGGTTAACATTCTGGATCTTTTATTGTACTAACAACCTAAATTTAAAACATGATTATTTAGCTTTTACTTTTGATACACACACACACATACGTTTGTTCTGCTATCCTCATGGGGACTTTGCATTGACTTCTATTTATTTACTGATCATTCCTGTAGCCAAACACTGACCTCTTACTCTAAACTTCACCTCACAGGTGTAATGTATACACAGGTTTGAGTGCTTTTATTTTGGAAAASCTGAAGGGACTTCCGGAGGAAGTCAAGGCTGTTGGAATGGAATAAATTTACGTTGATTGGTACAAGATGTCGGAGTCATCCTGTAAAATACAAACAACACATGGTGTCAGAAGTTAAAAACAGAGGCGCACAGCGAGGATGGCACACTTCAAACCATCGCCGAGTTTAAGCCTACAAGGAAACCTCGCAGACAACTGGAAGACATGGCTTCAGTGCTAGCGGAGTGGCCAAAAAATCTGAAGTGCAATGCGCAACATTTCTGTATGTTGCAGGAGAAGAGGCCATCAAAGTGAGTAACACATTTGTCTTCACAAATGATGAGAAAGACAAAATTGCTCCAATGAAGCAAAAATCCCAAGAATATTGTGAGCCCAGAAAAAAATCAACCGCACATGTTTTTAACATGTGCACAACAAGTCCCRTCGGAAACAATAGATGTCCATGTAACAAATGTTACACATGTTTGTCCTAAACCAAAACTCTGACCCACCAATAGGCTATTTCTCCCAATGAGGACCAGGCTTTTGTCCTCATAAAGAACAGTGGGTCCTTGCCAGGCTGTGTTTTCCAGGGAAATAGTCAAAAATCATCCCCACATACACACATACACATATAAACTGGCATCAATTACCAACCACAATAGCAATAACCTACAAAACAAAGAATGTATGGCACTCTCTGACCATATCTAGAGCATTACAGACAAGAGGTGATTTTATGAGGTTTTGAATTCCTTGTAAAGTACATTAGTGGTTMTGTATAAAGCTTCACAAATGGGAAAGACCACTGAAAGGTTTCCCTGTAACGGAAAAAACACAAACATTTATGTTTGTGCATAAGACTATGACTACTTTAATTATGAGCAAAGTCTATTTTTTCTATAGCAAAAAAAATAAATAAATAAAATATTTTTGATATTGTAAAATAAAAAGGTTCATTTAAATAATTGGTTTTCAAAAGATTTGAAACAAAAAAAGAAAGTAAAAATATAATGATAAAATCAACACCAAAACAAACTGGTGTAATGAGGTCATCAATCAAAAGACCTGCAGCAGCATTCTGGACTAACTGCAGGAGATGAGAAGACTGTTCAGGGCCAAACAATAGGGAAGCTCAATCTACTACTGATGACAGGACAAGATGTTGCCCTAATGGACAAAACTGATCAAAACTGCTCTTCACAACTGTGAATACTTGCTTGTCAAATTTAAAAGAACTGTCTAGAAACGTTTCAAAAATTCCTCAATTAGAAATTGTGCAAGCAGGGTTGAGACAGTGAAWCAGAAATGACAAGCAGGCCTGTTATCTGTTCATGTTTCTGCCAGCAGCAGCTGCAGCAAAAGACTTGACTTCAATTCCCAGCTATGCTAGCAGACCCTCCAGATTTTCTAGAGTTGGATAGATTTCTTTAATTGTCCCCAACCAGGCAKAGAGACTATCTGAACTATTTGTATCTCAAAGTAACTTTTTTAAAAGCTTGAACAGAACTGGGATTAGAWTATGTTTAAAAAAAGAGAAAGGGAGAAACAAGTTTCCCATTTGTTTCTATTTTGCTCAGGATTTTTTATTTTTTATTTTTGTGGAATTTAAAGGAAAAAGTCTATTTTGCCTCGTCACTGCTTGAAAATGCCACAAGCAGGAGAAAAAAATAAAGAAAAGAGCCAGAGAAGTGGAAATTCACTGGCGAAAAGCAAATAAACACAGCTCTGATGCAGGCTTGGAAAGTTTGGAAATGAAAAAGGTTGAAAAAGGTTTCCTGAAAAACAGCTGTTTTTAAGCTGCTCTAAACAGGACTGTTTGATTCAGTGGCTATTTTATCATTTATTCTGGAGTCTAATTTTRAAACAAAAATGTTTAAAAAACAGAATAGCTGCTGCTATTGCTTTTAATAATACAATGACATAATTAATAATAATGAAATGTCCAATACATGTCTGCCAGTATTTGGATGTTCCATATAATATTTATTCAGATAAATCAAACCTCTTCTTCATCATGTCCAAACAGTTGTATTTTTTTAAAGAATATTATTTCACAAGTTTAACGAAGAGTATTTGTTTGACAGTCTCAATAAACTATTTGGCATAAGGGGGGGTCAGGATAAAATGTGTGTTTCAGTATCTCAATCCAAACTACGGTAAGACTGTTTGCCATTCTTAACCTTCATCCCCTTCTTTTCCTGGTGGAAGTGGGCTTTCTTCAGACAGAGAAAAGAGGGCTGTGGGAACACTAATATGGAATTAATGGAGACCAGACCGAGGCACTGAACCCTGCAGCCCTGCAAACGTACACTCACGCACAGACACACATACACGCACACGCAGACAGAACATTAGGCAGACACATGTCCAGATGCAAACACACAGACACTCACACGGCTGCACACGGCACAAAGACAGATGGGAAAACATTTGGAGGATGTTGAGAAATCACATCATTTTTGATCCCATCGGAGATTTCTTTACTTCACCGTTTACACTGCTGTCTCCTGTTCAKTGTCGTCATTTTGCAAAAATAATATGACTAAAGCCAAGTGGTGCAAGAATGGACTTTGTTGCACTCAGCTTGTGAAAGCAAAAAAAAAAAAAAAAAAAAAGAAGGGAGATCAACTCCATCCTACAGAGCCATGCTTTATGTCATCTGTAACAACTTCAAATATCGACGCTGCACGTCTTGTGTAACACAGTCCTATCTGCTGTCAGTCTAAAAGCCCTGCAGCCTAATTGTCAGAACCAGGCACYGACTTCTTGGTCAATAATTGGACAGTAATAGTGGTCATGGTTTCAGACACCATTCAGGACAGGTAATGGAAGATGGCACTTTATTTTCCATAATCCATCATTTTGTCTTGTGACACTTCCAAGAAGTGATTTGTCAAAATGGCGTTACAGCTGTCATGACATGTTGGTGATAACTTTAAAGCTTAAAATATTTTAAAAAGAATGAAAAGTGAAGCTTGATTGCTATAATCACAACCAAGAAAGTAAATCTGTCTAGTAAAATAAATAAAAATAAACCTACACCATTGTTTTGGAATACACTATGATTGACTTACAATGTTTTGTTGTTGTTGTTTTTTAGAATCTTTATTGTTGACTGAGCAGATGACATAATCTTGACTGTAAATAAAAAAAATGTACTTCCTGTTTTGTTAGTTGTAAAATGAAGAACTTAGGTTAGGTTAAGACAGCATAATTTACCCACCTAGTTAGGGGTGTGAGACAAAAAAAAAATCTATTTCATCTCTGCAAATACTCTTTTTCAGCAACTATATTCCAACAACTCATCTGGACAGAAAATGTCACCATAAGCTAAATAAGTTCTGGTCATGTATCTTTTTTCTCACAAATATAAATGGTCTGATATACAATATTTTGTTTTTCTCCTAAGGGATGAATACAGCATCTTTCTCTATAATTTTTCAAAACTAGAGAAGTCCATTTTCAGTCAGATGGAGATTAAATATCGTCGATCTTTAATTCAAGTTGCCACAAGCTGTGCTATCGCCTCTCCTGTGTGTGAGTGCTTCATTGATTAGGCACTTAGACAAAGTGCTTCTCAGTGTCATATGGCACAGGAAACATGTTATCTTTAAACATGTCTGATTCTTCAGTGTAGGAAGTCCTTTGTTTGCTTTGCAACATACTAAGATTCTTATAAAAGACCTTTCACTTTGGAAGAAAGCCCCCATGGTGAAACAAGTGCTTGTGAAGTGGATGTTCACAATGGCCTTTTAAGTTTTTGATCAAAGCTTTTTTTTCCTCCCCAGCTGTAAGACTTTATACTCCACGTTGATGCATTTCTTAGACAATAATATGCTTTTCTCATTTGAGAGGTACTCATTTCACTATTACGGATGTTTATGCATTACTATGTAATCTGGCTGGCTTAGATTTCAGCTAATGTGAATCCTCCCAGCCTCCTAAAAACGAATAAAGACCCAGAATTACATTACTGCACTCGTATGGCTTCTTTCTTTCCATTAATTTGTTTTTCTTTGTCCCCCCCCACATCTGGTTTCCTGTCTAACCGCCATCCCCCCCCACCTGTATTTCTTATCTCCTATTTCCCCTCCTTTGCACATTGTCCTTTAATTTTTTTTTATTTCTCATCAAATATTCTCATTTTCTATGCGAGCAGTTCTCCGCGGTTGTGACCATGATGCACGTGTGCATCTCAAAACTGCTGTGTCTTCTTGTTTGTTCACAGAAAAGTCCTTCCCCTCCAGCACCGCGTCTCCTCATTCCCACATCAGTGCTTCCACACGCACTGAAGATGAGAGAAAAGTACACGTTCAGCAGCGGATTGTTTACAGTTATTGATAAGGAAGTTTGTGGCRTGCACAGAGATGAATTCCGGTGGTGGTGTCACAGTGATATAAAGGTCCCACCAGGCTTTTGACTGTGAGTGCGATGACTCTGAAATGTCTCTGATGCAGTTTTTTCCCTGCTTTACCAGCACAAAAAGTCTATATTACATCTGCAGAACTGCTGGTCTGCTGCCGTGACTCACTTCCAAGTGCTGAATATGAGACTTCTGCTTTTAAAACTTGTCACATTAGCTTTTTTTGTTGTTTTAAACAAACCACACATGGTTGATGCATCAACTTTTCAGGCTTTGACAAAGTTCACACTCCTTAGGATTAAGGTGAAAACTCAGTCTTTCTATTTATGGACTAAACCACAGAGTAATGCCAGTTTAGTACTATCTCRCTGTTGTTGTGTTTCCTGTGTGGTTTTACTGCTTCTCTTCTGTTATCTATGTGTTTTTTGTTTCAGTCTCAATGACTTCAGGCATTTGCCTTTAGTGTTCCCACAGAAAAGAAACTCCTTCAGCAACAAACAATCAAACACAGTTTGGACATTAAAACTTTCAATATTAGGTTTTCAGCAATATCTGACCATGATAACATACAGGCWTTGTCCAAATTCATGGGATGGGTCCTTCGAAGGACTACCCAGTCTG